>NC_082684.1:157707855-158018954 GCF_949987515.2 Delphinus delphis
AGTGCCCTAAGCATGTGATCGAAACTGAATACAGATGTAAGGGGAAGTAAACCAGCGATTTCTCCGGAAGCTACTTGACTCCAGTACCCGCCCCAGAGGGAGGGAGGGAGCTCTTGCAATCCCCCCTTTCATTAGATTTCCTTTGCTTTTTGTTTGTTTAACTGAAGTGTAGTTGATTTACAATATTACGTTAGTTTCAGGTGTATAGCAAAGTGATTTGGTTATACATATATATGTATGTATTTATATTCCTTTTTTATTCTTTTCCATTATAATTTATTGCAAAATATTGAATATAGTTCCCTGTGCTATACAGTAAATCCTTGTTGTTTATCTATTTGATAGATTTCACTTGCCTTTAAATAAGTAGGGCTAAATGGAAACCAACAAGTTACCCAGTACCCTACTGTTGAACATGAGGCAAGATGTCATTGTTCTGTAATAAAATGCAGAAGAAATTCACGTACAAAGAAATCTTCAAGGAAATGGGTTTGGAAGGCTTTCTTCATTGAAACGTAAACTTGATGAACTCTGTTAAGTCAAAGGTACTGCCAGGAACCAGGATCTGTTTCCAAAACACTTGATTTTGCCTCCCTGGGACAGGCCCTCTGCCACAGGGGAGCCTGGTGTGAGACAACCAGAGCCCTGTTGTGGTCAAAGTTCGCTCCAAGGGCAGCTGAGTTGAACTCAAGTCTTAGACTCACTGCTGCTGTTTCTCCAGCCCTCAGGGAAGCTACCCTGTCAGTGTCACAGGCCGGAGGTTACAAAATGCCTAGACTCCTCTGACCAAGTAGACAAATCATGACAATACAGACCAGTGAAGGTTTTTTCAGACGCAGCTGATCCAGTGTGATGATGGAGTCTCACGTTAAAGGTGGTTAACTCATCCATTGGTGATGGCTGGAGTTAAACAGTATCAGTATAATTAACTGCATTAATAATGCAGCCTCAGTATAATTAACATGCCTCTTAACATATAAACAACGGAATATTACTCAGCCATAAAAAAGAATGAAATACTGCCATTTGCAGTGACATGGATGGGCCTAGAGATTGTCATACTGAGTGAAGTAAGTCAGAGAAAGACAAATATCATGTGATATCACTTATATGTGGAATCTAAAAAAAAAAAGTACAAATTAACTTACCTACAAAACAGTTACAGATGTAGAAGACAAACTTATGGTTACCAAGGGGGAAAGCGGGGGGAGGGATAAATTGGGAGATTGGGATTGACATATATACACTTACTATATATAAAATAGATCACTAATAAGGACCTACTGTATAGGGAACTCTACTCAGTACTCTGTAATGACCTATATGGGAAAATAATCTGAAAAAGAGCGGATATACGTATATGTATAACTGATTCACTTTACGCCTGAAACTAACACAACATTGTAAATCAACTATACTCCAATAAAAATGAATTTAAAAAATAACATGCCTCTTAGGAGACTCCTCGGGAGAGTTCTTGAAGAGGATGTGCTCACTCGCCATAGACACAAGGAGGAGGGATCCAGCCCCAACCCTCAACCTTGAGGGTCCCTTGCATCTGGTTGGACATTAGGAGATTAGAAGGGTGATGGCCAAGTTCTCGGGCCCTTCCTCCTGTTGCTGCCATCGCCCCCCACCCCCATCCAGTGCAGAGCACGATGCAGACCTCTGACCTCCGGCCCCTCCAGCTCTGGGATTGGAGGCGCCAGTTCCCCATCATGACAGAAGTACTGTTGTCAGGCTTCAGTTCTTGACACCATAGGGGTCACCTTCAGTCCTTGAGGAAGGCCATGAGCCTCTGGCTGCCAATCCAGGGCAGTTCTGATTCAGGGCTGAGATGTGCATTGATTTCCCTGTACTTGAACTTCTCCGATCCAGGAATGTATCCGTCACTGTTGGTCTTGTCATGCTTCATTTACGTTGTGTTTGGTGAGTGATCTCTGGCGACATCGATTGCTTCCTCTGTTGGTTAGAATGTCCCATCATCATTCTTCAGGAACAACATGACTTAGTGTCTCTTACTCTGTTCCTTCAAATTTGTTGTTCCTTCCCTGAAATGCCCTTCACTCAAGTCCTGGTTAGCGCCCTTCAAGATCTAACTTGACCATGGTTTCAGCTGAGATGCCTTCTTGCCGTTCCTTTGACTGTGTGGGGTGTGTCTCTTCTGAGTTCCCACACTGCATGTGAGAAACGGCTGGTCTGTCTGTCTCATCCTTGCGTTACATACTCCACCATGACCAGAACTCTTTTTCACCCATCATTCCCACCATGTAACAGATCATCTGGTCAAAGCAGAAATAAGCGAATGCGGGAGTGGTCTTAGCATCCTACTGGGTCAAATCTTTGACATCATTTCCTGTTACAGGGAAAGAATCCCTGTATTATAATTTGAACGTTTCAACTGGAATACCCCTTCCTTTACAATAACTTCCCTACTCCGCTCAACAAATCTCCCAAAGTTCTTGGAATCATGAGACTTTGAAGAAGCGACACACATTATGAGAACGACTCCTCCAAACCATGCGTTTTTTTTTGTCTTCCTTGACATTTATGTCCTGTGTCTGATCAGGAATTTGTAACTCAGATGAACTGTTCGTGGTAATGAGCCATTCTTAATACAGTCCTGATTGAATACCTCTCTCCAAGAAGGTCACGGCGCTTTACATATGTTATCTAAATTGTCTTCAGAACATCGCTGGAGTAGGGTGACCAGCATTCAGAATTCACCTTGGTCTGACAATCCAGATCTCTGTGAGGTTGACTTTTTTTCCCTTCAGAGCCCCAGAAAGACCGAAACCAAGTTCAAGTCTGCAGTGGCTGTAGCTACCACTGCTACATTCCTGAGCCTGGGTAGTCTTAGGTCAGAATCAAAGCTAATTCTCTCAGCAGCGGCAGGAAAACCCAGAGTCAAGCCTCCGTTTAATACCCGTCTTAAAGCTCCAGAGATAAAGCGTGATGCGAGGGCAGAGGAAGATTACTTTCACCCAAGGGGATACTGCTGGCGCCTTCAACTGAGTGTCTGTCTGGTGCCTGCAGTGAGTGAAGCCTGCAGTTCTTCATCATAGGCTCATAAGTCCAAATCCCGTGTTGGGCATTTTGGGGGGAAGCAGTGTGGTTTGGGGGAATCGGCACTGGATTAAGAGTAGGGAGCTTAGATTTCTGATCCCAACTCTGTCATTAACCATCTGTGTGTCCTTAGTGAAGTCACTCATTCCCTTCAGACCTGTACATTGAGAGCATTGGATGAAATGATTCCCAGGGCCCTTTGCAGCTTTAGAGTCGAATGATTCTGTCCTTACAGCTCCCAGATTTCCTCCTCCAGACCTCCGTACGCGTCACAGATGGATCTGAATGCTCACGGCACTCTCTCTGTGCTGCTTTTCTGATGCTGGTCACCATCTTTTCCCTTTTACATATGTGCCTATCAGCGACCATGTTGGGTCGGCATCTTCCCAAGGGCAAGAGTCCTTCTCTTCATTTTTGTGTCCTATACATAATGTTGGGACACTTATCTCTTGTCTCCTATCCCTTGAACCTTTGAATCTCATTGGAGTCTTTTCAGCTCATTGACCTGTTACAAGTCTTTCCTATCTGGAAAGGAGAGACCCCGGCCCCATCCTCCTCCCCCATCCTCCACCGAGCCTCCTGTCTTCCCCACTTAGAGCTAATCTTCTTGAAATAGTTGTCTGCATTTCTCATATCAGCTGTTCCCTTTCCTGTTACTCTCCCGCTGCCTACAAGCTGGCATTTTGGCCCCTACCACCCAATAGAAACTGTGTTGATAAATACCCTTAAAAAAAAAAAAATTTTTGTATTGCCAAACCCGGAAGGATACTGGGGCGTTTTCATCGTAGCGTCTAAGAGCACTTGCTCTGACCATCGCCTTGTTCTTGAAACTCGCTGCATGGCTCCAGTGGGGCCAGCTCTTCTGCTCCTGCCTCTCTGGATGGCCCTTTGCTCTGTCCCCCTTAGACTCCCCTTCCTGGTTGTTCTCCACGGTTCTGCCCCTGGCTCTTGTCTCTCTTCACTCTGCATTTCCCTCTCTGGACAGTTTCAGCCACGCCTGGGGCTTCCGCCACCTCCCAGAGCTGTCGCAACAGCTCAAAACCCACATTTCCAACTTCACCCCAAATGCAGCGTGTCCTGACCTGTGCCCATCAGTCTCTACACCCCCTCCCCGAACTGCTCTCTCGTGTTTTCCCGATTTAGGCAGTTATATACAGGACACAACGTTATATATAGGACACAAAAGTGAAATGAATAGGCAGTGATCCCACTACACATTCAGTTGTCCAGGCCTGGGGTCCCGCTGCCCCCTCATCCCTACAACCAGCCAGTAACCTCTGAGGTTTAGACCTTCCCTGCTGTACGTGGGCTGTTGCAGTAGCCTCTTAACTGTTCTCCCTGCCTCCTGTGTCTCTCTTCTACCATCCATCCTCCACACTGCAGCCAAAAATAACTTTTCAAGGACGCAGATGGGATCTCGTTGCCTTGCTCCTTAAATATTCTATGCCTGATCGTTGACTTTTAGAGGAAATTTCAGCTCCTTAGCACGTGGGATCCTCTAAGGCCTGGATGCTGGCCGCCCTGGCAGCCCCTTCTCGTGCCTTCCGCCCTCACACTGTGGACTCCCTCCAGGAGGACTGAGGGCTTTCTCACCACGGTGTCCTTGTGTGGGGTTGTCCATTCGTTTCAAGGGCCACCCCCTTCCTCTGCTGGCAAGTCCAACCAGCCTTTAGGACTCGAAGCAGGTAGGCCCTTTGCCAAAATCCCCCCACCTCCCTCACCAGGCAGAATGAGGTATCTGCTCCCCTGGGCTCCCACAGCACCTTTTCTTAAAAGGCAGGTCGACTTACTGACTCCTAAGCATTCCATTCTCATGCTAGTCTCTTCTCTACAAATTGAGCATGTTAATGAGTGGGGTGAGAATACAAGTAGACCCCACAACTCCAGGCCTGTGTTCTGTGCATAAGAGCATCTTGCCGTTGAGAATAAACGAAGCAGCTCTGAATTATTTAGCCTCTTGTCCCCTGATACCGCTCCCTCTTACCTCTTCCTCTTGTGTTTTGAAGACCCTGGCAGCCATTAGGTGCACGTGGTCTCGACCGCCTGATAATCATTTCCCATCATTTCAGTGCCAGAGCCCGGTACCAATCCCCTTTCATTTCAATTAGATAAAGCCCAGAGCTGTGGCTGGCAAGTAAGGGAAGTCCACTGGGGAAATTAAAGGTTCAGAGAGAATAGGGCCCATTATAATAAAAGCATTTGCACAGCCACTGATTCCATCTACCCTGTGGCTGCGACGTTCCTTGGGGTAGGATGAAATATGAAGCAAGAGAACCCATGAAAGTCATTTGAGGAATTTATTTTAATTGGAAATGGTGGCAGCTTTCTGTGCTCTGCAGATCTTCAGATCACGCACAGTGATGTGATTGGCATCGTTTAAAGAACCGTAGAGCATCTTATTCTGCCACGATGCAGGATCTTGGTTCCCCTTTGTCTCAGGCGCTTCCTCCTCCTACGTATGTACTGAATGTGATCATAAGCCCCTCACTCCCGCTTTTCCTCCTCCCCCCCTTTCTCCTTCCTTCCATTCTTTCCGTGCCTCTGCATTTCCTGTTTCACACTTCGTGTTTAATAAAAATGGGATAATGGCACCTCAAATCAATCAACTGGTCGACCTTCAGATTACTCAGAACTCAAAAAACAGCCATGCAGCAGACATAGACGGCCAGAAGAAAAACAGATCATCTGTGTTTAAATTTGTAATAATACAAGATAACAGTAACTTTTTTTTTTCTATGCCCCATTCATTAAGCACGTCACATGCATTTTCTCAGGCAATTCTCACGGCCCTACTATGCAGGGGTCACCTCCAGCTCGCAGATGAGGAGACTGCAGCTCAGAGGAGTTAAGACGCTTGCCGGAGGTCACGTAGTTGTAATGAATGGCAGAACCAGAATTACCTGTAAGATCCAGGCAGAAACCATAGTGAATGGCAGGACCAGGTTTTGAACTTGAGTCTGACTGCAAAGCCCACGTGTTAAGATACCATGTCACAGCGCCCCGGGACTTAAGAGTACCCTGTTGCTGAACATCAAACACATGCTTGCATTTTAAGGTAGCTCGTTTTAACTGTGAGAGGTCTCGTTATTATTTACGTGCCCTTATAACAATGTCAGTAGTCGTGTTGAATAGCGTGGGATTTCTGAGACTGTTTGTTCAATCTGCCTTACTTTCTCACTTTTCTATTTTTAGATGCATCATCCCATTCAGATGAAACCTGCAGATAGTGAAAAATCAAACGGTAGGTGGTGACTGACTGTCTTCCTTTAATGTCTGTTCCTTTAAGTGAAGACGTGAGGTGGGGGGCGGGAAGAGCTGGCCCCGTTGCTGTTTCTCTGGGGAAGGCAGAGAGATGTGCTCCCGGAAACCTCCATCGCGGTGGGTACCTCGCCCTCCTGCCTCCTGTGTCTCTGGGGTAAAGACCTGTGAAGATGCTACAAGGAACGGCTTTCTGTGTCCCTGTTTGGGGCTTGCTCTGTGTGGCCACCCTGTGGCTGTTGTTTACCTCCTCTGACAGCAGCTTGGGCACCCGATGGGGAGGGGTGACCTTATACTATGCAGAGAAGGTGAGTGAGAAGGGCATCGCCCACCAAGAATGAGGCTGTCTTTTTTCCCCCCTCCCTTTGGTCCTCTGGCTTTGCGACTGTCTCACTGCACTTTTCTCTAGGTTGTATCCATGCATTTGCATCCACATTCATTGAGAATTCCGTCGGCTGATTAAATAAACATACAGTCAGTGCAAAAACAAAACAAAACAAAAATATGCATTTGATGAGGTCGGTGAAATAATTGGGACTTGCCTCTCCAAGACACCAAAGGGTTGCTAACCCCATTTCTCTCTGAAGTTTTTGCTCCCACCTCTGCAAACCTTCTGTCCCTGTTTTGTTCTTTGGACTGGCTGCATTGTATGTTAAAGGAATCGTCTACCTTCCTAGACCTCAGCCCTCTCCTGCCCCACAAGACTGACATGGTCAGCATGGCCGCCTTCCTCCGGGCAGCTCTGCACCTCATTAATTAGTCATGGAGCAGAAGCCGTACACTTAGAGATCTGCATTGTCTGCCAATGTAAATTATGACGGGGCTCTGCATCTCTCCACGAGGTATTTTCTTTTGCTAATTGTAGTGCATCCCATTTTCCGGCCCCATACACTAGACAGTTTCGAAAGAAATTCCACATCGTACGGTGGTGTCTGTCGGAGAATAGATGTTGGTGCTTTCCCCACCGTCTCCTCACCAGCCACACACTTCTCTGCAAGTCTAACTCCCTTTTTCCTCCAGTACTTTATCGCAGGCGTGGCGTTGAATGTCAGAGGGTCTAAAATCCACCCCTGCTTTGTTGTGGGATCTTGGTCCAGTCACCTCACTCCTTGACTTGACAGTTATTCATCGATTACTTACTATGTACCAGGCATGTTGCCAGAGGCTGGGACTGCAGCAGTGAATTTTTAAAAGAAGAAAAGGACACAAAAGACACTGTCCCTTACCTGCTGGAACTCACATTCGTTGTCACTGGTTTCAGTATCTAATAATCACTTGAAGACCAGACTTTAATCTCCTCATTCATAAAATGGGATTAATGCTAATTGCCTCTCATAGATGAGCTTTTTTTTAAGACTCATAGAAGATGTTTGTGACATCTGTAAGATGTTGGTCAGTGTTCCCTGGCCTTTAGGGGCCTTCGCCGAGTGTGTCTGCCCAGGCAGAAGGCCATCTCCTCGTGCCGATTTGTTCCAGGAGTGTGTGTTACGATCTGTTCTCTTCCTCCTGGGAGAGAGGCGGGATGGATCTAGTATTTGTGGGATGAATTCCATCAGTGAAGGTCATTCTGGCACATCCAGCCACCAGGAGATGCTCTCTGTCCTTTGGCCCCATAATTCTCCAAACCGTGTCAGGACACGGGCCATGGGATCAAAGTCTGCAGGAGGGGGTTCGTCTCAACCTTAGGCCATAGTGATAAAAACGTGACAGAAGAGAGAACCGAGTTGGAAATGTCTGACTTAAAATACCCAAAGAGTTGAACCGAGAAAGGGCTTCTTCTTCTGCATTTTCTCCTGTGCAGGTGCGAACCCTGACTGTCCACAGGGTGGCTGCCGGGAGGGCTCAAAATGGTCGGCTGCCCTTGCTGTCCTCTGTCTCCTGTGGGCACTGAGGGTAGTGTTTGCTTTGGATCTAAAACCACAGCAACAGAATCAGACTGCCGTGGGCACACCCCATGTTGCACGATCTCAAAAGCCAAGCAGGATTGGGCTCTGTTTTACTAAGATGAGCAAATCCTAAAAATGCCATTTTTCAGGAAGCGCCCCAGGGTAGCAGGTGAAATCTATTTTGAGGAGCCCGGACTTGACCCGGACCCTGCACTTATTGGCTGTGACCTTGAGCAAGTTCTCTACTAACCTCACCCAGCCTCCATCTCTCCCGCTGTAAGAGGGGCTCGGGAAGCCTAGTCTGTGCTCTTCCTGTAAGGCCCGCCTTACAGAGTCATCATGCAGTTAACACCCACAGAGCTTGGCGTAACACCCGGCACGTAGCGTGCGTGCAGTCTGCTACATCGGTGGCCTAGCTCCAGCCAGTTGAGGTAGTTGTTTTGATGTATCCTGAGAGCAGAGGCCAGCCCTTCCAGCCTTGGGCTCTTCCTGCCAAAGCTTAGATCTGTGCACCTGAAGGAAAACCCCCAAACCTTCTTGCTGGGCCAGTTGTCCCTTTGCTTGCAGATCTACCTTCATTTTCTGAATTTCCAGTAAAAAGAAAAAGTCAAATAGTGTAAATGGACCAAAAGCTGCTTTGAAAGAGCTCTTCTTCACAGAGGCTCAGAGGGACCCCCACCTTGCATAGCCATGAGCAGACTTCAGGGTTGTCCTTGGAAGAATCAGGAGAAAGGTATCATTTCCCAAAGCCAGGGATAAAAGCTGCAAGCCTTTTCTGATTTCACATGACATTTTTAACAGGTAAGCATAGTTTCTGCAGCTCAGAGAGCACCAAGATTTCTTTGGCTCAGATGCTCGAAATAGCTCCTGTGGTTGTGAAAGAAGTATAACGAGCTCTAATTGCACTTTTTTTTGAGTTTGCTGACATTTATGGATGACACAAAGGGCTCATCACAGTGAAACAGTTACTCTCTTCATTATCATTGTGTTCAGATTTCCCGAACTTCGTATTTGCTGAGCAAGGCTCATCACAGATTCATTAGTGATGGACAAACGAATTCCGGAAAAGCAATCACTCTTTTAAGCTTTTGTCCATGCAGGGATTCTGACAAAGCCCAGAAATGTTAGTCTGCTGTATCTGCCCTGCACTTTACTCTCTTAACCGAACGGGCTTCTGGAATCTCCACAGCTTCCTAGAACCTGCCCTTCCAATGGCTCTGATTTCAGCTGCAGTCTCCAGCACATTTATGTAAACTCCTAGCATCTTCCATTTCTTATGCTTCTACTGCGCCAGGTATCCAAACAACGGATCCTCCTCTGGATTGGCAATACGATGCCAGGGACTTTGAGAAGAACACACTGAGTATATACCCAGATTTCAACAGCACCCACCTTTTTTGGTGATTTTTCCCTTACACCTAGTTGAGTGGATGGTACAGGAAGGGCATTGGAGGAGGCCTGGATTACTTCAGGGACCAGCCACACTCACACACACGTAGTCACTCTTTATCATTCTCTCTCCCATTGGAGGGCCTGTTTTCCTGCTTTTAACCTTCCATCACTATGCAGAAAAGGCAACCAGCCGTGCGAGATCGAAAGTGAAACGCAGTTGCTGGATCTGAAGTCGGTCCAGCAGAGGGTGACAAGGGAGTCGTGGTGGTTGCCTTTGGTTCTGTTTTTGGAGTCTCGGGAGCTGGAGCCAGTGTTCACTGTGAGGTCGCACTTCTGACTTGAAGGATTATTTTTGACTCTGTAGGCAGAGTATCAGAGCTTTAACCTCCAACCTCACAGCTTGTCAGGGTCCTTAGAGCCTCGAATCCAGAAATGCCATTTAAACGCCCGCCCACACACCGCCAATCTCTTTCCTCGAGGCCTCTGAAACCCCCCGTGGCTGTGCTTCAAGTTCCGAGCTCACAAGAGTCAGGATGACCCGACGTTGTCATCCTGGGGAGGGCGAGGCCTTTGGAGAGAGGAATCCAGGGTGTTCCCGTGCAGTCACTTGCTGATGTACTAGAAGATGAAGAAATCATTTTGAAATTCAAAGTAGAGAGACCCGTGGATTCGGAGGCCGTAATTAAATGCCATATGTTAGCACTAACACATTGAAAAGTTGTTAATTAATTCAGGCCGCCCCGAATCCAGGTGTGACTTTGACAGATTGTACACCGGTGTGTTAGCACAGACTTACAATTAGGGGGGTTTTAAAAAATGAAGTTTCTAGTCCCTGAACCTAAAAAAGTCCCCACTTGTATTTAATATCAACCCCTTCTCATTTATACCACGGAAGGGGAGCTGGCAGTGGTCACTGGTATGAATCCACTTTCAGTTCTGCTACTGTTATTGACGGCAGCACCCCCACCTGTGCAGCACGTGGTAGATGAAGTATTTCCCCTCATTCATTCATTGGTTATCCTAAAGGAAAACATACTTTTTCTTTAGAAGCCAAACACCTTATCTTTTCTTTTCTTTCTTTTCTTTTTTTTTTAGTTCCCCTAAAGCATTTAGCAGAATACTGTGAACATGGTAGGTTTATCTAAGCAGTTGGCATTCTTGTGGATTGAAAAAACTGGTGAGATACTTAACTGCCCGTGAATACTTAGGAAAAGCCCACCAGGAAATTCATCAAACATTGATGAAAAAGTTCAGTGATTTCAAGATAATTAAGTTTGTTTAAAATGTTGACAAAGCTGTTTAGCGATCTTAAAATGGGGATCCTAGGAATAAAAATTTTCACTGGAAGAGCGGGAAAACTCACTGAGAGGAAAGCTAGATCTTTGTAGCTATTCCCATTTTGCCATTAAAGCAAACAAGGCCCAACTGTGAAAACCACAGAGCTACTTCGGCTTGCAGAAGGTTGCCAACATCCAGGTTCCTTTATACATGCACACACGTGCCGACACACACACACAGGAAAGGAAGTTAGCGCTTTCAATAGCATATGGAGGGTGCAGATTTCCTTTTCTTTTTAACTAATACTTGTTACTGAAAAAAGTGACAGTTATCTTTCATTTCCCTGCCTGAGTTTACCGCTTCATCGTGCCTAGGAAGTCAGGATTTCTTCGTAAATGGTTTCCATTTTTTGTAAATCCATCTTAGGAAAAAAGTCATACTTGAGCTTCTCGGGAGCTGCGCGTTTAGCTGACTATAGCATCCCGCACCCTGAAGCTCAGACCCTGAAAATGGTCTTCGCTAAATACCGTCATTATAGGTTTATCAGGGAAACCAAGGACCAACTGGGACTTTATCCTTTGCTTTTGTTTGAAAACCTGATTCTTCAGGATAAGAAGAAATACAACAGAAATTTTTTTCTACTCGTCAGGGTATCAGCCATAGCTTCCTCGTGGTAGGAGTCCCAGAGATGAGGGCAGGAAGGGATCAGGGCGGGGGGCAAGAACTACAGCTGCAAGTTTTCCCTCCCTCTGCAGCCCCATTTCCGCCAGTCCCATCCGTTCCCCTTCTGCTTCAGAGGAATGCCACGTGCCCTCAGGGCCACTGGAGTCCTCGCATGCTGAGGAGTCTGGCATCGCACTGGAGGTCAAAGGCTCCCGTTGGAAAGAAAGCACCTCTTCTGGGGCATCTGATGCTTCTAATTCTTAGACCCCAGTGTCAACACAGCCCTCAACTTACTATGCTTTCACCAGTTCCTAGTAGATCATTGGTAGTCCACTTACTCTGACAGGAGAAAGAAGGACTTCTTAAATTGAAAACTCTTCATCTATATAAAGCAAGTGGAGTCCTCAGCAGCCTCTGCTGAGGAATCAGAGCCAGTGACACCCCCTTTCTCCCTGAGGAAGCTCAACACGGGCGGTGGCCCTGGACCCCCTGTGACCTTCCTTCTGCATCCAGCCCCTCTCTGCAGATGAAGCAGAAAATGGTCCATATTGTGCTTCAGTCAGGCTGCCTTCCTCCGTCCACCACAGAGACAGTCCTTATTCATTCCTGACTCTGCGCCTTGTTCGGTTAGTACGTGATGCGCCCAGCACACTACCAGTCCATCCGGACCCAGGCCGTGCTTCTTAAAGTCCGGTTTCAATTCCACATCTAACATCAAGCCTTTCTCAAACTCTGGCACCCGATCCGTAGTTCACAAGGATTGTGTAATTGTGGTTTTCGACCTGTATTCTTTGGAGCGCTCGTTTCTCTGCGTTGTCTTGGGAGCCGCCACCGGTGTGGAGAGAGAGGCTGGGTGGAAAGCGATGCTGAAGTCCATGTTCAAGTGCTTCCTTCAGCCAAAGCGTGTAACCAGGCTGCCTTCTCTCCACCACTTGAGAGAGAGAGAAAGGAAAGAGAAGAGGAGAAAGAATCAAGTGGAAACCTTCAGTCTATGGATGACAAGACTCAGGTCCACAGAGGTCAGCTCGTCCTCCAAGGTCACCCATCACCTTCATGGCAGCACTGGAGCGAGGACCAGGGCCTCCCAGTCACAGCACTGCCCTACCCTCCCAGCCTCATCTGCCTCCTCTGGACTTGTCAGAAACACAGAAGAGTGAGCAGAACCCTGGGCCGAAGAAGGTACCAGATCCTGGCGCAGGTTGGGCCACCTCCTTGTAGAACGATCCTTGGCCAGATCCTTCCCCCTGCTGGGCCTTGGCCTATCTTTAGAGTCAGACAAAACGTCTTCCACGTCTGTTACTTCCGGCCTGGGAATCTACAACTAGGCGCTCTTAGCCCCTCAGTGCCACCCTTGTCCGATATAGTAGTCACGTGCAGCTTTTAAATTTTAAATGAGTTAAAATTACATCACATGAAAAATTCACTTTCTCGATCACACTAGCCACCTTTCAAGTGCCCAGTGGCCACACATGGTTTTCGCTACTGGGGTGGACGTCACAGACCAAACTTTCCCCTTCTCCCCGAGTTCTACTGGACGGAGCTGCTTCAGAGTAAGTGAGTCTCTGTTCCATTATAGATCTTCCGTCCCGGCTCCTGGAAGACACAGACCAGGGATTCTGACTTACGTACCCGAAGCAACTGGCCCTGGCAAGTCTAGAATACACTCTTGCCAGTTAAATGATAATGAGACACTTACTGTCCAGAAAAAAGAGTAAGAAAAACAGAAATAAAAGCCAATTAAATAGCAATGACAAGATTATAATACAGATATAAAATGATCCCGTAAGCTAGGACTTTCTGAAGTGCTGGTGTAGCCAGCTATCTTTCTTTCTTTCTTTCTTTTTTAATTTTAATTCTAAGAAATGGATTGAAAGGAAACATGGGAAATAAGCAAGACTTCTCCCTGAGGGCTTCTAGGACGATCTTTTGCTCTGTCTCCTACAAACGGCTTCAAACACTGTCTTGAAATCCATAATAATCGTGCCTTTGAGGCTGAGTGTAGGCCAGTTATCCTGAGCACAAGCATGTCAGTTTAGGGAAACAAATCTCCCCGGTCATCAGAGGTAAACCTTCCCTAGTCTCTACCCGCTGACAGCTTCCAAGGTTAGAATTTGCACGTTGTTGCCCTGAAGCCCAAAAGGCATTTCTGTTCATCAAGAATCCTACCTCCAAGTGGGCAGAATAGCATTATTCCTTCCTTGTTCTTTTTTTGGTGACAGGTTTCACCCCGAGATTGGGGCCACCCTGACACGATTCTCAAATAACCGCAGCCCCACTCACTTGGCCACAGTTGCCTTCAGCTTTAGTTGTAAGGTGCAGACCACATGTGCTGACCTGGGTAGGGCTGCGTAGCCAGTGCTATGGACAGAAGGCCCCTTAACCAGCTCTCTGGAGAAATTCACATCTCTCCTGTCTCCTGTTCTCATCTGGACCAGTGGGGACAAAGCTATTTGAAATCAGGGAAGGAGAATGTTTTCTTCCACTGAATTCTTTGTGAAAAGTTTTGTTTATCAATTTTCCACTATATCTGCTTCTGTTATTTTTCCTCTCCTGATCTTTCTCTTTCACTGTCACTCAAGTTAAAAGAACATCTACCCAAAAAAAAAAAAGAAAAACATTAAAATCTGTATCCCAGAATATCTCTATGGGACAGTAGCATTTAGCAGTTACTTAGAACTTTAACATTTTAGTAAACATATTACTGCTTCCAAATGGGGGGAAAGGACTTAAAGACAGTGTTTCGTGTCCTTTGAAGATGTTTTATTAATAAACAAGCTCCCAGTGTTGGAATAGGAGCCGAGATGCCGAGCAAGGGTGGGGAGAGCAGAGACGGCACGTGTGGGGGAGGAAGGTGGCCTGGGTGTCTGAAGAGCTAGCCTCGGGACCCAGTCGGAGGTGGTGATGACGCATCGATGACGAGGAAGAAGGTGAAGTGGCCTTGGCTCATTCATTATTTCTCTCTCCTAGCCGTGGAAGACAGAAAATTGTTCATAGGAATGGTTTCGAAGAAATGTAATGAGAACGATATCCGGGTGATGTTCTCTCCATTTGGCCAGATAGAAGAATGCCGGATCCTCCGGGGACCCGACGGGCTGAGTCGAGGTGAGTGTGCTCTCTGCAGAGTCTCTGCCCTTAAGTGCTAATTGGAGCTCTGTGTCCCAGTCAAGGTAGACATAGCTCCCACACGCAGCAAGAGGTCACCCTGAGATACGTCCTGTGGGACGAAGTTATCCAACCCAAACTTTTCACCATAGCTGGAATGATCACCTTTTATTTCTCAAGTCAAGAAGGTCCTAGTGGCAGCATATTAGCCCAGCTTATCACTGTCAGACGGGAGGCCCACAGGCTGCCCTGCCGTTACACATCCCTCTTCAATCTCAGATTGAAGGAGCTTTGGGAGGTATGAGGGAGAGATGCGGAGAGCAAGAGAGAATGTTTGCTGCTCGCATCTTAGTCTTCTGGCTTTCTGCCTGTGCCTGGGAGAATGCTGAGCGTGTGGGCCTCTTGACTGAGAAATAAACCAAGAAAAAAGGCCCCTGTCCCCGCATAGTGCAGGTACAGACTCAGGGAAACCAGGCCTGTCTCAGGGCGTTAGGGTTTTATGGCAAAGAGCAGAGCTCCTGGAGTCCTAAACACAGGGATCCGTTAAGTGACAGAGAAGTGGCTTCGTCCAGGAGAAGATTGTAGGTTCTTCTTTGTCACCGTGATAGAGGCAAAGGCTGGGGCTCCGAGTGCGGACGAAAACCAGTGTTTCCGCGAGCAGCTACACAGGGTAGCTGGAGATGACTCTCTTCTGTCCACGTTCACCTCCCCCTTTGACGGACCCACGCGCCTCCCTCCTTAAACCACTTATAAGGCTTGTCACCGTGTTCCCAGCCATCTGACTAGTTTCCTGAGTCAGCCCAGGAGGCCCAGGGGAAGATGCACACGGAAAACACATTTCTCCATTCTCGTAAGAAATCCGTCTTTTTGCAACGCAGAGAGGATTTCATTCAATTAATGGGGTTTCCAGGGCAACTTCCACAGGGCTAATTAGAAATGTCTTTACATTCCCCATCTCTGGTTCTGGGACTGCACTGGCCCGCGCCCCATGTTGAAAGAAAAGGTTAAACCTCAAGTATCCAGGGACTAGTTTTCATTCATCTCCCTGGTCTTACGTAAACTCAGCGCCCTGGGAGGAAGAACATTTGTTCTTTTGACTTTTAGACATAAAGCTTCGTGATGCCAACTTCTAGAATCGAAGGCACAGGGAACAAAAGTTTTCCACCTACCTCCACCTCCAAAGCCCTGAAACAGAGGTGATCTCGGGGAAAACTAGGAGGGGGAGGAATGACTCCAAGCTTGTGATCCCTGTATTTTCTTCTGAAGGTGGTTTTAAAAAAAAAAAAAGGAGGAGGCGGCCTGGAAATGACACTTAACACTCGCTGAAAGATGGGAGTCTAAAAGCTGAGCAAGACATGATGTTGAGTGGGGCCCCTAAACAGCAGGCCCAGTGCCTCAAGCTAATCTGTCACTTACCACGTGTGCCTTTACCAGTGTCACCCAAAATAGTTCCTTGTCCTGGGCACCCACATCGCCTCTGGTTCCCATCCAGCCTCGCAGGCAGAAGGATGCCAGGATTTCGATCCTGGGTCCCTCTGTGCCATCCTGGAGATACGCACCAGGAGAGCTTATCATCACATCTGATCCAGGAGAGGTAGATAGGCAGACAGACCAGGAGAGTGAATACCACGGGAAAAAGCAGTGGGGCTGAGGAAGAATTAAGTAGGCAAGAAAGACAAAAGAATATGTTTGCGATCCCTCTTCTGCTGCCAGTTTAGTAATAAGAACCACTGTTGTCTCCCTGTGACTATTCTCAGTCACAACTTGCGTGTTATCATTGCACTTTTGCATTTGCCAAGGTGTATGGCATGGAGAAAGAAGCGATAGGCATAGGGAAATGTATAGTGCCTTAGAGGTCAGTGACCCTGGGGCCCATCCCAGAACTTCTCCTGACATGAATCGTGGGCGTGGTCCATTCATTTTCCTGTCTCTGTCCTCAGTTTCCACACTCGAAAATGGCAGCAGTCTAGATATCTGCCCTGCTTGTCTGATAGGGCGTGATTAGCTACTGCCATGGTAGGTTTTTTGTAGAGCCAGGCCATCCGTGGTGTTTCATAGAGACCTTGACTGTGAAGTAGGAATGCTGGACTCCTGTTTTCCCTCTGCTGATTTACAAGCTGACTCTCTGCCTCAATTTCTCCATCTGTCCAGTGGGGACAGTGATGAAGAGCATTGGTGCCTAGAGATCCTTGAGCATATGTTAGCTATTTTTGCAGATGAGATTTTTTTTAAATGGTCAAAACTTTCACAGGAAAGGGTGTCAAGACACTGTACTTGATGGGAGAACCTGACCAATTCCGTCTGCCATTTGGTTGATGAACCAGCCCTTGACACCAGAAGCAGCCTATTTCTGAACTGCTGGTTCAACGTAAAGAGTAGAATCCTCCTCCCTGCCCCCTGCTTTTTTTTTAACAGAAAAATAATTTCTGATTTTCTGGCAAACGGATGAGAATTCCCTGTGGCAAAAAAAGAAAATACTCATTTATTCTCATTTGTTCTGAGATATAAGGACAGACAGTGTTGCATTTTTCAATTAGCAGGACCCAGGGACTCCTGGGTACTGGGGACTGCTCCTAAATCAGTGATTTGTTGAAAGAACAGTTCTCTTTCATGCTACTCTTTTGCTTTCATTAAAGAATTGGCGTTTTCAATCAAATATTAATAAGTGCGGCGCTGCAGATCAGGGGCGCTCAGCATTTCTGGTCTCCATGCCTGTTGCTGGCTCAGCTGTTTACAAAATAAGTAAAAATGAAGTGAAATGAAAGCTTGGCTGCTCTGAAAAGTACTTTGTAATACTAAACCAGGGTGTAAATTAGTCAGTAGGAAAGGATTTAAATCGAACCATTTGATTATAATGCGCGAGAGGTGCCCTTGAGTGGTTCACGTTTCTTGTTTTTGCTTTTGCCCAGTTCAGCTACAAGAAGGAAGACAGAGGAGGCAGTTAGTAGCCCTGGGTCCCCAACAGGCGTCACGTGTCGTTCATTCTCCGCCACATCAGTAGTTGACATTCCTACCTGGCAGGTGTTAACCTGAGGTTCCTCCAGGCTGTTGATTCAGTACCCCTGCCCCAGATCAGAGTAGTGGGCTGCCAGGACCCACATCTTTGTACCTATTTAGCCTTGCTATACTTTCAGTTAGAATCACTGTCTTTAAAAAAAAAAAAAAAAAAATCATGATCTACACATTGGCAGGAAAGACTTTTAAAAGTCCCGTAGTTATTCACCATCACCCAGATCTGTATCATGTTTTAAGATGGGACCTCTCTGCCCCATCCCGCTGGGAAATTGTCATGCCTGTACGTGGACAGCACCTGCCAAGCCTGTTGAAACCACTCAACGAACGTTAGGACTCTGCCTCGCTTTACGCTGTATGCCCACATCTGAACGTGCATTTTTTCCCCTTTGGGGGCAGTAACCCATTCTGCCGTCTTTTTCTGATTTGGAAAACCTGGTTTGAGATGCCTTCACGCCCCTTATGATCCTCAGATCCTTCTGCAGTGGCAGATCTACCTCTCAGGCCCGCTGTGTGAGCCTTCATTGAGAAAGCAAGCCAGGGTAGCACAAGCCCACACATGGCCAGTGACATGAGATGTTTGCTCTCAGAATCTAAGCTTGAGGCTTCTGAGCCAACATATTTACTGGACAGTGTCACCTTAGCATGTTGACTTCCTAAAATACACATGTTCTCACTTATCCACAGTCCCACAGTCCGATTGGACTATTTGGTTACAGTCTGCCAGGTTTGCTGCACCATAGCAACAAAATATCTGTAACTCAGAGACAGTGAAGGGGTTGATTGCATTTTTCTTTCCCATAAACTGCAGTCAGATCTTCACTGCCATTTAAGGTAACCTTCTGCTGGTTTAAGAATATTCCAGCTGTGTTTATGGTGTTCCAGCATCCTCCTGCCAAAACCTTTGACAAATGAATTGGCGGTATCTTCAGGGATGTTAGCGACCACAGACTGGATTTAGCCATTAAATCCTCATTTATTTTCGTTATATCTGATCAGGATATTGGGAGAGGGCTTTTGACTTTTAAAACGTACATGGAGAGGACTCAGTTCTGATCGTGACATTTTAGTCTTGCCCACGTGGTACCCAAATGTTCAGATATGTGGAAACCTTTATCAGATGCCCCCTGGGTTATTAAATGCATCTTGTCACGCTGCTCTGGGTACAATCTTCCAGCCTCATCTCAGGGATGAGATTTTTGCCGACTATTAAGTCCTAGTCCGCACTCAGCCTCAGGTGCCGTGAATGAAAGATCTCTCCATGCCAATTTTAAATAAACTAACCCAGCGTTGGGGATCGCACATTAGAGTATTATTTTTGATGCTCCAATGTTATACTCATAGCATATGTTTAAACCCTGCCATTGCTCAGAAGATACTGAGAGGAAAAATTGGCTGCATTAAGATCTTTCTACAGCTGAAGAGGAATTTATAAACAAGTTTCCATAGGCTGAAATCTTCTCAGCCACACAAGTTATTTTAAATTATGCTTCCTTCAGTTAAAATATAGCAGCTGTTGCTCCTCTTTCAAAGAAGCAGCAGAAAAACAAGAGACCCTGGCATCAGTGTATGTGCTTTTAAAAGTGCCTCTACTTTTTTCATTACTTTCTCTCTCTCTCTCTTTCTCTCTCCCCTTCTTTTTGATGCAGAGCAAGAATCCATCTAGTTCTCTCAAAATTCTCATGTAGCCTAGAGAAAAGGTAGAACACCTGAGTTTAAGATATCCTTTCAACTGAAATGACAAGTGTAATAGCTGGGTTCCAAAATCTGCTCTGTGCTTTCCTTAGATCCCGTCTGTAGGAGGAAATGACTTTGAGAAACCTTTCCCCAGTCAATCATTTATCTATTTTAGCAGCAAGAAGACAACCTCACTGAAATAGGAGGAGTTCAGCTCCTTTCATTTCTCTGAGCAATCTCTGACACTCTGAAAGTGGAGACAATAAATAGTGGCAGGCTAAATTACAGGTTGGACACATTTACGGAGGGAATTTTTGCCTTTTTTTTTTTTTTTTTTTTTTTGCTATTATGTATTTGGAAGCTTTGAGACAGTAATATATGGGCTATCTTACCCCACCCCCAAAAAATAGCTTTATTGTCTTGGTACCTGTATTTTTTTCCTCCCAATCTAAGTTCTCCAGCATTTTGGTCAGTCACCAGCACGCGCAACAGTCTAGAACAGTTGAGGGCTGACCCTATAAGGTCGGAGCAGTTGTCCGTCAAGACCCAGTAGACTCTGCTGTACCCAGAAGCTCATCTTACAGAAGAGGACAACTGACCTAAGTCATTTCTGTCCAGCGGGAAGTCATCTGGCTGGTTTGTAGAAGAAGCCAGCAGCCCATTTTGACTGTAGGAGCTTGTGTGACCCTACGTTAGTGAAAAGTGCAGATTTGAGGGCCCACCCCAAAGCCAGTGTTTTCAGTGGTGCTGAAAAGAAAATGAAAATCTAGCGAGGACCTCCTGTTTGAGAGATGTTACGAAGGTTAACTGGCTACCAACCCATGGAACATTCGGTTCTGAAGTTGCTTAGCTTCATCCAGAGCGGCAGAGAGAGTGAATCTTTCAGCACGTGCTCCCATTTAATAAATGACAGTCATTTTCTCCCTTAAGTAATTGAACACAGCACCCAGTAGGGAACTTGACAGAGCCCCTAGGAGGCCAGTTCTCTCTTACTGCACCACTGCCAGTAGAATAAGAAAGTTAAAGGAGTCATCAGATTTGCCAGATCATTTTTTGGATGGGATGAGGATTGTATAATTAGAAGCATCAGTCAACCTTTTAATTGCAGGTTTCACAGAGGGGAAGGGGCAATGGTTGGAGTTTATAGAGAGATCATTTCATTGTTCTCTTGCTAAGACTTTGCTTTTGAGACCTGTTAATTGCTTGATCTTTCTCCCGAAGTTACTTACAAAAGCTCTGCCTGCTCTGAAATCGTGGTAGATGCATAAACTCTGCCTTATTGATTTTTGTTGACATTTTACATTTTTTTATGCATTCTTAACCTCCGTTTAGAAGCTGTGTTGGTTTGGCACATGCTCCCGGATAATAAGAGCAAGCAAAGTGAATGAAACAGGCTTCTTGACTCCTAAAAGCAGAGTTAGTGGGGCTTCCCTGGTGGCGCAGTGGTTGAGGGTCCGCCTGCCGATGCAAGGGACGCGGGTTTGTGCCCTGGTCCAGGAGGATCCCACATGCCGCGGAGCGGCTGAGGCTGTGGCTGCTGGGCCTGCGCGTCCGGAGCCTGTGCTCCGCGGCAGGAGGGGCCGCGGTGGTGAGGGGGCCTGTGTACCGCAAAAAAAAAAAAAAAAAAAAGGCAGAGTTAGTCTGGGCTTCCTATGGCCTCAAATATGCCTCCATTAGATGATTTGCTTGTGTCTCTACTGTAGCCTCCAGACAGGAAATGAAGGGACTTCCCCGGCGGTCCAGTGGTTAGGAGTCTGCACTTTCACTGCCAGGGGCAGAGGATTGATCCCTGGTCTGGGAACCAAGATCCCGCAAGCCACGCAGCACCAATTTTTTTTTTTAATTTTTAAAATAAAAACAAGAAAAATCTCTTAGCGTTATTTCCTCTGTTAATAGTACCACTGATCATCACAATCTTCAAGAGATACTACTTTGAAACAGATGGTAAACTGGGGACTCTGTCATTTTAGAGCTGAGTCTATTTCAGTATGGAGCCAGCAGAGGTCCTGTTGTAGATCTCACACACATCATCTAGATGCCTTAGAGAAGGCTGCCCAGCTGCTTCTGTTGATGACAGAAGCCACAGCCACTGTAGGTACAGGCAGCATGTTGAAACAGTCAGCTTCACCAGCTGCTGTAACGTCAGAAAAACCATAGGAGATAGCTTGGCATTCTTCGTGAGCTAGACGTCGGGCTTCAGTGAGGACAGCTTAACGGAGATGAATGAGAGGAACCTCCCATGTACAGAGAGTTTTTGTGTATTAAAAATTACAGCGTGATGCCAAAAAAAAAAATGCATTGACTTATTTTCATGACTGGTGGTGGTTGTGCTTTGGGGGTAGTGGGCAGGCATTGCTTTCTCTTACTGCTGTTTGATTGAAAGGTGCTAATACAGTATTGACTTGATAATCTCACCAGGTACCCATGCAGAGCAAACAAAGAAAATGTGTTTAATGGCTCCCACAGTGACTCCCATACACCAAGCCACCCGCTGGTTGTTTGGATGTAGAATGTTCTGTTTGGCTTCCCAGCCACAGAGGCAACCATCTCACGTGATTGGTGCCAGAATTCCACTTCTGTGCACTCGCTCTGGGATGACAAGCTTCGGCCCCTCGGTGTTTAGATCTGCTTCATTGGGAAATCTTTTAAGTAGTAATAATAATAATGTTTTCAGGCAATTGAGTAGAACACTAAATTATTCTCTGATACCTAAGTTCAAACTGTGCAAGGCTAAAGAAGCTGAAAATCAATGCACTTTTAAAGTCATTAGAGATCATAAGTGAAATAGTCAGCGTTGCTTTAGCTAAGCTTTTAGTGTGCGGTGGTATTATTATAAAATCAGCCTGAATCTGCATTAATTTCACAGTCTTTTTCTCTGAGAAGCCCAAGGGTGCATGATGAATAAAATGTAAATTTCAGAAGGCAGTGCTTTTATTAGTGGAAAGGGCAGTGAGCCATGTAGCTGGAGCAGTGACCTGCATGGTAGCCAGCACTGCTACAAGAAGCAGGAACAAGCACTGTAGCTTCTAGTTATTTTACAGCTGGGGAGAAAAATAGCCATGGAGAGTTCTGTGGGGCTCAGGGGAGACATTCACAGAAATATACATTGTCTTCTGTATGTTACACTTGAGGTGGAATCTCTGATAAGAATCCACAAGTCACAACTTAAAGTCTCCAAGGTTTGATACAAATAAGAAATCCAATGCAAGTGTTTAAATTTTACTTCATACACACAGTTGACTATTCCCAGAGTAACAGAGCATTTGTTTTCGTTCATCATTAACAGTTACTAAGTCGTTTGTACAGGATTTGGGTATATGTGTTTGCATTTGAATAGCATGAGTGTATATTTATACATACATCTAGTTTTTAACTACCCAGAAGAGATGAGGTATATTTATTTGCTGACATTTCGAGCTGTTGGAATCTAGTTGCTAATTTGCCCTGGGTGTGAGGATTTTACTGTTTGCTGCTTAGAAAGCAAGGCTCATGTTTGAAATACAGAGCCGGAATGGGTAGATGCCCTAAGTCAAGACAGACAAGGAGAAAATGTAAAATCGCAACTTTTTATTTTAGAAAATGCAAACTAGGTCTTGCGCATTTCAAACCCCCTCCCCCCCCCCCACCCGTGGCTTAAAAAAAGAAAGTACCCAGCCTCCTTCCCCTGGACTCCATTTTAAAAATAAACAAACTAATCCATCAGTAAATCTTTCTGCTGTGGTCAGATTAGCAGGTCAGCACTGTAAGTAAAAAGCAACACGAGATAAAAACCAAAGAGAGAAGTTGTTGATTTCATGTACTACTGAGAACAGTGTCGTCCTGTGGCAGTTCTCGTAGACTGTGTTGGTTTAACAAGCGTCCAAACCTTTTGTCTTGTTGTTTTTTGTCTTTCCTGCTCCCTGTCCCCTTGTTTCCCACAGGCTGTGCGTTTGTCACATTTTCTACAAGGGCAATGGCACAGAATGCAATCAAAGCCATGCATCAGTCTCAGACCATGGAGGTACTGTATCATCTGCCCTTTCTTTGTTTTCTTTGTGCAAATGGTGGGGAATGGAAAGCAATTCTCTCCTGTGTGGATTGTTCACATGACAATCACAGATGTAAACTTTCACCATCTCTCTCTCTCCATTCATTCATATTCCTTCTTCCTTAATCTCTCTCCTCCTCCCTCTCTCTCTCTCCCTCTCTCTCTGAATTTTTCCCCTGATGACTGGAAATGCACTTAGTGTAAAACCTTCCACTTGCTCTACGTTCCTTTTTGAGCCTTTTATTGCAGTGGCCCAGGTCCTGCTGTGTAAAGTTCATGATGCAATTTAAACCGAGCATCCTTCTATACCCCAAGAATCAAGTACGTTCCCCAGCCCCAGGGGTGGGATGGGTAGAACATTAACAGACCCCATTCCAAATTGCAGCTGGCCCTGTGCAAAATCACAGGGTTCTTTCATTTCTTTTTTATTTTCTTTTTAATGCGGGGTCAAGTTATCTTTAATCGAGACAAACAAATTGTTTTTGCATCAAGAATGTTGGAGAAAGTTAAGACTTCTCCCACCTCATTGAACCAGTGCAAATGTTCATGTATGAGAGTCCCCCGAGAAATTAGATTTTCACCCTTACTAAAAAATGAACAATAACCAAGAAACTCAAAGGCTCAAATGTGATCTCCTAATGAGAGTTAGTGGCTTTCGGGGAAGAGAAATAGGCTGGCGTGGGTCCACAAATGTAGACAATGGCTCTGTACTTTGAGTCTGTGATTCGGGTCATGGCCTTTCAGAATTTTGCACAAAAACACTCCAAGAGTGATATGCTGTTACTTATTCTGTATTGTCTGATAGAATCCTTTGGGAGTGCATGTTCTGCTGTATTATGTAAACTGTATCTTTGTGTATGGGTGATCTTTTCTGGAGGTGGCTTTGTAGTGTTACCTGAAGTTAACGTTTTTCATCTTTTGAAAAAAAAATTGTTTTCAGTTTTATTTAATGTGCCAAAAAGTTCTTTATTGATCGTTTGAGCTTCTTTTTTGCCTCCACTCTTGGGGGGGGTTTAATTTTTTTTTTGTTCATTTGTTTGTTTTTTGCAATGCTGCATCTCCCGAAGCATGCCGGGAGCTTAGTGATCTTTACGGGTCTTGTTTTGTGGGCAACCTTTCTCTAGGGAGCCAAAGGGTGGGTGGAAGCGGGGGGTAAAGAGTGTGCATGGCATTGTCATTAAGTGTTTACTGTACTTTTCTGAGTTTTGATATCAGCATTGCAAAGCCTATTGTCTTTTTCGAACTTCCTTTTGACTTCAATATTCCTAACATATCTTATATAATCACTGTGTTTTCCTTTCAGTGCAATGCATTTTTAAGACACTCACACCCCCCTACGTGAAGGCAAGCTCAGGTGAAAATCGGCCACAATAAGAGAGAATTAGCAGGATTTGAAATGTCTAGGAATCCAATCTTGAACAACATGCAGTCACACACGTGATCATGTTTTTGTCCCCTCCCCCTACCCTTTCCCTTACCTTGGGGAGCTCCATTATCGGGGATCAGCCTGGTTTCCAGCTTCATATCAGTCTGGAGATGAAATGAAAGTACTGTTAAGAAAAAGGAAGTCTTGACCTGTATTTATTATCTTCCATATATATGTGTTTCATTCTTAAAGATTTTTATTTCCTGTAATTGAGTGATTTGTACCTAAATTGGTCTCACCTTAGATGATTTTGTAACCTCAATTCTTTCAGCTCTGTTGGAAACATTGCCACCCCAGTTCCTTCACCCAGGGCCCCCCGCCCGAGTGGGGGGTCTGTGTTCTCCTGGGTCCCTACGGAAGGAGAGCACGAGAAAATACAGCAGAACTGGGTATGAACCCGAACCAAGAAAATAACAGGCTCTCAGAGTGAAAAGAATTTGCTGTAGAGAATGGGGCATATTTATTCTCCAGAAATCCTTGATCCTTTGTTAATACTGCTATTATCAGAAATCAGATCTGATGCACTTGTTTTTAAATCTGGACATCCATGCTTAATCAGAGGAGCCCTCAGACACTTAAATTTCTTGTTTAATTCAAAAATATTGACATTTAAACAGAAGATTACATATTATGCAGTCTCATTACACTTGTACCACTGCAGTTTGTTTTCTTTTTTTGAATTAATTACATTATTTTCAGGACTCTGGCTTACATCTTCCACCAAGATGTATGATCTAAGAGATGTGAATTCAAAACGATGTCACTGTTAAAGTTTAAAAGAACATGTTATTTTAAAAATCATTCATCTTTATATGGTACCTTGATTTTCCCACTTTCCTCCAATCTCTCCCCACCCTGTTTTCCCCTTTCATGGTTTATACAAGTCATTTTTGAACTATAATCATTGGCCTGATTTTCTGCTTTTATATCATTTTTTGGTATTTAAGGAAGAAAAAAGCCAACCGTAAATGAACTGTTAGGAAGAGATGCTATAATTTGTTATGGGACAAATTTGATACAATAACAACCCTTTCCAGGCAAAACCCTTGCTGTCTGTAATTTCCATCTTCAGAGTGGTTTTGCTGTCTTTAAAGTGATGAAACGCTGAAACACGGAGCAGATGAAGAACAATGAAGTATAGATTTTTTAAACGGTGGAAACATTAGTTTTATGCAGTTTACTGACTCTTAACATCTGTGCCATGACTGTGACTCCCAGAGCTGAAGACCAGTCTGCTGGAGGTTCAACACCCAGTCACCTCACTTTTCTCACATGTTGGGGGGTAACAGCAGGCATGATAGCTTCACGTATGCATAGTTCCATCCCCAGTAGCTACCCAACGTGATAAGAAAAAAATGCAACTCTGTTTTCTAGGAGAAAGAAAAATAACCCAAAGGGAAGGGAAAAGCTCATTTAAATAGGAATATTAAATTTCTGGGAGGAGAAGAGAGAGGTCTGTTATCATGCTGAGTTTCAATAAAAAGTGGGGTTTTTTTTAATCGCTTGGGTAGAATTAACTTCTTTTTATCTCAGCAAAATTTCACAGCCTTAATTGTGATGGGATGTTTAGCAAGCTAAACAGAGAGGGAAGAGAGTTGGTTTCTGCTGAGTCTTTGCCAAGTGGCGAATGTCGAAAAGCTGCTTTCGAAAGGAAGTCCTCCTGCCTGAGGTGTCAGGCCCTTACTTTCCCTAACGATTTTCTCCGTATCAGACATGAACTGGTCCTGTTATATAACCCTTGGCCATTTCTCACTCACTACCTCTGCTCCTGCCTTTTAAAGGAAACGAACACAGAAGCTCCTAGAACAGCGAGACTGATTAGGAAAAGAAGCTAAGTAGACATCGCCTCCTGCCATTTGAGATGCGTCTCCTTGGACTAGACTGCTTCTGATATTTTCTTTTTGATTTGTTGTAGCTCCTGGGATTCAGCTAGAGTAGATGTGGTACAGAAGGAGGAGAACCCCTTCTGAAAACATGGGGACAGTGACACTGGTCCATGCCCGTGTCCTCTGAAAATCTCCTTCCTTCATCCATGTTCCTAAAATGAAACCCACTTCTCCCGATTATATTACTGGGTCGATATGATTCCTACAGTTCCAAAGTTCAAAAATACTTAACATTGGAAAGAGTGGGAAAAAAAGACGTGAGCGACAGGCATGTTCATTCCCATTACAACATTTCGTTCCCCTCCTTTGTCCCCTGCTCACACGCGGAAACAGGCAGACACACCAGGACAAGTCCATCTTTCAGACAAGCGAACCGTGAAGCTTAATTAAAGGACAATGATAAGGTCTCTTGTCTCTGAGGAGGCCCTGGGATGGTGGAAGGAAGACCCATGAAGAGAGAAGGAGAGGCAGTGTAATAATCAGAGCACGAGCACAGATGGCTTCATCGACCACCAGAGCCCCAAAGACACCAGTGACAGGATCTGGACTTTTCTGTTGATGGTACTATTCAGAGAAGAAGAAGGACCATCAAACCATTTAAAAACGAGGCCAGACCATCCCCTGTGCTGCAGAATAGTTCAGAAAGCTAGGCCCCGAGCTGACTGAGTGTCCTGAGCGGAGTGGGCCAGGCTGTAACCCCCTCTCCACTTTCCGCTGTGTCTGACCACAGGGCTGCTCTTCACCGATTGTGGTGAAGTTCGCTGACACTCAGAAGGACAAGGAGCAAAGGCGTCTCCAGCAGCAGCTGGCGCAGCAGATGCAGCAGCTCAACACTGCCACCTGGGGGAACCTGACGGGTCTGGGCGGCCTCACCCCGCAGTACCTGGCGGTAAGTTCTTGGGGGGGCGTGGGGGGAGCATGTGGTCCCCAGGAGAGAGGAGCACACCCAGTGGGGCTCTTACAGGCTCCTTGTCCCCTAAGTGCACCAAAAGCTCGTCTGCGACATTATGAATGCCGGGAAATTCCTGAAATCAGCATCGATGAAGAATATTTTTCCAGGTGAAGCTGATGAGCATAGGAACAGGACTCTTCTTTCTAGCCGCATGGAGGCTGAGCGGGGTCCCACAGGGCTGAGTGTCTAACCAGCGTTTCCGCACAAACTCCAGCCTTGGCAGGGGTGCGGCATGCGTGATAGGTGATGACTTAACGGCGCTGAGGCAGCCGTGGTTGGCTCTCTCACCACCTCCCTGCTCGGTCCATTCCACATCAGGACCTCGGATGGAACTTTCCTTCACTGGGTCCTCCCCGTGGAGCGATGTCAACTAAATTCAGATGTTTCTTCATCTATTTGAAACCCAAAACTCAGATCCTGTTTCAGGCCAAATAGACCCAATTCTTCAGCCCTTACATTTCATTGTTTCTAAACTTTCCACCTCCTTGTTTTTTTCTGTTGTGCTGCCTGTTTTACTTTGCCCGTGTCTTTATTAAAATGCCATAATCAGAATGCGAGACAGTTCCTCCCAGGAAGATCCACACAGCATGAGCAGTGACCCCTGTTGTGGACTTTAAAATATCTTAATGTAGCTGAGAGCAATGGAAGGCAGCTCGTACTCCTCTAAGGTTTTATTTATTTTTACTTGAACTACTGCTAAAGCGTGCTACTCTACCCCCCTTTTCTGCTTTGGAACCTAAATGCTGGACTACACATTATTAATATAATGTCATAGTGTGCCTTTGGACCTTTTATTCTAGCCTGTGTGTGTGTGTGTGTGTGTCTGTCCGTCCGTCCGTCCTAATTCTCTCCTGACATTTGAACTGTCCCTCTCAGGATTGTATGACCCATTCCGTACTTTGTAGCAGAACCAATACTGTTCTGTAAAAGAGTCCTTCCTGTGACCTTGAAAGGTAAGATCACCGTGCTTCTGCAAGTGAGGAAAGGGAGAGGCTTAAGGGAGAAAGGGGCAGGGGATAAACTGGGAGACTGGGATTGACCTACACACACTACTATATATAAAACAGATAATTAATAAGGACCTACTGTATAGCACAGGGAACTCTACTCAATACACTCACTGTATTGGCCTATATGGGGAAAATATCTAAAAAAGAGTGGATATATGTATATGTATAACTTAATCACTTTACACCTGAAACCAACACAATGTTGTCAATCAACTGTACTCCAATAAAAATTTTAAAAAGGTTATGTAACTTTACCCAAGGTCATGACACTGGTGGTCAAGCAGGATTTCAGCCCTCCATGGGTTCTCTCCATCCGGCGGGGCTGCTTCTCCAAGGACAGATGTGACTCACATTCCTCTTTTATCCACCCCACCCCACTGCCTGTTGGTGTCTGCCATGTAATTGCTACTCAAGACATGCCTGGATGTCTTGCTGGAGAAGCGTGCCTCTCCTGTCTTCCCCTGAGTTATTAATACAAGCAGTGACCAAGTTTGCTGCCACCTTCTAGCCATTTCTCCATCTTATCCACAAAGAGATAAGAGATGAGAGATTTCATCACATGTCTTGCTGAAATCTATCTGTGCTTGCCATATCTTTTTCTTGGTCTATCGGTCTAGAAACTTCATGAGAAAAAAAAAT
This sequence comes from Delphinus delphis, assembly GCF_949987515.2. Lineage (NCBI taxonomy): Eukaryota > Metazoa > Chordata > Mammalia > Artiodactyla > Delphinidae > Delphinus > Delphinus delphis. The sequence continues at coordinate 157,737,130 of NC_082684.1, forward strand.
GAGTCTAGCTGAACAATCATTTGTTTTTCACAAACGTGTGTTTCTCAGTTGTTCACAGATCATCGCCTTAAGTACAAGAATTTCTATCAGAGATTGACGTCAGGCTCACCTTTTCGTAGTTTCTAAGAATCCAGCTTCCTGCTCCACCATGTCTGAAAACCAAGACACACGTGCCTAGCCCTGGTCTTCTCGACCATCTCCCATGCCCCAGGGCTCACAGAAATCTCTGGCACATGTTTCTTTGATCACATCTGAAAATTCTTTCTGAATCCTGAAAGAGAATTCATCCCCACCTCATTGATAAGAACGTGTTCTTACACGCTCTGAACTACGTTTTCCCCTACCGAGGGCTTCCATTCTTTCTCTGCCAAGTTTGCTCTACCCCTTTCGATCGGAAGCCCATTTCTCTGAAAAGACCCTTGGCCTTTAAGGCATCTCCTGCCTCTGTGTTGAGGGTAGATTCTGACTGTGGCTCACCAAAGAGTGGTTGTCAGTAGGAAGAATCCACGGAAGTAGTTTAATGACACTCCAGGTATTGCCACTTACTAATCAGTAAAGATTATTAATTCCTCAGAGTATCTTCAAAGCTCATTGACCTTGACTAAACTTTAATTTTTTTTAATATCTAATATAGGAGAGAGTAAGGGCTTGCAACCACAAGAGAATGGGAAACCCAAGAAATCAAACCAAGATAAGGGATTTCTCTCTGTCAAAACAGATAATTCCTAGCTTCTTCCTCTTTCTCATTCTGTGTGTCTGTGTGTGTCTGTGTGTAATGTCTAGGTAGTATACTACCCTGAGTCGAGAAGGATGAATGAAAGTTGCAGACGTATGTCTGGGAACTGTTCATGTTTGTTTTTGTCTTTTTTTTTTTTATTTTATTTATTTTTTGGTTGCATTGGGTCCTCGTTGCTGCGTGTGGGTTTTCTCTAGTCGCAGTGAGCGGGCTTCTCATTTGCGGTGGCTTGTTGTGGAGCACAGGCTCGAGGCGTGTGGGTTTCAGTAGTTGCAGCACATGGGCTTCAGCAGTTGTGGCACATGGGCTCAGTAATTGTGGCCACGGGCTTAGTTGCTCTGCAGCATGTGGGATCTTCCTGGACCAGGGATCAAACCTGTGCCCACTGCATTGGCAGGTGGGTTCTTAACTATTGTGCCACCAGGGAAGGCCCACAGCTGTTCATGTTAATCCCCATAGGGATTACGTTAATCATCGTAACTAAGACACGTTGAATCAGCCACCGCTATTCCACTCTCCTTGGTGCTTTTAAGTCAATTGCTAGATGCCCATTTCTGAGTCACATCCAGTTGTAGAGTTTCCTTCCTCTTAAGCTGAGGAGACCTACCATTACCTGGAGGAATGGCAGTGCTCTCCGTTAGGTTTCGCAGCACTCCAAACAAATTCTGAGAGCTTATTTTTTAAATAGTGAATTCATCTGGTTCCTCCTAAGCTCATAGTACCATAGCAGTTTTTTAATAATAAATTTGGTGAATCTGTGCTTTTAGCATCCATGGACTTTTGAGTATAGGAGATAACTCCACACTTGCCCCCAGGTACAAACTGCGGCTGTATTGATCAACCAAAAGGAGAATATCAATAAGCCCAGTCAAACAGTATAGCACCTAAGTTAACCTATAATTCAATTGATGTGGACGAATAAAGGAGTGCTTTCGAACAGTAACCACATGCCTTTACCTTGTGGTACCCACCGTTTCTATGTGGGGGATTAAATGTATTTTTGGAAGCTCTAGGAACAAAATACAGAGACCTTTTCACAGCTGTCTTCATTTCTTTTTTAAAAGATGCTGATGTATTTATAATGCATAGCATCAACATACATAGCACCAGATACTTGTGAGTTCTGACAAGTAGTATGTTGCTCTCTGCCAACGAAGACCATCTTAAAATGGGTGACCGTTGTCTTGGTCATGAAGTCATGACAGTGACTCTGGCTGCAGATACGTACACTTACGTCTGTAGGTATTACAGTGACTTCTCTGTTAGCCCAAGAGTCAGTGAATCTATACCTCTCTAATGAAGGTTGTAGGACACTGAGCTGTGAAGGAAAGCGGAGGAGACCTAGGGATGGACCGCGATTGACAGAGATGAGTTACGGGAACTACTAGGCTCCAGAGAGAGAGCATTAGTCACGCCATGTTGGTTCCCACAGATTTAACACCTGGTTGTTAAAAAGTAAATTGATGAATTGTTTTAAGGCAGCTACGTTATTGAGTTTCCCCAGTGTCTGTGTTTTTTAATAAAGATTAGACATTGACATGGATTTATAGCCCCAACTCTCGGAACCTTCAGCCCATTAACAGGCAGCAGCAACCAACTATGTAAATGTAAAGGGAACTGGACGTGCCCTCAGTGGACTTGGGGAGTTCCCTTGACAGTACACTTCCAAGCTCCACTTCATTTTGACAGTACCTTTCTCTTTTCTTTTGCAGCTTCTGCAGCAGGCCACCTCCTCCAGCAACCTGGGTGCATTCAGTGGCATTCAGCAAATGGCTGGTAAGTCATGAAGCGAGCCTTGCCTTTTGACCGTGCTGTTGTCTGAATTGGGGATGGGTTCAGAAGCTGGGGAAAAGACGAACAAAGGGTAACTACCGGTCCTAGTTGCTTTCTGGCTTAGGTGTTAAAATTAGAGTCAGCTGCTCAGAAGTTGATCTTCTAACTCTGGCATCTCCAACAGTTATGAGAAAATTTGGGGGGCTGAGAATTCCTGCACAGTACCCTCCACAGTTGTGTTTATTATTTTTTTTTAATGGGTTTGCCGGCTGGGGGATTTCCAACAAGATTCCTATATCCAGGGCAGCTGCCATGATTGACATCCCTCTAGAATTTTAATAATAGGCAGTCAATAAGAGTGTTTTGACCTTCGTAATGAAAGTCAGGCTTGCAGGCCTATCTCTGATACCGTTTGCAGTCCCTTGATAACCACAGACAATTAACAGGGTGCCTTTTTTTTTTTTTAACTTCAGAACCCCAGTTGACAGAATTGCGCATCAGAATCTTTTATGGGAAAGTAGAATCTTCGTTCTTGAGCAAAATCAAAGTGGGACTGGATTTGAAAGCCGGCTCATGAAGGATTTCTTTTTATTATGAGCTGTGTCAGTAGTAACTGAGGGGCAGTGATTAGTGAAAGGTCAGTCCTGCTGTGTCACCTTCCAGGCTCACATCCTAACCCACACCACGGGGCCAGGGAAGGCAGCCCGCACGATGAATCAGAGCACAGGTGCCAGGAACCTGCCGCGAGGAGCAGTGAGGAAGCTTCTTCCTTGCTTGATTCCGAAAAGATAGGGGAGCGCAGGCAAGGAGAACAGACTTGGGGCGTATTAGAATCGAGCACAGTTTGTTTTCACCAAGGACACCCTGAGTCAATGAAATGAACCCAGGATGTACAGAATAAAAGGCTGATTTCCTTATTTGTCACTATGAAAACTCCTTTTTTCTTTTTTTTTTTTTTTCCCCTCCCACATGCATATCCTTGTGGGTTTTTTTTTTCCTTGTTTCATTTTGAATGGACCTGGAGACACTGGAACGAGCACACGCAGATTTCTGTTCCTGTATGTCCAGTTGTTGTCAGCCCAGCCTTTTGTGGTGGCCTCCAGGGTTAATATAACTTGTCTGATGGGACATACTCGCCTACAGCAAAAACAATGCTCAGTTACCCGTGGGGCTTTAAATCTGGTACCCCCAGCTTGTTCTATTGTAATAACACTTTTAGATTATTGTGGGAAAAAAATACATGTTAAAATAATAAGTAGTGAAACCATTCAGCAGAATGTTGACGAATACATTTGGGGAAGCTGGCCTTGGAGCTGAGCATTGCCTTGAACAGTTGATTTATTTTTAGTTCTGTGAAGGGGATTGGAGAGACAGCACTAAAATATTCAGAGAGTTTTCTACGTTTTAAAAAGAGAAAACCTTCCAGATTGCAAGCTCTGAAAGAAATGCTGAGATGTGTTGCATTTTCCGCCAGTGCAAGATTTGGTTTTCTTCTAATCGAAGGGACCCACCCAGATCCAGAATTAGAGTCTTTCCTTAGAGGAAGCCTCAGGCTCTCCCGTTCCCACAGTTGAATTATGCAGAGAAGGTCACTGGGTCCTGAGGCTATTGCCAGGCATGTTTTCTCGGGTGGACGGTGCGCCTTGTCACTCTTCGTTAGGCCACAGGCGCCCGTGGCTCGCCAGGTCAGGTCAGGATGGTAGCATCTGCACGCCGTGTGCTCATTTAAAAATGGAGGGTATCTGGGAATCACCTGAGAAGGTGCATGGGGCAGATGGCTAATTTAAAGGTGGTCTGTGAATGCGCTTGGCTCTCCAAAATACCCCTTTCTCGAACCTTTGGCATTAAATTCAGCACCGAGGCTGCCCAAGCTGTGCATTCGAAGGCCGAGTGGCCCATTTTCCACTGTCACCTCGAGTAGTGAGGACCAAGGACATGGATGTCAGGGTTCTGTCTGCTTGGCCGTTTCTATAACAAGTATCCTTCATTCCTGTGGAGAATCAGGTCTCATCTTCCCAAGTGTTGGAAGCATCGTGGTTTGGGCTATTTTTTTCAACCAAGTGCTCTTGGCCCCCTGCTCTTTATCTTCTCCCAAGAGTAGGGCTTAACTTTTGTCAGCGCCAGTCACCTAAGCCAGTCTCAGAAAGTGGGTGGGTCATAGAGGCCCCTTCTTGGAGGACGTTTCCCCAGAGCACCGACTTGTGGGACGGAGGGCCCCTCTTCCGCATTCCCCTAAAAAGCCTCTCTTCCTTCCCCCGCTCCCTCACCTCTGAATCACCGATGCTCCGAGAGGGCGTGGCCTCAGCCCTCACTCCTCTAAGGGGCACTTGTGACTGTTTTGCGTGGATGAGTAAGTAAATTTATAAGTGTTGGATACAGTCCCAATGAAGCTTAAGTGAAATACCTGGTTTTTTAATTAAGAAATTTGACTTTAGCCTGATTTCTAAGCCACAGACCATTACACAACCTAACGACTGTATCTTCATGAACGAGTTGTCAGAGACTTGGGATCAGCGAGTTGGTACAGCGTCATACGTGTCACACAGCCCGTGGTATTGACATACACGGTGGAAGCAACACGAAGGAGCCCGAGAGGTGGCTCATCCCAAAGCACCCCTGGGTGTACGATGCTGGTAAATTGAGTGAGATTGTGGCAGAGAGAGCGGGCACCTCCACAATGCAGATGCCACGTTCATGTCCTCCAGGGCCAGAGAATAAACTCCACGTGGAAAATTCGAGTACTGCAGCTGAGAGCACCATCACCAAAGAGTGAGATATCATTTCGGAAAACGAGCACTGTGCTGTGAACAGCTCTCAGAACAGAGTGGTCTGTCCTTCAGGAAATTGAGGTGTCTCACTAGAGTCTAAAATGTCTCATTTGAATGAGTAAACATTTTCCGTTTGAGGAGAAAATAAAAGAAAGCTGGAAAAAAACAGAAAAAAAAAAATTAGGAGGAGACAAGTTCCTAAGTACTTACATCAATAAAATTGAATGAGACATCAACTATACTTCTTTTTTCAAAAAAACACCACCATTTTCCTTTCAAACTGAAAATAACTTCAGGCATGTTTTATGATTTTATAAAAGGGAACCTTTACTAAATCTGAAATTTAAAAAGCAGAAAATAGATTAGTAAGGATAAAATTTTTATAAGCTGACTGCATTTATGTGCATTCTTCAAGTCGATTGATTTCACTTTCCCTCTCATAACTTCTGATAAAAATGTGTCCATTTCTCACTCAACTGTCGTATTCCATGAATTTCTGAAATCTCAAAAACGTGGGGTCTGTGTTCAGGCCAAGGGTCTGGATTTTTCCTGAAGAAGAAGGAATTAAGGGGAAAGTGGCTTTCCGGTTTTCCACTTATTTATGACAACTGTCATCTCAAAAAAGCATCGTGTTAGCAAAACAAGGGCAGTATTGCACAAGTTTGTTTTTCACAGAGCTTCTTGAAATAATCATGGGGTTTATCCTCACAGCACAGCCAAGGACAAAACCACTACTTGTTACTACGTAACAGTTGGGAAAACTGAAGTACAAAAAGTTCGAATAAGTTCTGTGAGCCCAAGGACCAGGAAATGGTATTCTATGGGTTAGGATACAGAATTCCCAAATATCATCACGCTTTATGAGATAGGGACCGTTAGCATCCCGTTTTACAGGTGGGGCAACCGAGGCAGAGAGAAGTTAATTAACAAACTTGCCCAGAGTCACTAAGCTAATCAGTGGCAGATCCACATTACAAACCGATCCAAACCCCGAGCTCCCTTTGGCCCCCAAGATGGTCACACAGCGCTCCGCGTCTCCACAGATCCAGGTATGTTCTGTCAGCATGAGCCTGGGTGACTGGTCTGCACAAAGGGTTGAAGAGGCCAAATAACAAACGACTCTGAGCCATCGATAAACAATGCAGGAGGACCCCCAAACTGCTCAAAAAGCAGCAATTGTGAGTCAGCCCCAGGAACACCTCCTCCTTTCGCTCTGGACAACATTCCAAATTTATTAAGAGGGGGTTGTTTTTTGTCAGGGGAAGTATTTTTCAAGGGTGAGGGGTTGTTAGTAAGAGATTACAGAGATTAAGAAGCGATGGCCAAAGAAGAGCATCTTGTGATAAACAAGGGAAAACTGCTTCCCTTAGACTTCTGATATTCAGGAAAGCTGGTAGTAATTCGCTTCCAGAATATCTGGCCTAAGTTTCCAAAGTCACAGTGAAATCATAGAGGGCACATATTTTCCCAGAACAACAACATCGCAACTACTTTACCTGTTGGAGATCCCCTCCCAGCAAAGGCGGGCTTGGAATGTCTGTGACGAGCGGAGAAGAGGGAAGAAGACTTCAGCAAAAACTGTGCATTGGAGGCTGAGAACCTCACGTCAGGGACACACTTGGGAGGTGTGCAAACTGGACCCACGAAGACCCCGAGTTCTTCCCACAGCCAAGCAGCCTCCTCAACCCACACTTCCTGCGAAAAGTGCTAACAGGCCTTCTGAGAATGTGCCATTACCACCCCCATCTGTCACTTTTTAACAGACCTGATTGGCAAGCGCTTGTAACAACTGACATCTGTTCTCGCTCATTGAAATGCAGATTTATGGTAATTGCTCCGAACAATAAGACAGAATTACCTAAGGTGAACATTAAATTAAATTTTCATGCTCTTCTCCTTATAAATAATTTTTTTTTTAATCTTAAGTTTCAAGTAGGCATAATGTGCATCTGTTTGGTACATAATTTCCTTGTTTGGAGAAGGGTTTTCTTTTCCCGAGTAATGAGTGAAAAGTTGAAGCCCTGTATTCCCCCAATTTTTTTTTTTTCTTTTTTTTTTTAGCCCTCTCGATCTCGGCACACTGTCGGATTTCCTAAAACTCGTTTAAGTGTTTTGCATTTCTCGTCACCCAGATTGTTGCCCCTGGTTTGACGGGTGCCCATCCGAGCAGCGTGCTTTGTGAGGTTAAATGGGGGTGGTTTTCTTCTCAGAGAAGAGCTATTTGCCAAACCAGAATCAGCATCACACACCCACACACACCCCACGCCTCCCATCCGGTGCCCTTTCAGGATCCTTGTGTGGGAGGAGCCGCGATGAGATGGGCTGGTGGGTGGAAAAGCAGAGGCGCTGTGGAAGGAACGGAGGAGGATGACAGGACAGGGTGTGCTCACAACAGAAACAGACGGAGAAACAACCAGAAATGTGAATTCAAAGTCAGCAGAGGCAGACACCCCCTTTCAGACAGCCTGGGGGGCCCAGGACTGGCCGGGCCCTGGTGGGTAACTCTGCCCGTCCAGGGGCTGAGTCTGCAGCAACTGGAGGTCTGGAGAGATGGTGTTGTGGGTACCCGGAGAGCCTGGTACAGTTGAGGAGGTAGCGGATGAAGCTCAGGGTGTGTCCCCACGAAGCTTCCGAGCCGCTTTCCCAGCGTGGGACAGACGCCTTTCCCAGCAGCAGCGTGGCCCCCAAACCCCTTCCCTAAATGGGAGGGGAGGGGAGGGGCGGGGAGATGTCCACGCTACAGGTGAGGAGCCTCTGGCTCTGGGAACATCCGGGGCGGGAAGAGACAAAGCATCCGTCACGGAGGACGTGCGCTGCTGTCGGTGAAGAGTCCAGAGATTCTGCCCCACGAAAGTTGCCCAGGCTCTCACGGAACCCCAGATGCACCCCTGTGATGTGCCGATGTTAGCAGTGCTTAGAAGGCCCGGGAGTGGTGCAGGGGTGTCCTCCCGGGGACGGTTTCTTTCTGGGGGGATGGACTAGAGAATGGGCTTCGGGCCTCCACCTGGCCGGACAGAAGGACCCCGTGCAGGGAACAGGTGCCTCTGTGGCCCCATGGCCCACGTCCAGGCGCATCGAGACCCACGGGAGGTGGGCAGGCGCACCTGTCGAGTCCCCACGTGCGTGCTGCCCCCTAGTTTCCTAGCTCCAGCCTTGGCATGGGACCTGCCCTGGTGTCAGCCACCAGCTTACATGTTCTTGGAGACTCTCTAGTTGGTTTTGTTTTCTTTTGTTAGCTTGACTGTGTATAGGTTCTGAGGGGGAGAAAGAGCCATCTTCTTTCATCCTTTTCCTGCATTCTCTGCGCCATCACTCCCGAGCTCTGATCTCTTCTCGATTCCTCTTGTCGCCACCACCAACCCCAGGCCTCTTTGTTCGATGGTTTTCTACCAGGACTCACATGCATCACTTTTAGTCTATCTAGAGGCGTTGGAAGTCCTCCAGCTTCTTAGGATCTGCTGCCAGAAAAGTGCATCCATTATACACATGCTTTTTCATAAAACTTCAGGGAGCTCAGAGACACCCCCCCCCATATCTCATCAGGGGAGAGCTCCAGGGAGGAGCCCCTGAGCTAAGTGACAACCAGGAGGGAAGCTGCCACGTGACCCGCTCAGTGTTCAGAAGAGGGTGTGGCCCACGGTTCCCCGAGGATGCGTGGGCCGGGGTCTGTAATGTCTCGATTCTGAGCATGGAGGGGAGAGGAAATGAGGGTAAGAAACTGAAGGGTTGATTGAGTTCAAGACAAGATCTAGTGCCTGGTTAGCTGGGTTCTTAGCTGCTGACGCAGATCACAGGTTCAGTTCCGGGCCCTCTGGGGCTCAGGTGCCCGGAAGCCAAGCAGGGGCACCATTGTACACGCATCCTTGCACCCTGGGCTCCTGCTAACCAGGACCCACGCGTGCTCGTGCCAGGCAGCATCCCTCACCCACGGCCATCCTCTGCTGAGATTTCATCAGAAGGAGCAAGGCCATGATGGGCAGGTGTCAGGAGCTGGTGGACACTTACATCTGATGTCCCGGCCCCTTTCCTGTGAAGCCCTGTGTGTGTCACCCCTTCCCTCCTCTCACTGCTTCCCCATGTCCCCCCACACTTCCCAGGTGGGAACCAAGAGGGACAGAGGCACAGGCGTGGGGAGGCTCGGGGGGCAGGGTGGGACCGAGAACCAGCCTCCCGTCCCCAGGGCTCTGACCTTCCATGTTCTCTGTGGCACGTGGGACTGCGAGAGTTGTTACAAATGCTAACTAAGCGTGCTTAGTGTGTCCGGCACGGCACGTGCTTTGTCTTTGGTGCCATTATCCTCATTACTGGGGGGTGATACTGTTGTGATTGTTATCCAGCTGATAAGAGTCTGCTCTGCCCTGGGAGTTGTTCTTTAGCTTCAAGTGTACGAAGCATTTACTCTCTTTACCCTCGAGGTCCGTTCAGTTTTACACCTACTTCACAGCCAAGAAATCCAAGAGGCAGACAGTTAACGGGCTCAAGGCCAGGGAGGCTGGCAGAGGGGAGGCCGAGCCCAATTGGAGCCCAGATGTCCTGGAGGCGGAGCCCGTGCTGCCTCCAGTAAACGGGGTCCTTGTCACTGTTGTCACCAGCAGGGAGAGCTGTGCCTTCCAGGCCCGAGGAACACAGGACAGGTCGAAGGGAGGAATGTCAGGGTCGGGGCTGGGAACAGGACTGCACCCAGAAAAGTGAGGAGGAGAGGAGGGGGGCCTCCCGGAGCCCACACGGAGGGCCACGAAGGGACAGACTAGGAGGACGGCCCGGCCTCTTCAGCTCTGCAGCCGCCCGGCGCTCCCCTGTCCTCTTCTCATCCCTGTCAGACCAGAGACACAAGAGGGAGGGGATGTGGGGATATATGTATATGTACAGCTGACTCACTTGCTTATAAGGCAGAAACTAACACACCATTGTAAAGCGATTATACCCCAATAAGATGTTAAAAATAAAAAACAAACACCAAAGACGCATGAGAATGAGCTTCTGGATCCAGGCCTGTTTCCAGAAACGGACTGGATTGTCCCCAGTCCCTGATTCCCCTCCGTTCTGATCTCCAGCAGCCTCCTGGGGCGGGGAATGTCTTGTTTTCCCCACTTAATTCTGGGTGCGGCCCCGGCTCTGGCCTGTCGCGGCCATGTGGTAACGGTTGGCTGGCCGGGCGGCACCTGTGGGTCCTCCTGCTGCTTCTCTCCATTGAACGCTCCCCCTCCCTCCCGTGCCCCCCCATTCCTTCAGATGCTGGGGTCACCACGGCCTCTCCTTCCCAGCTTCATCTCTGCTTCCTTTGGTCTGTTTTCTCCCCCTCAGTGCAGTGCGGTGGTTGGACAGAGTTGGCCCTGCCCGGTGTGGCACCCCAGAGCCCGGCCTTGGCAGTGGAGGCGGGGAGGGGCTGAGCGGGGCAGCCCCCAGGGGTGAGGGGTAGAAGGGGGCACACAGGGAGAGGACGGCGGGACAGAGAGCCCAAGTGTGGCCGGCGGGAGTCTGGGACAGCACTGAGTGTCGTGGGTGAGATGAGGAAAATACACGGTCCTAATAAGTATTTGTAGAAGGGATTAATTAACAGTTGAGGGAAACAGTCAATATTTGAAGCTGTTGTAGATACTAAAGAACTAAGAACAGAGAAAAACCTTGTTTGGGTCTGTAGACAGCGCTCTTTTTTTTTTATAAATTCATTTATTTTATTTTTGGCTGTGTTGGGTCTTCATTGCTGCGTGCAGGCTTTCTCTAGTTGCTGGTAGTGGGGGCTACTCTTCATTGCGGTGCACGGGCTTCTTAGTGCGGTGGCTTCTCTTGTTGTGGAGCACGGGCTCTAGGCACGCAGGCTTCAGTAGTTGTGGCTCACGGGCTTTGTCGCTCCGCAGCATGTGCAATCTTCCCAGACCAGGGCTCAAACCCACGTCCCCTGCATTGGCAGGTGGATTCTTAACCACTGCGCCACCAGGGAAGCCCCAACAGTGCTCTTTACAGCAGCGTGGGAACATTTCATGCTGTGTGTTGCCCTGTTCATTCATCTTCCATGGATCCACCCATCACCTACTATGAGTGAAGGTAGGCGTGTGTGTGTGTGTGTGTGTGTGTGTGTGTGTGTGTGTGTGTGTGTGTGGACTTGAAAGCGAATAAGGCATCTCTGTCCTCAGGGAACTTAGTATCTAGTGGTGAAGGTCAGCAGTACGTACAAACGATGTGAAAGGAGGAGGTGGGGAACGCAGCAGGGGTTCGGAACAGCGATGGGGGAGTTTACAGGTAACATGCAGAAAGTGCGCGTTAGACACAGACTGTCAGTCACCCTCCGCGGGAACGTGCCTCAGCCTCTGGAGGGTCTGTGAGGCTCTGACCCAGCTGAGCGGGCTGAGCTCCTTCCAGCCCCAGAATCGGGCCGTGGCTCCGCCAGGCAGGCCAGAGCAGGTGCCCTGGGGGACCCTCCGGCCCAGGCCGAGGAGGATGCTCAGCTGATCATTACCCGTTGCCAGATGTGCAGACTTCAATGTCGGTGCTAAACCCTCCTCTCGTCTGCACAGCCGTCTGTTGGTGACAGTGTCTGGTCGACTGCGTTACGTCCTTAGCACATTAGAGGGGCCGTGGCAGCCAGGCCGGTCCGTGCTGGTGCACCACACACACACACACACACACCACACACACACACACACACACACACACACACACACCACACACACACACACACACACACACACACACACACACGCACACACACACACCCCCGCCCAGCAGCATCACCCCAAGCACGGCCCCTGGTCATGCCAGCATGAGTGTGTTCAGCTGCTTTCAGGGGCTGCCCCCTGGGTAGGGGCGGGAGGGGGAGTGTCCAATGGGGTCTGCACTCAAGCCCTGTTCCCCCAGCTCCGTTTTCCTCAAGCAGACCTGAAAAATAGGCCCTGGGCTTTTTCCACTCCCAAGGTCTCATCAGAACCACCGTGTCTGACCCCTGACCTGAGGGGAGGAGAGAGCTTTGTTCCCAGCGTCCCCTGCTCGATGGAGCGGGGTCACGTTCACAGGATGCCCCCAGTGCTTTGTCCTGCTTCTCAAGCATCCCCAGGAACTACGTGGGTTTGAGAAACAGGTGCTGGCTTTTACCGTAAGCCACAGGACTGGGTACCTCCTGCAAGAAGGCAGAGTATCATTTTGAGCAAAATGAGGACCCGTTTTGCAGCATGGACTTGGGGAACTCTTTTCTGAGTAGAAATAAGTCCTGACTGAAGCAGCCAGGACGGAGGAGCAGGGTAAGTGGGCCTGGCAGCCGGGCTCTGAGCCAAGCTGAGACAGGGCTCCACATGGTGGCCAGGGGCTTCGCAGCTGTGTTGCTAGAACATTCTCTTGCCCCTCCATCCACCCCCCCCCGTCCCCACCCAGCACTGTTGTCAGACCACTGTCTCCGGTTATAGAGGTTATATTTGCTCAGCAGCCGTGCGTTGAGTACCCGGATTTGAGACATAAGAAGAAGGTAAAATTAAGCCGATGACTTCACTCCCACGTCTTTCTGTGTAAAATTCCTCTGGATGAGGAGAGGACCATGGTTTCCTGCTTCTCGAATGTACGTGGGGGTAAAGGGAATCACGGAAGAAGACTTTGTGCAGAGAACCTGTGTATTGAGAAACAGAAGGAGGGGGAGAAGAGATACTAAAAGTGTACACGGCCCAGGCTCCAGGCCCGAGCCCCCCAGGGCCTGCCAGCACCCCCGTGACGGATCAGCCCCAGACCTCTCAGCTGAGTTTCCTTTCTCTCTGCTATTCACTTCTTAATTTTCGTTAGCCCTCGATTCATTCTAGCTAAAAAGTAGCTCCTCTTTCAGATACAAATACGTTTAAGATGCAGACACAAACATTTTACAAATAAAGATATCACGGCACCGCCACCTTTTTTCATTCTTTGATTCAGCAAATATTATTTGAGTTCCTGCCATGGACGCGATTTCAAGTTCACATTCAAAATAAACCTGGAGAGAGAAGTTCAGGGTCGATGATAATAGTAACAGCAACAATAGTTGCTAACATTTATTGGGGGCTTACATCATGCCAGTTATTATGCTGGGTAATTTTCATTCATCGAGTTATTTAATCTGCACAACCACCGCGTGAGGGAAGGTACAGTAACTGTCACCACTGACTCAGGAAACAGAGAGGTTAAGAACTTTGTGCAGAGTCACACAGCTAATAGAGCCAGGAAACTGAATCAGTGCAGCTTCAGAGCCATAAAACATCATTTCTTCTGTAATACCTCATACGTGTACCTGTCGAGTTTAGGGATGGAGAGTTTCCCCTGAAACTCCAGCTGTCCAAGCCCGGATCTCACAGTTTCTTGACAGCCACGAGGTGGAAGGCCCTGCTGTCCATGGTCCACGCAGAAACCTGTTGCTTATCTTGTAGGATGACCTGCGCAGCCTGGGAGGAGGCGTTAGGAAGAGGGTGCTGGGTTGGCACAGGCTGCGTGGTGACACACGAGTCCCCAGGGCAGCTGGGGCGAGTGTGCCATCCCGGAGCTCTCTGCCCATGTCCCCTGCCTTATCTTTTTGGAAACGGGTGAAGTGGGCCTATTGCTAACGTTGCCTCTCTCTTCCCCCACCCTGCAGGCATGAATGCTTTACAGTTACAGAACCTGGCAACGCTGGCGGCGGCTGCAGCCGCAGCCCAGACCTCAGCCACTACCACCAATGCAAATCCTCTCTCCACCACGAGCAGCGCCCTAGGAGCCCTCACCAGTCCCGGTAAGGGGTCATCCTGCCTCTGGGAGACAGGACACAGGGGTCAGTGCCAAGTGCAGGGTGGACGCGTTCAGACCGAGCCGGACACCAGACTTAATTACCTCTTTAATTTCCTTTTTTGTTTGCCTGTTCTTAATTTATTTTTTTGTTGTTGAAGTATAGTTAATTTACAGTGTTAATGTCTGCTGTACAGCAGAGTGACTCAGTTATACACATATATACATTCTTTTTTATATTCTTTGCCATTATGGTTTATCCCAGGCTATTGATGTAGTTGCCTGTGCTGTCCAGTAGGAGGACCTTGTTGCTTATCCATTCTGTATATAATAGTTTGCATTTGCTAATCCCAAACTCCCAGTCCATTCCTCCCCAGCTCCCCCATTGGCAACCACAAGTCTGTTCTCTCTATCTGTGAGTCTGTTTCATAGATAGGTTCATTTGTGTCATATTTTAGATTCTACGTATAGGTGATATCATGCATATTTGTCTCTTTCTGACTTACTTCACTTAGTATGATAGATAATGTCCAGGTCCATCCATGTTGCTGCAAATGGCGTTATTTCGTTCTTTTTTATGGCTGAGTAGCGTTCACCACCTCTTCTTTATCCATTCCTCTGTTGATGGACATTTAGGTTGTTTCCATGTCTTGGCTCTTGTAAATAGTGCTGCTGTGAACATAGGGGTGCATGTATCTTTTAAAGAAACAAAGTTTGAGCTTGTGTGTTTTTATCCTCCAAGGATAAAATGAGAAAAAAGGTTTTGCGAGGGAGTCTACCCTGCTATTGATTCTCGCACGTTCATTTTGTTTGAAAAATGTGCTGTCGCTTCAGTCCTCATGAGGTTTCCCCAAGATGAGGAAGTGTCTCAGGAATGCTCTTTTCTCCTGTTTTTTTTGTTGTTGTGTTTTTGGTTTTGGTTTAGCAATTTAAGAATTCTCTGTTAAATCTCAAAATCCCGAATCATCTTCGTCATGATATTTCACACCAGCTCCATCCTTTGATTTTCAACACCGTGGCCTAGAGGGGACCATCTTTGTTGTTCCTTTGTGGTCCCATTCTGGGCCGTGTCATTTAAAGTGTTTTTTTTCTCCCCCCCCCCCCACCTTAGAAATTCTGTTGCCTTATTCAAAGGCAGATGCCGTTTTCTTTTTCATAGGAGCCAGACCTAATGTGGTTGCTTAGACACCGGGATTTGTTTTTTGAGAAGCGTTTTGCTGGCTTGCCTTCCTCTCTGTGTTTTCTGGGCCTTGGTGGAGATCTCACCTTCTCCTCTGGTACGTGGAGGAGCTGGCCTGAACAACGTACAAGCCCCCTCCTAACTGGAATCCCCAGGGCCCTCTATCGGCTGCTCCCAAAAGATGAGCTAACTGTCCAACACGCTCTTATGTCATAGTGTGGAGATTTCTTTCCGAAAAATGGAGAAGGAAAGCTACAGCACCTGGCGGACCAGCTTTGTTAAGGCTTCCAAGTTCAGGGAGCAGTGAAGCTGCCATAGCCCTTGATGTGTTTACAAAACATTGTGTTTCTAACACATTTCCTTCTGAGTACAGTTTTGAGGGAGGAACCTAAGAGATGTTTAGGAGAGGCTGGAAGTTGTATCCTCCACCTCATCTCAAAGCAACAGCACATGGGACGTTGCCTTCATTCTTGAAATGTCTTCAAAAACGTACCGTGACTACATGTGGGCCTCATTTCATGCAACAGATAATATTCCTGAGACATCAGCTTTGTCGTTTTTTTCAAGATTAAGTTATAACTCTAATGCAAAACATAAACTGGTTATTTAAATCCTTTTTAAGACATACACATTTTTGACATGGTATATTCCCGCTTATGAAAATAATAGTGATTTTTTTTCTTAAAAACAAATTAAATATTTGATCTCGCTAATGTATCTGTTTTAGAAATCAGCTTGAAAAGTTTTTTAAATGAGAATTATCCTCTCCCTGTGAGGACTGTGAAAAGATGACATTAAACCAGCACAGACTCCGTACACCTGAAACTAACACAACATTGTAAATCAACTCTACTCCAATAAAAATTTAAAAACAGCACAGAGCATTGTACATGCATTTTATACATTTATACATGGATCTTCAGTCAGCAGCTGGTATTTTTAACTATATTTTGTTTGGAGTGAAACAACTAAACATCCCTCAAAATCTGAATGCTTTCTTAATTGTTCATACGAAAAGGAAGAAGATTGGCTTTGTTTTTTTTTTTTTAAAGAGAAAGCAATATTGACTTTATTTTGGCAAAAGTCAGTGATTGTAATGTTTCCAACCTTGGCTTTCAGCCTTGACTCCCTTGCATTTAGAGTAATCAGCAGAAACTCACCACATGGTTGGTAACAAGGTGGAGAAAAAAGAAAACTCTTTTTTCTGTGAAGACTTTCCCTTATATGGCGAGGAGCCAGAGTCCACCGTTTGGCCCATCAGCCCTTAAAGAGTTTACTATTGTAGTTAACACTGAAATTATTCTGCTGTTCCAGAAGTGACCATTCTCGTGATGGACATTTGGGTTAAGGATATGTGGCCTGTTGTTTGCTTGGCAAGGTTCATTCAACTTTACGAAAATATATTCTTCCTTTGTGATATCTGGGCATATATATGTGCCCAGGACATTCCGGAGAATCAGAATTGATAACCCGAACGTCTTGTTCTCCTTTAAGAAGGCTCGTGGGTTTAAGAGCCAAGTGCAAAAGTGTCTGCCAGCTGATCAGTGTCGATGTTATAATTGACAGTTAGTGCTTTGAGCGTCTGGATAGCCTTAGGTGCTGGCCTGGGACACTCCCCACCCCCGGGAGTCTCCCCGTCTGTTAGGGGGACTCGGACAATGCACAGTCGTGTGTGCCAGGCAAGCGCTGTGAGCAGAGAGACCGGGCAGAATAAGATGGAGGGAATGCAAAGGGTTGAAGAAGCCTTGCCCCCTCTGGAAAGGTGGCGTTTGAGCAGAAACCTGAGGAAAGTGAAGGAAGCACGTAGATAATCCAGAGAAAGGGTGTCCGGGCAGAGGACAGAGCAAGCACGGGCTGTGAGGCAGGAGGAGGCCTGGCACGATCACAGCCTCACGTGGAAGGCGTGGTGCTGAGCGGGGGCAGAGGGAGAGGTGAGAGGTGAAGGGTGAGGGGTAAGAGAGAAGGTCCATGTACATGGATCCCTTCCATCCAGTATGGTCAGGAGCACAAATACGTAGTGACCTTCTTAAAGTGCAGGGCACTCAGAAGCCTAAGAAGAGAGCCAGAATATTTAAGGAACTTGAAACATGTCTGACCATTTTCAGCTTCTTCCTGAGACCTGAATGAAAGGGAAAATGTGTCCTGAGATGCATTTTCTTTCTTCCCACCTCGGCCAAGCGTCCTTCCCTCTGCCCTTAACATGGTGTCCAGCCCTTCTGGAAATTCTGCCAACGGAGGTGTCAGGGAGAGTGGTTTTTCTCTTCTCTGTTGAGGAATGCTTTGCATAAGAGCTGAGAGTATTTGATTAGAATGCTGAAGTGTAGCAGCAGAAACGATTTAAATCTACGTTTCAATTATTTTTCTTAAGTGTAACTAAAAAAAATCTGGCGTTTAAGTGCAAGTAAATTATTTGTGTAATTTCCACCAGGGACTCTTTCAAAGTCACAGGAAAGGTGGTTAGTAAGAATTCATGACTCTCCACTTCATCAGAGCAATTTCCCAGGAAATAAAAGGGAAAGAAAGCTGGTCCCAAGGCCAATATGATTTTTTATTTTCTAAATAATGAAAAACAGGGCTTCCAGTCGAACCGTGAACCAGTCCATTCAAACTGTAATGTGAATCAAAGCTTCAGCCCACCCTCCTGCACAGGCCTTGTTTTTACCCTGTTTTTAAAGATAGATGTCTCTTATGCTTCAGACAAATCCATCTAGAAAGTAAAGGGACAACTCAGTCCTCAAAACTATTAACTTTTTTAATAATTGTAAATTTATCATTTCTGTTTTGCATACCCAGGAACAAGCTCCCTACAGCATCATTATAAATGATTTTAAACGGTCTGTGCTTTAAGACATAAAAAATTAAGCATTAATTAAAAAAAAAATCCCCTTCAGCAATAAATAGGTTTCTTTGTCTCCTGGCCTTGAAATAAACATTAAAATCATCTCGGTTATTTTGGTGATGAAATGATTCAACCTTTGAGAACATTTCTCAAAGAAAGCAGAGTTAAAATTAAAACATAAAAAAAGAAAAATCATCTCAGTTGCCCATGATTAGAATAAGTGTTTCTTCCAATTATCAGATGGTAGGGAATAAAGTTAGAAATTAAATCATGAAAAAAAAAACCAGGTAAAGGCATATTATGCCTTTAATGAGTTTCTCTGAGGTCTTTTGAAGCCTAATTTAATCGTGTTTCTTGTCTTTCATTTTGATATGATAATTTTTCCTTTGTTTACTTCAGTCTCCTATTTAGTTAATTAATTCTTGGGTCATTTCTTCTTACCCGATTTTCAACCTGTTTTTGAGGCATGAGTCTCGATATTGGTATAAAGAGGCAAATTGTCTGTAAGGCATGTGGCTAGGTCTTAAAGAAAGATAATATCTGTCTTCTACCCAGCTTGTAGATTTGTTGCCTTTGCCTGGTAATTTTGAGAACTTGCGCAAGAGGGTTATCATTACCACACGCGAACATTTCTCTGGCATTTCCTGTCTGAAACATAATGTTGCATTCATGTACCACATTATTCCACTGACCTTCTTCTATTTTCTTTTTTCTTTTTTTTTTTATAAAAGGATGTTTTAAAATTCTCCAAATGCTTCTGTAAGTGCACTCAGTCAAGTGAACACTTCAGGATAATAGATAATTTCTGTCGACAGTGGAAGGCATTTTAAAATGCTAGGGAGCATTTTTCCCTTCCTACCGTTGGCTTTTCACATAGTTTTCACTCTGAAGTCTAGGCAGTGTTTTTTCCCATCTTCAAGACACGGCCCGCCTCCTTGCAGGCTGTGAAGCTTCCTGTGGACTCTTTGAGGGGAACAGAGACCGGGGGTGTTTCCGTGGGATTCAGACCTTTCCCGGGCTCCTCACATAAGGAGGGCCAGCAAGTGGGCCCCTCCAGTGTCACCCACCGCTATCACCAGGCTGGCTGAGCTTTGGGGACCCGGAAGTTATCCTCCGAGTCATCCCAGAGCCCTTCAGTGTTACGAGAGGCTTTTGTCCCCCCACTAAGTGTCTCTGCACGTGTGTCACCCTAGAACTCGCATCGTGGAAGAGATGGATTCACAGGCAGACCTAGCCCCCATTCTGGAGCCTTCTGCTAGGCAGGGCAAGTCCATGAAAATGAGTTGGGCCTGCACTGCCCTGTCCAAGCCGTCACATGCGGGGGCAGTAGCATCACGGTGGAGTCTGATGGGGCCAGGAGAGAGGCACAGACAGAGGGCGCTGGGGGAGGCCATCTCCCCAGGCTGCCGAGTGATGCCACGACCTCGGGGAGTCTGAAGCCAACCTTCTTCCAGAAGCCTGTTGTTCCCACCGCCTCTCATCCCCGTTGAGACACCCTCCGCCTCTCACTGACCCAGGCTCAAGCCGGTGAAGTGACCTTTGCAGCCAGCCTCTGGTTCACTGTCATCCCATCAGTCACCGTGTCCAGTCGCTTCTCTCTCTGAAACATCTTTTTTCTTCTCCCATTGACACCCCCCCGGGTGAAGCTCCTTTTGTCCCATTAGTGCCGCCACCAGCTCCATCTTGCACACTGTTAACAAAGCCAACAGCGCGGTTCAGACACTTTCACACGGTTCACTGTGGTCTCAGCTAGAGCAGGACAAACTCCTTAGCATGGCCTTCAGGGAGCTCCCTGACCTGCCTCCATCCTTTCTCCCCAGAACTGCCGCGGCCCCCCAGCCCCCAGCAGCCTACCCTCCAGCAACATCGGGATTCTTCCTCCCCGAAACACACTGTCGGCCTTCTTGCCTTTGTTAAACCTACTGGCTGCTCTGCCTTGAATATCTTCTCTCCAATTTCCTCCTGTGAAAACCTCCTACATCACTCCTTTATTACAGTGTCAATGGTTGGGAAGATTCATGAGTAGGTCTAAAATCGGTGTTTTTAACGCACATTATAAAAAGTATAGTTTATACTGCTTTCCATAGATTAAGCAGCAGTAAAAAAAAAAAAAAAGGTTTCTAGTAATTAATAAAAATTGGTTTTAGTAGTCTCATACTTATCTCTTAAGAATCAGTGCAAATGTCATCTCCACCATGAAGCCTTCCGGAAAGAATTAATTGCTTCCACAATGTATTTCTAATATAAATACGTACCTCATTCTAAACCTGGGTCACACGCAGGCTCCTTGGTAAGGAGCTGTATTAGAAGCTCCCTGAGGGCGGATTGGAGGGAAAGAGGAACCGTTGAGCCGGGAGGCAATGGTCCATCAATGCCTCAAGTCTGCCCTCCTGTACCGTCAAAGTACGTTCCTTCTTCTAAAACACTTATTTTCTTCGCAGGCTGGTTGTTGGGGTGCTTGTCTCTCTACCTTCTAGATAGTAAGTCCTGTAAAGTAGGAACAGTTCCTTTACTCGTAACCCCTCTTGCATTTGGAACAGTGTGTCATGCACAGTGTCACGCATACTTCAAGTGTTACTTCAGCTAACAGCAAGTAGAAATGCTCAAAGAGAAAGGTTTGAAAGCCGCGTGTTCCGTCTAGCTCAGCGCACGCGTCCCTAAGGACCCTGAGTCTGTTGTGGTGACGTGTGGCAGGGTCCGTGCCCCTTCCAGGTGGATGTTCAGGTCTGACAGGTTTCTGAAGAATGAATCAATACCAGTGCACATTAGAACAAGGTCATAGAAAGCAGGGGTTTTATTCCAATAATTTTACGAAGATTGGCTTTCAAAACATTCTGATGTCGTGATATAGAATAAGTAAGAGTCTCAGGTCAGATAAAGGGATTTCACTTGAAAAGAACCATCTCCTCTGATGTGGGCTTTTGAAAGACCAACCTCCAACACGCTCTTAATTCCGTGTGCTTCGCCAACCGCCCTCAGGTTGGCCTCCACAGGGTCCATGAAGCAGGGTCCCATTTAACTTTGGGGGTATTTTTTTCCTATGCTGCTCTTCAGCGTGTTATTAATTCAGGGATCCATTCTTCATTCGGAAATTACCTGGGTCTCTTACCTGCCCACATTTCCCCTTAGGCCTGTCTTTCCTCATTGCTTATTATCAAGCAAGTGAATCTCAGGCAGTCGAGTTTCCCACTTCGTTCGCTACACGTTAAAGTGTCGTCATCAAGCAGAAGCAAGTTGGTTTTTAAAATCAGCTCTTTACTTGTGGGGTTGAATCCGTCAAACAGCCTTACATCCTCATTGCTACAGAAAGAGAATGGACATTCCAGGTTTTGCTTGTTTTTTGTAGGTTTCACCCTTTTGTACTTTTTTTTTTCTAGAAGGTTTGCACATGTTAACTTGTTCTCGACATTATGGGGCTCGCTTTATTTTCAGCATTGCTAATGGGATTGAACATCATGTAAAATGTTCCATAAATAAAATGTCACTAGAGTGACTATAATTTCCTGATATATTCTTTTCATTCAGTCAAGAAATATGTATTGAGCATCTACTATGTACCTGGGACGATTGCAGGCATTTGAAACACCAGTGGACAAAGCTGACCAAACCCCTGCCCTCATGTCATTTATATTTTAGCATTAGCTTTTTAAAAGACATACTGACTAAATTCCCACAAACTATAGCTTCTACACCCTTTAAAAAAAAAACTTTTCATGACCAACTTTTTTGTATACCTTATGCTAAAATTTTGTGAATTGGACCAAGGTGGGGAAAGGAGAGATCTTTCTCTACTTTCTCCCTCTTCTGTAACCTGTACCATTTTTCTATACACTTAATGCAACAAAGAGCTCTGAGAATAGTATTCACCATTAGATTAGATTTGGTCAGTGGCAAAACCAGAAAAAAGAGGAATGTGTCCTTGGCACTTCTGCTCCCTGGCTTCTCAACAGAGGCATTTCATGAAAAGCAAATATTTAAAAAGTCCTTAGGCATTTAAAACGTAATCACTGAAAAAAAAAAAACAAAACAAAAAAAAGCAAACAATCACTGGGAGTGGTCCATCTTTCCAGTAAATGCCTCTTTATTTGGCATTGATCATTCTGCTTCTAGGGTTTAAAAAAGAAAAAGCATGCAAAACCTCCCAGCTGGAGTTTTGACGGCCCCTGCATGTGCTGGGCATTTTGATGTGGAATTACCTTTAAATTTCCCTTACCGTCAAGGAAATGAGAAGTCTCTTGGTCCAGATAGCAGAACCGCAGCTCATTGTCTCATTCATTCGTTTCCTGAGCTGCCAGAGTCATCTCAGCGCCTGCCATCAGAACAGCTTCGCATGGTGGCTGGGCTGCCCTGCGCAGTCGATGAGATGCCCCTGCCCTGGCGCAGTCTCTTAATAGTCCTGAGCTAATTTAAAGCTTAACTAAAGCTGCCCCGCCGAGTGGGTGACGATAACGTATGGTCCTCCCCTTTGCCGCAGAGCTTGGATTTCTGCAAGCTTGGCCCCGGGGGTGGACACATCCCATCCTTCATTCGTAGGACCGTCAGTCACTCAGGACTTTGGTCCTGCTTTGTTCGGGGTGCACTTTTTCGATATTTTTAGATAGGGGCTCTCGTTCTCCACGTGTTTGCTTCAGTGGCTCTGGAGGCTGTGCTGTGTCCGTGATTCAGTGTAAACATTGCCCTGCACAGTCTCCTGCATCGTGTGCAGGTCCACGTCATGGCCCCTTGTGAAGTGTGTGTGAGCTCAGAGGCGTGTCTTCTCTACAACACAGCCACTCGGTGAGACTCCCCCACCTCCCAAATTATCTATGTTGCTGTCTGATATAACCATGTTATCATTGCCGGCACTAGTAAAAGCATGTATGGAGTGCTTAACTGTGTTTTATATTAGATGGAAAAAGCAACAAAACTTGACTCTAGTCACAACTTCCCAGAGGCTTATAATCTAGGGTCCACGCTTTAAGACTTAAAAGCAGCAAAATATAAATGCTTCATTTGTATGTGGCTTAATCCCTTAAACTGGATGCAGTGGTCACATGCAAAAAAAAAAAAAAAAAAGCAAAATGCCCCAACCTGGACTCTTCTGGTTGAAGAGCAGGAATCAGATAAGGCACAAGGTGTCAGTGACAGCAGAGATTCTGTCTTGAGGAAGTGAGGGTAACTTTTAACAGGAGAGTTGGCGTTGGAGCCAAAATTATAAGACGGATAGGATTTTGGGAGGTAGAAATGGGAGATTTATCAGATGTGTCAAGCGTGAGAAAACCCAGAAAAAGCATTCAGTCAGCAAATGGAAATGCATCTCACTTTTCACCAGCAGAAGATGGATGGGAAATAGGAACCAGGGAGGGAGGGCGCTGAAAGCCGTGGCTGAGGAGCTAGAACTTCCTCTTGCGGGCAGTGAAGAGCCATGTAAGGACTTCGAGCGCAAGAGTGTCAGTGGTGGCACTTGGGTACCAATTGGATGTGAGCGAGACAAAGGGAAGGAGTTGAAGACGGAAGGGTATTGAGCCTGGGGACCAGTAGGACAGCGCTTTCATTAGTAGAGAGAGGGCAGCCGGGAGCAGGAAAAGTTTATAGTGGAAGGTGGTTTGGTTTTACACACGTTGAGCTGAGGCACATGCGAACTGGCCTTTCATTTAAATACATCCCCAAAGCAGATGGGTTCCCTGATCCTCGACCTTGTCCTGGGTCAGCTGCAGAGGTGGGGAGGTGGGCAGATGTCAGCCAGGTGGGGCCTGGGTGGATCACTGAGCTAGAATCACCAAACACAGCAGAGCAGGGGCCTGGGGGGTGAGGCCTTGGCTGAGGACCATGTTTGGGGACAGCCGGGAGGAGCCAGGTGGTGGGAAGGGAGCTCCGGGGAAGCCTGGTATCCGGGGAACCAAGCAGGAAGGAGATGAAGGTGAGTGCAGAGAAGAGGCATTTGAGTTTCGCCACTGGGCAGGCGGTTCACCCCCAAGTGGCCAATCACTGCAGCGGTGGCGGGGATGTCACGGTTCCGGAGGCCGTGAGAGGAGGGCGGATGTGAGCCTGGAGGCGGGAATTATGTATTCACATATGACACCTCCATAAAATGTAGTGGTTTCTTTTACAAAGTCAAGCAGGGTCAATAGGAGGAAAAATGTTAAGATGGAGAAACGTAAACATACTTCTAGATTCAGGAGGAGGCGGAACAGGGCAGGAAAGGAAGAGGCCAGCGAGGTGAAAACTGATGGACTGAAGGGGATGGAGGTTGGACGGATGGAATCAAACCCTCTTCTAAGCCTCTCATCTGGCGCCTGGAGTAGCATGTGTGAGGATCTGTCCTGCGTGTCCCCAGCCCCAGGGCAGCAGCCCCCATGCCTGCCTTCCCAGCTGTCCCAGGATTAGGTTATGTACTAATGTACGGGACAGGGCACAAAGCCGTAAAAACGTTCAGTAAGTGGATGGTGTAGCCTTAAAAGAGGGAATGCCTTTGCTGCTGAGACATGAATAGGAGGAGGTCAGGACTGGGGAGGCTGTACAGGATTTGAGACAGAAAGGTATTCACATCACGCATAAGTCAAGAATTTAAGTGTCTAGGGCTAGAAACCGAAAAAGGTTCCTGCCCTGGGCAGAGGTTTAAAAACCAGTTAATCTAAAGAATGTGATGGAAGAATTACAGTTTCATTTTCTTTCTAACGTGTGTGGACATCTTGACCAAGAGCTGAAGGACTGTGATCTAGAGCAAGTCATTTCATCTTTCTTTGTTTAGTTTTCTCCATTGTGAAATGGAATTGTCCACTTTTACCTTTATTGAACTATTGAGGGAATATGCATATATAATGCATGCTATTGCTTTTATATATATAAATTTATTTATTTTATTTTTGGCTGTGTTGGGTCTTCGTTGCTGTATGTGGGCTTTTCTCTAGTTGCAGCACGCAGGGGCTACTCTTTGTTGCAGTGTGCAGGCTTCTCATTGCGGTGGCTTCTCTTGTTGCAGAGCATAGGCTCTAGGCGTGAGGGCTTCAGTAGTTGTGGCACACGGGCTCAGTAGCTGTGGCTCGCGGGTCCTAGAGCGCAGGCTCAGTAGTTGTGCCTCACGGGCTTAGTTGCTCCGTGGCATGTGGGATCTTCCCAGGACCAGGGCTTGAAGCCGTGTCCCCTGCATTGGCAGGCGGATTCTTAACCACTGCACCACGAGGGAAGCCCTATTGCTTTTTTTTTTTTTTTAAGACATTAAAGTATCATCTGGGAAAGATGATTATTTGGGAGTGACACTAAATTCTGCTCCTCTGGACAATAAGAAACTAGGTTTAAACTGGAATAAGATCCGGTGATACTTTTTCTCTGAACCTTTGCCTTCAGAAAACAAATATCTCCCCACCCTTCCTAAAAATATTAGAATATAAATGCAGGGAGTAGACCCTTTCCTTACTTCTTTCTGCTTTGGGGCTTAGCTAAAGAAGATGGCAGTGAACTTCAAATTTGACTTGATGTTATAGAACCAACACACCTGCTTATCAAAGACAAAATGCTCTGTTGGGTTAAATAAAGCACGATAACCATGGTCGGACCCGTTTCCTTGTAGCTGTCCCCACTGAGAGTGAAGCCCTCGGAGAGTGGTTTGTTTTTATTTCAGGCAGTATACTTAGTGTGTGCTCCTCTGCGGTCGGTCATTTGCAAAGGAAACCACCCAAGTAGCTGAAGGGCAGCTCATTAGCATCGCAGACCTTAAACTCTGCCAGGTGACCTCTTGCCAACCTTGGGGTCCTGTTATCGAAAGGAAGATCTGCCCCCTCTCTGGGACAGACCAGGATCCAGGAGGTCTTCATTAACCTCCCAGTGACATGGTGCTTGCTTTCCACAGAAATCCGTGGTCCTCACTTTTTCTCTCCAGAGTCCAGAGCTTGGTCAAATCATCCCATTTCGTAATCACAAGGAATCTTCAAGATCATCTATCCAGGTGCCTCACTCATGATCCAGATGAGGAAACAGAAGGCTGCAGGGTTAAATGATGCGCCCAAGGGGCCACAGGCTGTTAGCCGCAGCTGAGCGGGCCACCACTTCTGCCACCCCAGAAAATATTCAAAAGCAGGAGCTCCTGAGGACCTGGAATTGTATTTCTTAGTTTCTTCATCCTTATAAGGAAATCACCACGATTTTTCAATTTGTGTCCATGACCATCTATTTTAAAAAAAAAAGCAAATACCAGGGCCCAGCCATGGGGAGGCGTGTACTTTTATTCTGGTAATTCGTAAGCGAAATATCATTAGAACCAAGTTTCCCTTTCCTTTGCTCCATTCCTGTTTGATCCATACAGGCTGAGTTGATATCAATATAAACCGACTGTTTCAAGCTCATGCCCCCAAATTACACCTTCATTCTTGTGTCCCTCTTCATGGGACTGGGGAGGGTACTGAACATAGGCAAGTTGAGGAGGTACCTAGGTTGTTGACAACTAATGAAGTAGATTCTTTCTTAGAAACATCACCCAGTGACGGCTCCAACGAGCACTTGTTAAGTGACAATTAAAGTGAAGGAAACAGTGAGACTGCAGTAGATGTTAAGAGGTTGATGCTGCCCACATCCGTTTCCATACCACTTTCTCACCTCCAAAAACATTTACTGTCATAGAATAATGCTCAAAAAGGACTCAGAGCCCAACAAGGGACTTTCTTCCTCTGGTCCTTCAGACTCAGAGTGTTCCTCTGGCCCATCTAGAGAACCAGTAATGATTTGTCTGGCCCAGCGTCACACACACCAAATTGTTGACTGGTCTCCTGGTGAGTTGGAAGTAGGTTAGTGAAGGAAGAAAGTGACGCAGGTGTTTATGGGGTCACGGACGTGCCCGTTACAGATCGTCGGGTAGTGAGATCAGAACACCTTGGAAGCTTTCAACGCCAGTTTCTAACCCAAACAGCCACCTCCCGCCCTGTCATCCCTCCTCTCCTCACCCCTCTCCGCCCCCCCAAAAAAACCTTTTAGGGAATAAATTTAAAATAAGAGGTGTGGTTATTGTGGGATAATTAGAGCCCTTAGAAGAGGAGACACTGTTTGGCGAATCCCCACGGGTGCCTGTGTCACCGCTTCATGACTCTGCCCCCTTCTAAGCATCCAAGCTTGTGTGACGCAGGGCGGTGACCGCAGGCTCCGCCGTCCTGAGTGTGTCTGGTCGAGGCAGGCAGTTTTCTCTGTTTGCAGGTATTTTATTTATTTCCTAAACTACAAAGCCACTGTGCTTACACCGTCTCATTGATCTGTGGAGAGTATTTTGTGGATGCACTAAAGGCAGATTCTTGGCGTCCTCTATTAATGTTGTCTCGTTGTAGCTTTTTAAAAATCTTGCAGTCCAGGAAAAGTGGGGAGGGGGTTAGTAGGAGGAAATTGAGGCACTGGGTTCCTAGAAAGCGTGGTCCTTTCAGGGGCAGACATATCCGAGACAGGACCTGCCAGTGCACCGATAAAAGAACGGAGGGAAAGATCACCTTCGCGTAGGGAGGATGACAGAGGCGTGGTGCGTGTCAGAGGTTGATCGTCCCCAACGACCACCTTTCTACTTTTCTCGGTGGATCTGGAATCTGGAAAAAGAGGAAGAGCCAGGACTTCCCTGGCGGTCCAGCAGTTAGGACTCCGCGCCTCCCTGCAGGGGGCGCGGGTTCAATCCCTGGTCGGGGAGCTAAGATCCCGCAAGGCACGCGGCTACACAACAAAGGGGGAAGAGCCACGTTCCCTACATTCAGCAGTCAGCCTCCCCGCAAACTGCCGGCCATCCCACCTCGTGCAAAGAATGAGAAGGAAGCCGGTATTTCCTCCATGTCCCTGATCACAGTTCGAGGAGAGGGAGGATGAGGTCTCTGCCTCTCCAGGGGCCAGGCCAGCGTGGAGCCTCGCGGACCTCAGAGGGGCCTCTGGTTCCTTCTGTGGCAGCCACGCAAGGGGGAACGAAGGGCATCTCTGCTCCGGTGCCGGTGACGAGGCAGCAGCTGGCTTGGCCACTTCTGTTTGTAATGGCATCCCCACCCTTCCTCCAGTGTTAAAGAAACAGTTAATGAGAGCCCTTCACCCCGCTCTGGGCTCACCTGGCCGTGGGGGGCCCTCTGGGCGGCCACAGCATCGGCGGGTGGATGCCCTCCCTCCAGCTCATGGAGGCCTGTGCGGGGCCTCGTCCTGGGAGCGG
Organism: Delphinus delphis; assembly: GCF_949987515.2. Taxonomy (NCBI): domain Eukaryota; kingdom Metazoa; phylum Chordata; class Mammalia; order Artiodactyla; family Delphinidae; genus Delphinus; species Delphinus delphis. The sequence goes on from NC_082684.1 coordinate 157,765,273, forward strand.
CCAGACACGGAGTCCGGTGCACCTGCCGCGGCCGCGGTGGACTTTCCACCCCTTCCTTCACTCAGCAAGTCCCTGTGTGGCGCCTACGATGTGTCAGTCCCTCTCGTAGGTTCTAGGAAATAAGACCAGTGAACTCCTGCCCTGTAACCAGGGGGACTTCTTTGTATGCAAGATAGAACCAGAACTTTTTACTCTTCCATAGTTTTTTACCCCTGTTCCTACCTCCCAGCATCTGTTCCCCTGTCTTATCACAAACCCAACCTCACCTCCTCTTAGCCTCTCACCTTCTCACACCCCAAACTAAATTCTGCACCCAGCCTGGAGGGAATCTGGTGATGCTACGTGCAGACACCCCTGAGATCAGTGGGTCCCAATCTTTAACGAGCAGAAGACGCAGCAAGAGGGTGTGTTAATTCACAGTCCTGAGCCGCACAACCGGCAGGTCTCAGGGAACGTCCAGGTGACCGCGATGCAGGAGACCCTTGGCTATACCTTCTTCCCATCCAGTGTGTGTGCTTCCTGCGCCGTCTAAGGGCATCGTGGTCCCTGCCTCCAGAGACAGGATGGTTCTGGCGCAGTGGCCCGCGGAACAGCCAGCAGCCCTGGGCCGCAGGTCAGAGGGAGTATCCACCATGCAAGGCTGGCCTTTCCCCTGGTGATCGTTTCCGCCACGATCCGGCCATTTAGGATTTGAGTTGCTGCCTCTCTGCTCAGAAGAGAAGGTAGAAGCCTGTGATGTCTGCAGCTCGATGGGGCTGTTTGTGTGGGTGCCTTTGGTCTGCAGCCTCCAAACAGACCTGGGGTCTCAGGCCCTTCAGTGATGCTGTGGGAAAAGGGGCTGGTCCCCTTCACCGAGGGTCGAGTCCTGCCTTCTCGGAGTCCTCGTTTGCCCCGCCGGGAGGTGCTGCCGGTGTGTGTTCAGTCCTTGGGGAAGAGTAAGAGCTTTGCAGACCTTGGTTTATTGGACTCGGAGGCCCCCAAGCCTAGCCGCGGGGTCTGCCGAAACCCCCGATATGCGACCATGCGGCAGCCTCTGCTTTCCTGTTCCCACAAACGGGGAGGCTGGGCCCACCGTGCAGGCCAGTTCTTCCCCACCCTGACTCTGCCCCTCTTGGCTGCCACCGACTGGCCCCGACTTGGGTCTCTGGAGCTACAACGCCTCTCTGTATCAAGACCTCACACTGTTTCTTCCCTTAGCCTTCTCCTCTCTAGGCTAAGTTTTACCTTTCTGTCACCGGTCTGTCTCTCAGCTTGGCTTTCAGGCCAGCTCACCCTCTTCTGGACCCTCTCAAAGCTGTACCCCCAGATGGAGTCTCCTGAGGACCAGCCTGATGATAAAGGCTGGAGAACCGGTCATTAGCTGTGCAGTCGCCTCCCCAGGGGAGAAGATGTTGAATCTTCAGGTGTTGCAAATTGATGTGAAAAGAATGTAATCCCTCCTTGTGAGAACAAAATCCTCCTAGAGGCCACTGACTCCCCTTGGCTCCCGGCCCCTTCCATCTTCAGAGCTGCTATGTCTTTGTGCTGCTGTCTCTCTGATTCTCCTTCCAGCCCCCGATAAGAACCCTTGTGTTTACACGGGGCCCATGCAGATAATCCAGGAACATCTCCCCATCTCAAGGTCAGCCGAATCACAACTTTTAATTCCTCTGGGTCATGTAACCTGACATGTTCACAGGTTCCTGAAATTAGGACATGGACCTCTTTAGGGCGACAGTAAATTCTGCCTACCTTAGAGAACAAGAGTAGTGATTCTTACCTCTCGCTCTAAACATTGCCCCGGAGACCTAAACAAACTTAGTTTACCTACCCAGTCATGCAGAAGTTAGCACAAAAAGAGAAGAGAGAGCGGGAAGGCCTTTCTCAGGCACCCGTTGGTGTCTCGTATTTCAATTCAGGGGCCCCGACTCTGGCCCGGAGGACATCAGGGCCTCCTGAGTCTGTGCGGGCAGATGAGTCACCCTTGTCCCCAGAAGGGAAAGCAAGGCCGCTGGGGGCTGCGAGAAGCAGAGACCAGGGGACTGTTTCCTGGGAAGTGAAGCAAAGGTCCTTTCTCTCTGCAAAGCTGAGAATAAGCTTTTATCTCTGGCACAAATAAACGTAAAAAGAAAACAAATGGAACGTCTTGTTTTAATTCAGGTACGATTAGGCTTGCTTGTTATACTGGTTTAAGAAAGTTTTCCAAACAGCCCTTCTCGCACAGCTGTGTGTGTCTTGCTGTTTGGCCCCCCGATTGGCCACACAGCTGGAGAGGGTCCCGTCCTGTACCTCCGTACCGTGTGCACCACGCACACCCCTCTGCTGCCTCCTCCTCTTCCCCAGCCAGTGAGTGCGTTTCCTGGGCGGACCAACCGGAAATGAGAGAGTATGTGTGAAGGACTTACTGATGTAAGAGAAACAAATCCTTGGGCTGAGAGTATGAGTGAGTCTAGTTCTCAGCTCTGTGCTGAACAGAAGTTCTTCTGGGGGCTCTTCTAGCACTGTTTCCTCCTTCCCGTCCTTCCTTCTCCTTCCTTCCTTCCTGCCTTCTCTCTCCCCCCCTCTCCCTCTCCCCCCTCCCTCTCCCCCCCTCCCTCTCCCCTCCCTCTCCCTCCCCCCTCCCCCTCTCTCCCCCTCTGCCCCCTCTTATCTCCCAGCATAGCAAGGGACCAGATGACCTGGGCCCTCCATCTGTGACCTGCAGTTTTGACCTGAGTCAAGAAGCTCTTCTAGACACATCATTCAGCAAGGCACCCCCTGGCTCTGAGAAGAAAGCACCCATCTTATCACTTAGATTAGGATGGGTATTTGGGGATCCCTGAGCTTGGAGTCTTTCCGTCAATGAACTGACCTGGTCACATGAACAGAGTGATTCCGTAACAGGCAGAGATGTACTTCCTCACTGCCAGTCTCCCCCTGCCCCGGCCCCCCTCCCTCTCCAGCACCCCAGTCTCCCCATCCTGCAGTTTGTTTGTTTGTTTATGACTGCATTGGGTCTTTGTTGCTGTGCACGGGCTTTCTCTAGTTGCGGCGAGTGGGGGCTTCTCTTCATTGTGGTGTGCGGGCTTCTCAGTGCAGTGGCTTCTCCTGCTGCAGAGCACGGGCTCTAGGCGCACGGGCTTCAGTAGTTGTAGCTCGCAGGCTTAGTTGCTCCACGGCATGTGGGATCTTCCTGGACCAGGGCTCGAACCCGTGTCCCCTGCACTGGCAGGCGGATTCTTAACCACTGCGCCACCAGGGAAGCCCCTCCTCCTGCAGTTTTTTCATCCAAAGGCACAGAACTGCATTTCCATGTGAGGTCATAGACACATGGCTCTGGTGTGTTGCTTGGCCATTTCACTTCCTGGCTGGCTAGCTGCTCAGAACCTCTTTGGGCTGCTCGGTGGTCTTGAGCTGGTGGTACAGCAGGCGTGAAACGTGGCGTGTGACAGCGTCTGTCCTCGCTGCCCGGGAGCTGAGGTGGCTCTGCTCCCCACCCGCCTTCCTCTCGGCTTTGTTGTGCGGCTTCTCCTTTGCGTGGGGCAGCCTCCGACTGAAGGAGGTGCTGTGGGCAAAGCTGAGCCAACATTTATTTACCAGTGTTCCTTTGGCGTCTTGTAAACAGTTTAACTGAGAAAGCGAAGGATACAGTTCTCAGTGGAGACGGAAGGGAATTTTGGGTGGGCAGAATGCAGTTACCCAAGGCAGCGTCCTGCCGGTCTGCCAGCACAGAAATAGGAAGATATGCGTGTTGCTGGTATTTAATGTGTCTCTGTCTTTTGTGTCTAGGGGCTTTTCTCTATCGTGTGTCTCTTGAATATTTGGTTTTGAGGCATTTGATTGAGATTGGCTGCATGACAAATTTGAGTTTTCCTTTTGCTTTAAACAGATTGTTTGCTAGAACTCAGAAGGTTCTTAAAGGCAGCTAGATACACAGTCGAGATATCTTTTCCAATTTAGACTCAAACCGGGCTGAATTTTCCTTGTATTGTCCAAAGCACTGGAGCACGTGGAGTCTTCTCATTTTAAGGCAAGTTACTTAGTTCAGTTAATCTCATGTTCGATTCCTCTCCCTCCTATTTTTCACCCTCTCCCCATCAGTCTACTGGGACCATCCAAGAACAGCACAACAAGAGGTCAGAAAACTACAGTGCACTCTAGCCACTCTTCCTGGGTTTTAAATAAATAGAAAAGCAAGATATAAAGAGATCTCTCACTTGCATATTGTTTCTTTTTTCTTTTTTTTTTTTTGGAGTATAGTTGATTTACAGTGTTGTTAGTTTCAGGTGTACAGCAAAGTGATTCAGTTATACATATACATATATCCATTCTTTTTCAGATTCTTTTCTCATATAGGTTACTACAGAATATCGAGTAAAGTTGCCTGTGCTACGTAGTAGGTCCTTATCGATTATCTATTTTATGTATAGTAGTGTGTATATGTTAATCCCAAACTCCTAATTTATCTCCCCTGCCTCACTATCCCCTTTGGTAACCATAAGTTTGTTTTCTATGTCTGTGAGTCTGTTTCTGTTTTGTAAATAAGTTCATTTGTATCATTTTTTTAGATTCCACATATAAGTGATATCATATATTTGTCTTTCTCTGTGTAACTTACTTCACTTAGTAGGATAATCTCTAGGTCCACCCATGTTGCTGCAAATGGCATCATTTTGTTCTTTTTTATGGCTGAGTAATATTCCGTTATATCTATATACCGCCTCTTCTTTACCTGTTCATCTGTCGATGGACATTTAGGTTGCTTTCATGTCTTGGCTGTTGTAAACAGTGCTGCAAAGCACTCAGTCTTAACTGTAGCCCCACTTTGCCTCCAGTTTTCTGTTTTGAAAAGAGAACAATGAAATTGTGACAGTGTGTTGTTTCCAGCCGTAGCCTCATTTTTCAGCACCTGCCGGGCCAAGCTAATACACTTTATCTGTTCTTCCTCAGGATGCCCATGCTAACCTTCGTGATCCCTCTCCTGCCACCTCCATTTAGATACAGGGCGACCCCCGCCAAGGGGTGGTGCAGAGGATTAGAGACTCATGAGGTCTGTGCGGTAAACGAGCCTGAAAATTTCACGTTACAGAGACTGAGGCGATAAGGCCCCGTCGTAGGTGTCGGGTCTCCAGCAGCTATGAGGAATACCCCGCATCAGCATGGTGACAGGTCACGTGAGGCTTCTAGGGACGTGGTGGCGTCCCTACTGATAAGCGACCTTCTCCAGATTAGCGACCTGAGGGCGTGGTACCCACCCTTCTCCATTGTTGCTGCGAATGGCACCCGGGTCTGGGGGCCTTTCTGATGATAACAGTAGCTTGTATGTGTTTCTCAGATGAGTGCCAGAGAGCATCCTGACCCAGGTACTCAGTTTACTCCCCTCCATGCCTCCTCCCAGGTTGCTTCACGTTCATTTCCTTGCTGTTGGAGGAATATGTCATCTCCTCATCCTGGTCCTTTCCGTTCCTTTCCCTTTTCTTTGATCTGAATGAAGAGTCTGAGGGCCCTGAATAAAGTAAGGGTTTTCTGCCGGTCACCGCACGCTGGCCCTGGAATTCTTTCATGAGCTACCAAAGACACAGATTTTTATGAAAGTGTATTAAGGTCCTTTGCAGTGCAAGCAGTTGACCCAGTTTTCTTTCTCTCTAAAATGATTGTCAAGTCTCTGCTGTCTCATTCTAGTCTAGCCAGTCCAGCTCTACGGTTGCTGTTTGCCTGGTATATACTTTTCCACCCTTTTACTTTCAACCTGTTTGTGGCTTTGAATCTAAAACGTGTCTCCTGTAGACAGTGTAGACAGATCTGGTTTCCTTTCATTCTTTGAACATATTTATAATGGCTGCTTTGATGTCTTTGTCTGCTGAGAACAGTGTCTGGGCCGTCTCAAACTGTTTCTGTTGCCTGCTTTCTTCCCTGTGTGGATCACACTTTCTCATTTCTTTGCACATCTCATAATTTGTGAACAACTAGACATTTTATTCTGGACACTGATCCTCCCTACTCTCCCCCACCAAACCCAGCTGCTTCGTGTTTGCTCATCTGCTTAGTGACTTAGCAAGTGGAGTTTATTCCCTACAGGATGCTTCTGATGGCACTCCTTAGAGAACACAGCCTCGGGCTGTGAGTGACATTCTTATATTTCCTTTTTTAAATGGCATAATTCTTCCAAATAGCTCTCTTTGAATGCCTTTCTGCCGGATTGCCTGTTCAGTTTCTGGCTGGTCTGTTTCTATTGCTATCCCACCCAGCCTCCATTAATTTCTAGTTGTTTAATCTGTTGTTTTTGACCCTGGGCATGAACGGCCACCACAGTCTGATTCTGTTAAAGTCAGGCCCCTCCATAGGGAAAGTCTTCAAGGCCATTCCTTGAAGCTTGCTGTGACCCCGGGAACACTCTTCCTATCTCTCTGTTTCTCTGGTTTTCTCTGTTAAACTTCTGGATGGCCTACCATTCTGTTCCTCTTAATGGCCCACCACCAAAATATCTATTGTTTTCCATGGTGCCTTAGGCTTGAACTTCCCCGCACTGTGTTCCAAATAAATGCATTCCTCTTAGGGAAAGTTATGGAGCTCTCTGTTCTTGTGACCTCTCTCTCTCTCTCTCTCTCTCTCTCTCTCTCTCTCTCTCTCTCTCTCTCTCTCTCTCTCTGTGGGCAGACCCTCTTTGCCACTGCCCTGGAGCTGAGGGCAGGGACAGCAACCTGCTTTGCTTCAAGCAACCCCTGGCCTACAAGAGGGGTGATGCAGCAGGGCAGTAGCACCTGCTCGTCTCAGCTGGCTTCTCTGGGCATAGAACCTCCGCCCAGAAGCAAGATGGGATGAGGGTAATTGGGCCCAGTATTCTCCGAGTGCTGTGCCTGGGGTTGAGCTTCCACCCTCTGAGTACAGGCTGGTTCGAGGAAAGGACTCAACACTTCTTAACCTGCAGTAGAGTTTCTGCAAAACAGGGCCAGGGAAGAAGGATGGTTAGAAAGGCCAGTGGTCTACCCCTCCCTAGGAGAAACCATCGCTATAGTTTGGGAGCTGAAAAGAGCCCCCATCTTCCTGACCACAACCTCCTGGGGTAGAGCTTCCATTACGCTGAGCTTGGGGGAGAGGAGGACAGGGGATAGCACAACCTGCTGGTTGTGGCTCAAATGTCACAAACTCCTGCTCTTCCTACTGAGATTTAGTCAGTTTTCTTGAGAAAGAAATTTCTTGGGACTTCCCTGGTGGTCCGGTGGTTAAGAACCCACCTTCCAATGCAGGGGATGCAGGTTCGAGCCCTGGTCGGGGAATTAAGGTCCCACAGGCGCGGGGCAGCTAAGCCCGTACACGGCAACTACGGAGCCCGTGCACCACAACGAGAGAGAAGCCCACGCCGCAGTGAAAGATCCCATGTGCCGCAACTAAGACCTGACGCAGCCAAATAAAAAGCAAGAAATTTCTTTTTCTTTCAAGGATCTTATGATACTTTAACTCAAAAAAGCTCCCCCCTGCAGCCCATGGGTGGTGTATTCATGTTGTCATGTGTTTTAGCTCTAAGTTGGTTTGGTTTGGTTTGAATTTCTGTCCATTGCTATTTTCTATAGCATTTATTTAGGTATGCCCATATATTTATCACATCCTTATTATTCCTCCTCTTTTCATCTGGGATCATTTCTCCTTTAGTTTGAAGTATCCAGTAGCAGTTCAGTTAGTGAGGGTCTAATGGTGAAAAAGTCTCTTAGCTTTTGTGTGAAAAGTACTTCTTTATTTTGTCCTAGTTTATGAAATACATTTTTGCTGGATATTCTAGCTTGACGGTTAGTTTATCTCAGCACCTTTTACTAACTTGCTTACATTATTACTGTTTAGATATCAGGTACTGAGATGTCTAATTGTGGTCTTTTGAGGTTTTTTTTTTTCTTCTCTGGTTGTTTTTTAAATCTTCTTTGGTGTTCTGCATTTTTTGCTGTGGTGCATCTAATTTATATTTATTTTCATTTTTCCTGATTGAAATTCACTGGGACCTTTGAACATGTGGATGTGGGAGAGGATCTTGTATCAGTTCTGGAAAATTCTCAGTCATTAACTCTTTACATATTGCCTTTTCCCTGTTCTCCCTTTTCCTTCAGGAACTTCAGCTAGATGTATGTTAGACTAGTCCATGTCCCTTAATCTGTTATCATTTCTTTCTCAGTTATGTATAATCTCCTCAGGTCTGTCTTCCAGCTCACCAAATTCTTTCTGTGACTGTATCTAATATCCTGTTAAACCTGTATATCCATTGAATTTTATATTTTGATTATGTTTTTTCACTTCTAAGACTTTATTATTTAATAATTTTATCAGTATACTTGGTCATTTCTTATAATCTTTTTTTTTTTCATTTTCCACCCTTTTTTTTTTTTTTGCGGTACGCGGGCCTCTCACTGTTGTGGCCTCTCCCGTTGCGGAGCACAGGCTCCGGACGCGCAGGCTCAGTGGCCATGGCTCACGGGCCTAGCCGCTCGCTCCGCGGCATGTGGGATCTTCCCGGACCAGGGCACAAACCCATGTCCCCTGCATCGGCAGGTGGACTTCCAACCACTGAGCCACCAGGGAAGCCCCCCACCCTTTTTAAATTGTGCAGACATGTTAAATGTACCTCCATTCTATTGTGTGCTAATAATTCCAATATCTGAAGTTTTGGTGGATCTAAATATGGTGTCTAACTCTGTCTCTGCTGCTTCTTACTCTTGGTACTTGTGATTTTTTTGTCTTGTGAGCTTAACTATCTTGGAACCTTATTTCTGAGAATTCTTTGCTGAAAATGGGCCTTTTCAAGGTTGACTTATAGTTGATTCTGCAGGGTGCTGGAAGACAGTACAAGCTAGGGACCACTTTAAATTGCTGGCTTGAGCAGTTTTGACCAGTCAGATAAAGTTGGTTTGAAAACTGATGTGAGGGCTGATTGGTTATATACTATCAGAGGGAAATTCCCCTTGCCATACTCCACACTAAGTTTTGAGACAGGCAGTTTTCCTTACCGTTTCTGAAGTGAGAGTATATCTTGTTCACTGACTGTTTAGCCTTTTATAGTGTTCCAGACTTATTGGTGGGGAAGTCTCTTCTTAGATGCTTTACCTCAGGCGGGCCCTAGGCTTTCTTGTATTTCTTACGTACTGAGAAGCTTTGAGAACTGAAGCTCAAATTTATCTGGTCCACCTTACGGGGAAAGCTACCTTCAATGCTCCACTTACTTCTCTGGGTGCCATCTTTCACTTACATCATTGATTGCTGAGTATTTCTTACTAAATGGTCAGTTATTGATGCAATTTAAAAATATTTTTAAAAACATCTTATTAAGCATTTTAGTTTTTTTTCAGTGGGAGAGTCTCTCTAGTTACCTAGACCACCTAACTGCCAGAAATTGAAGTCCCCCCACCCCGCTTTCCCACAGAAAAATACACTTCTGTTTGACGTCAGTCTACATGTGATAAGGGGTAAAAACTATCCCTAAGGCATGTTCTGATTCTAAGCCAGTAATAAAGGCCTGAAGAGTTTTCACACAATTTTAGGTGACACCAGGGAAGAACTTCTAGAATGGTAGTATGAGAATATCTGTGGACTTTCTGCCAGTGAAAGACCCATAACTGGTGAAAATTATTTAAAAAATCAACCACTTAAAGTCTCTAGAAATTGTCTCAAGCATATACACAAATGGAGAAACATTCTAGAAAATGTTCTGGCAAAGAATAAAGATAATGTTAACTTTGATTCTTTTAAGTTATGTGTGACTTAAAATTTTTATGGTAATACATAAAAGAATAGAAATATTAAATATTACCTCCAAAAAAAGATATTACCTCCAAATATTAAATATTACCTCCAGTAATAGAGGGGGAAAATGGAATGTGGAAAAAACCAACAAGTAATCCTAAAAGGCAGGCAAGAAAGAAGAGAAAAAATGTAATATAGGCAGGACGTATACCACAAAATTTAAATAGTTCCGCTGAAAGACTATCAAATTATTAGGCTGTATTCTGTTTTTGAAAACCTGTTTATATACTGATTATAAGAAATAGAGCTAAAATATAAACAGACAAAAATAAAAAGATGGCAGAAGATATACCATGCAAATAACAAAAGAAGGGCTGGTGCTTTTTTTTAACATCATATAAAACAGACGTCAAGGTAAAACTAGAAATGAAGAGGTCACCACAAAAAGTTTATTTCAACAGAAGATACAATGATCTACAAACATCTGTGGAAGTTGTAAAGTAGCTTCAAGAGGTATTCCCCCAAATTTACATATTTGCATGGACTAATTGGCATCACCATAGTGGAGGATTTTCACGTGCTTCCTTCAGTAACGGACAGATCAAGCAGACAAAGAAATGGGACTTAAATGGAAATGCTCCTGATTTTTAAAATTTATTAAGAAGAAATTATGAGTAATTTTCTACCAATATAAATTCAAAAACTTCAGTGAAACATACAAATTCCTAGAAAGCTATAACCTTAATGAAACTGATTCAAGAGGAAAGAGAAAAGTGGTTTGGGGTTTTAAAAGAAAATGTCCTCAATTTTCAGAGTTACATACTGAAGTATGTAGGGATAAGATGGAAGTAGGAAGTAGCGTGGTTCTCAAATATTCTAGAATCTGGATATGAGTTTGAAGGAATTTGTCACTATCGTCTCCTTTTGTGTGTACTTGAAAAGTTTCATAACACAAAAGGACTATAGAAACATTGACTTGATTATGTATAATTTTACTTTTAAAAGAGAAAGAAAATACGTACACATCATGAGGAGTCAGAAGCTAATGCCATATACATGGGCAGAAATGTGGCAAGGTGGGGAATTCATTTTTCAGGCATTTGATCTATAGGATCACCCAGAAGGAATCCCAAGCAAGGTGCATTGCAAGCAATACTGTGTGGTTTCTGAAGGCACAGCAGGAATGAGCTCCATCTGGGCAGGAACATTCCAGCAGGATGGACTGAAGTTCCCGGCCATCCTAGAAGGAAGGAAGTTCACATGCTCACAGTGATTCCACAGCTAGAAGTGGCTCAAGCGCCACTTTTATCAGTGGTCAGAGTTTCGCTTAGCTTTTACGTCTATCACTGGGATAAAGTGAGATAATACATGTGAAAAAAGTCAGCAGACTATCAAGCTATACAAATGTAAGATAACCTGAAACGTTATTTACATTGTAAGTGTAAAAGGGATTAGGGAGGACGGCAACTTTGGAGAACATTTTAGTATTTCCTCAAAATGGTAAACATAGATTTATCATATGACCCAGCAGTCCCACTCCTAAGTATGTCCTCAAGAGAACTGAAGACATATGTCTGCCCAGAAACTTGTGTACAGATGTTCACAGCAGCATTATCCATAATAGCCCCAAAGTGGAAACAATCAAAATGTCCACAACTGATGAATGAATAAACAAAGTGGAGTGTTTCCACAGAATGGAATATTATTCAGCAATAAAAAGGGATAAAGTACTGACACGTGCTACAGCGTGGATGAACCTTGAACACATTTTGCTGAGTGAAAGAAGCCAGGTGCAAAAGATGACATATTTTATGATTCCATTTATATGACATATCCAGACTAAGCAAATCCACAGAGACGGAAAGTAGGTCAGTGGTTGGCAGTGTCGAGGGAGAGGAGAGAAGGTAGAATGAGTGCTAACGAGTATGGGTTTCTTTAGAGGGTCATAAAAATGTTATAACCTTAGTGGTGCTGGTTGTACAACTCTGTGACTATACTGAAATCAGTAGATTGTATACTTTCAAGGAGTCAATTTTATAACATGAATTATATCCCAATAAAGCGGTTATTTAAAGGGGGAGGGGGGGAGGGGAAGGAGAGTTCGGACCAAAATGGCTTTATCTCCTATCACTCTCCGCTACTATAAGCACCACTACCTGGGTCCTGAAGTCGTCTGTCAAACCCAGGAATTTTTTTTTTTTTTGAGCTTCATTGAGAAAATGCCAAGTCTGAAGCATAAGCAATATGAAAGCCAAGAACCGCCATTTTACTCCTCCTTCCCTCCCCCTTTTTTTGTGCGGGTCATTTGTTCAGAGGCTTCCAAGGTGCAGCTGGTGAAAGACCCACCACCCAGGAGGACGGGCTTCCTATCGTGGACTGTCCCCTACTAACCAGCAATGCACATGTTCGCTGGCTGGCACAACAGATCTGTGATGCTTTTTTTTCACCAGATCTCATTGTCACAGTTGCCACAAGGACAACCCCATATCTTTCACACCAAAACCTAAGCGCAACTCCCAGACTGCCCGTGGTTGAAGGCTCCCCGGCTGTGTCTGCTGTGATGGGGACAGACTACTTCCTGGGCCATCTGGCTTTCACTCATCCTGTGCTTTCTCTCCCGGGTTCCCTGTCTGTCTTTTGTTTTGCAGTGGCTGCTTCAACCCCCAACTCCACTGCTGGTGCGGCCATGAATTCTCTGACCTCTCTCGGGACTCTGCAAGGACTGGCAGGGGCCACTGTCGGACTGAACAACATTAATGCACTAGCAGGTACCATCGCAGTGAGCATCTGCTGCTCTGGTGGACAGCCTCCCCCCAGATTCCCCACAGACAGTGCTCAGCCCAGAGACGACCTAAAAGGTTACGTCACGGGGAGAGCTAAAGCTTGGGATGGAGGAGCAGAAGCACGTGTTTTGACAGGCGAACGCTGCCTACCCCTGTTTTGTCTCCAGAAATACCCCACCCGAAGTCTTTTGTAATGTGTAGACTGTGTATTTAGCCATAGGTCTCTGTGGTTGACAGGTATCTGCAGGTTTCGAGGGCTTTGGTTTGATTCTAGTTTGGTTCCCTTCATCTGAGGGGAGGAAGTGTGTTATAAAAGAAAAATCAATGGGCTAGAAATCAGGATGCATGGGGCCAGCTCCCAGTCACCTGCAGGAATCTGAGGCCAATCACTGCCCACAACTGGACTTCAGGGTCCCATCTGAAAATTGAAAGTTCTGGATCAGATGATCTTAAGGGTCCCCTCCAGCTCTAAAACCCAAAGTTTCATGGCGATTATACAGGAGGAGAAATGAGGCCTTGGGAAGCAGAACAAGGCTGAGTGGCGAGGAGCCGCCCCCGGAGTCAGGGGTCACGCTACAGCAGTGCATCTCCTAAGGGCCCCGTTCCAGCTAACGCAGGTTGAAGCAGAATGAGGCAAATTGCTTACAGAATTACTTAGCTCTGAAACATACAGACCCACCAAAGCACTCTAAGTCGTTTACACAGCCTGCCTGTTTCCGGCATTCTAGATCTATGGGGAGAAGAGTGCCCGGCCAGAGGCCGAGTCATATCTGAGGCTCGAGCTTAGCCTTGGCCCCTCCAATTGGGGAAGGTCCTCGGTCCACAGAAGGGACACCTCAGTTGCCTTTCCCTCAGCTTGGGCCCGCACCCCTACCCCGTGCCTGAGAATAGCCACGTCCAGAAGGACCATGACAGCCTGACTCGGGGACCTAATTACCTACTGGGCAACCCAGCCTCTGCCCATTTTAAGCATTAAGAAAAGGGTCCTTGACAAGTTGCCTTATTTTAAACCATGATTGACTAAGTGTACAGTTTTTAAAGGGTGATCAAGCAGTAGTGTTTTTAAAAGCAAAAAAACAACACCCCAATAATTCTATATCTTCAAATCCCAAAAGAATACCTTGCAATTTGTTTGGTAAAGAAGCACCTAGAACTCATCCAAATGAAGACTAACTTTTATAATCCAGATAAGAGGATTAGTCGTACATTTAGAGGTAGGAAATGTGTTGAGGTTTTATTAAATCCTTTTATTCCTACGTTTTGGGGAAAGCAGTCATAACCTTGGACTGAGTTTTATCTGACCAAAGGCCAAAAAGAGCAGACAAGAAAAAGATTTCTTTCCTTCCCGACCAGATAGCTGTTGATTAGCAAGCACGTGTTGAATGAAGTGGTGGCCGCGTGACAGCAGAATGTTTTACTCCAGTGAAGCTGCCTCCAGCTGCCCTCCTGCCAGCAGCCCTCATGGCCCTGCCTCCTGTTTCTGACCTTGTTCTGCAGACGCTCCAACTCACTTGTCCTTCCCCTCGGTTGCAGACGTGTGTTTGCACACATCCCTTCATGCTGCTTCTCTTGCCCCAGGACCTAGTTCCCCTAAAACAAGGAATTTGATTTGATCGCCTGCCTGTCCTTGGTCTGCACAGTAACAGGCCAGTGGGAATGGCTGTCCTCCTCAGCACGTGCTCATGACTGCTGTGTGTTGTCTGTGTGGTCCCGCCTCTCTCCATCCTGTTCTGTTGTCCTTTGCGGGGATTTTCCCATCGTTATCATGAGCGACTGGAGAGGGACTGTGTTGAATGGCAGAGAGACCATGAGTAGTTCCTGTGTGGGACCTGTGTTATTCCAGTTTTGCTCCTGGCAAGAAAAACAGCCTTAAATTGTTTTGTTTTTAAATTCTTTGCCATTGGGTTAATGTAAGTACATATAGGTCATGGGAAATTAAGACTGTTTCTAGTTTCAAATAACCCCTACTAGACAGTATGAACCAGAAAAATGTTTAATCAAACCAAAAGTCATGCACAAAGTAAAATACATTCCTTCTGATTGGGTAAATTACTATCAGAGCTATTTAACAATCGGCACCGGCTTGGAGCTAAGATTTGCTTTCTCAAATACCAAGAGAAAACCTTCTAATATAGAGTGTCCTCTTTCAAACCGTTCTTCCTTAACAGACGTGATGATGCTACCTGTCCTACTGGATAAGAAGGTAGTCAACAAACGGTTACCTGGACAGAGGCAGCTTGACAAATAGTTGGCCACAGCTTCCATATCATCACTGTTTCCTCCCCCACTCCACCCAGGAGCCATTACTTGCTACCGTAAGGAGAGTTTTCTGGTTTTCTGAGTAAAGCCACCTCTTTTCCATGGACGAAGGAGCCATGGAGAAAAGTAGGTAGATGGAATCTAGTTAATTCCCAAACTCATCCTGGGAGAATCTGACTGCCTTCCCTGCCAGAGGGCCTCTCAGCTCCCCACAAGGTAAAGCTTCGGATGGTAGACAAGTAGCTGAACCAGACTGTTTGAGCTTCATACCCTTGTTCTTCCGTATACGCTCATAGAAGGAGGGACTAAAAAAAGGACAGCGCTCTAAAGCTTAAAAGCGGAAAACAGCAAGATCAGAAGGAAGGAATGTGGGCAATTCACTAACAGAGCTTTCCCTTCTGGATTAGTTAAGGGTTCTCCAGGCAGGTTTCATACACTAATAGCTGAACGAAGACGAAGAAAATATTTTTTGCAGTTATATCCACCCAGGAATCTGTATATGATTTTGTGCTTAAATGTATGTCAAGTGACATCCTTATTTTTCCTTTTTTAAATGAGCTAATTCTTCCAAATGGTTTACCATATAGTGTTTAAAGTTATGATTATCTGCATATCACCAGCCACAAATGCCTGGTGAGTAATGTTTACGGAAATACTTTATGTAAAGGAGAGAAAAGATGCGATGCTTTGGGCATAGTGTTGCGGTGGCTTGTCACCCTTGGTATGCCTTGTGAAATTAGTTTTAATCTGTAGTATTGGAATATATAAAGATACATGTAGTTAGGTACATACACAAGCACATACAACATCACATACACTTGTGACCATATTATTAACACAGGCATGAGCACAAGTGCCACTAATTGTATATATTCATATTCATCTACCCTGATTTTGTACATTTCTTAGACCTAAGTCCTCATTATCAGCTTGCAGCTTAGAAGAATATATCCCATTTATACCAAAGAAAATTTATCCCAGCAAATACATACAAATCTATGAGAATATATTAATACATTCCTCACTTTTGCCCTTTCTTTATTGGGTATAAAGCCTGGCCGAGGGGTGTGCAGATAACTGTAGTTGGCTCGTGGCACTCCGCCTCCCACTCTTTTTTTCAGCATCATCTTCATGCTGGCCACGCCGGATGTACATGCTCATCTTTACGGGTGGGTCCTGCTAGGTCATTTTCACAGGTTTACTCGATAGTCTCACAGCTCCCCGGGACTCCATCAGGGAGGACCTGGGAGAGCGGTTCAGTTAAAGCACGTGGTAGTCTGGCTGCGCACTAACTTCACTGCTAGACTATTTGCAAAGACCTTTCCTCCCTCGTTGAGGTCTGCCAATCCATTTGGCCTTTTCAAAGAAAGCCCTGTTCTTTTAAGGGGAAGCATTTTATTCAACTAACCTTCTTCAAACCTCTGTTTCGACTGTCCAAAGTGTTTAGATGGAATCAAGTACCAGCAGCTGAATTGACAAATGTTATCTTCAGTATAATGACTATTTAATACAGAATGACATTAGATCATTGATAGGAATAACTCTCAAAAGTTGAAAACTTCCTTTGATGGTTTTTAAGATTCTACCTGGTAATCAATCACCTGTTCTACCTTGGCCGTGGTAAACACACACCTCAGAAAAAATTAGAATAGACTCCTTCATAATAAGAAACTTCAAGCAACGTCAGCAGGACCTCTGCTGGCCACCACCTTTTGAGCTTAGTTGGTATCGGCTAGAACTGCTTGAAATCACTTTCCTTTTCAGGAAGCTGGCTTTTCCACGTTCATGGCCCCCAGGTTTTCCTTGACACTCCAGCCCCACCCCAAACGTCACCCAAGGCCCATTTCTGTCCCCTCAAGCCCCCCAGGGAGAACACCAGACCTGAGGCTCCATGAGATCCCTCTATCCTATCTTGTTACGTGTAGTCCTTTTAATCTAAGAGATGAAGGTGTCAGAAGAACAGAAGCATGATGGAGTAAGTAGCTCACTGCCCCCTCCCCTCTGTCCTGCGGAAGGCAAGCAAAAACATGGATGGGAGTGTTGAGGTGATTCTGGTATTTGATTCCTCTGTATAATTTCTAAGCACCCTTCTCTTAGTTGTCCTCTATTCTCATTAGACTTACAATTTTTTTCAATTAACCACCTTTGCTATTTTAACATCCTTAATCAATAGCCCTAATTCTTTCAAGATTTTCATTAATGTTTTCACTAAGTTCTTCCCATAAACATATCTTTAAAAAAAAAAGTCTTCATCATAAAGGGAACTCAAGGCAATTATGATGTCACCTCTTCCATTTCCTGAGTTTATAGAAAAGTTCACACTCTATAAAGTATTACTTGTTTTGACTCATATTCAGGGAAAAAGTGACACAGTCAACAACCATAATAGACCAAAAGGGCAGCCAGGAGACAAGGAAAAAAGTCAAAAAAGTGTGCTGGCCGTCATCCAGTTCACATGGGTTAATAGCCAAGATCCAGCTTTTCAGACATGGGGTCACTTCAGTTGACTGCAAAACATGGCATGGGGTGCTCTCATTGGCAGAAACCCCAGTTCCACTGGCACTGATTAATATTCAGGCGTGTGTGTCTTGTGTGTGTGTCTGTGTGTGCGTCTGTTTGCTGCTGAGAACAGCCCCATCCCGTTTCTAGCCTTTCATACTGAACAAGCAGCTTCAGTTAGCTACACCGAGGGGAGGGAGCCACATTTTTCCTGCGCCTTTATTTCTTCATCGTCAGAGAGGCTCTCCCTAAGGTCCTCGTCCCTGACAGCATCCTTCAGCTGTTGAGGAAGCCGGTCAGCGGAACTGGTGATTCACTGGTTTATTGAGTACAGAGCTCGTGCTCTCTGCCATTTCCTCATCAGATAGCTTAAGGGAGAGCAGTTTCAATCCTGTCCTTCCCCCTCGAACCCTGGGGCCATCCCACGGCTCCTCAGAGAGCCCAGTAAGTGGCTTAAGTGTACAGATGTCGCAGGCCTCTGCCACTAGTGGTTTTTTACGTGCTCTCAAGCTCTAAGCGGCAGAAGCCTTCTACTTCAGAAAGAGAACCCCAGCCCTTGCCAGCAGCGCACTGCTGGAGCTCAGATGCACTGGCTCTCTGTAGTGCCTTGGTGAATTCCGTCACTGGCCTAGGGAGTGAGGCTAACCGTTGCTCAGGGGCTTGCGGTGGTCGTCTGTGTGTCTGCCGTTATTACAATTTGTCACTTCATAGTTTTGTCTGTAAGTTCTTGTTGGTGTAATTGGTGTGCTCGCTGCATGCACTTGCTGTCGTACTTGTGTCAAATGATTCTCTAACTTCCTTTGGAAAGCACTAATGAAAAGTGCTGTTTCTCTTCTCTATTGTTGGGTTTTTTGTAAAGTTGCTCAAATGCTCTCAGGTATGGCGGCTCTGAATGGAGGACTTGGCGCCACGGGCTTGACGAATGGCACGGCGGGCACCATGGACGCCCTCACCCAGGCCTACTCAGGGATCCAGCAGTACGCGGCCGCGGCGCTGCCCACGCTGTACAGCCAGAGCCTGCTGCAGCAGCAGAGCGCGGCCGGCAGCCAGAAGGAAGGTACGTGCCTGGGGCCCGGGCCGGAGGGCAGCGTTCGCCCCCAGAGCAGAGCTCCAAGGAACTTCCACCGAGCCACTGTCCTGAGAGAAAGCAGTTGTTTTATTTCTCCTACTCATGTTCGTTTAGTTTTTCGTAAAGAAATCTGACAGGCCCTTTCAGTCTTCTTTCCTGTCATACTTAGCTTTACTGTTCCTCTCCCTGTTCAGGTGGAGTCCTCACCCTCTGTGCGCCATACGCAATTACCTAGTGATTGCTGCCATTAAAAAATTGCGGGGAGCACCCTCTCGCGAATCAGCAGGGCCACCTCTCATTTCTCCCCTTCCATACAAACTCCTCGTTAGAGGAAGGGGTGGGTCGATGCAGCCCCCTGTGGGCTCGGCCCAGCTTTCCCGCAGTCCATGTCCCCCGTGATGGTGGAGCTCACCTCTTAGTCCGCGATGGTTTCCAGGTTAATGAAAAAATCCACTCTTAGGTTTGACTCAGTCTCGGTTTAATCAGGGGTCTTCTGGGGAAGCAAATAAGTGATTGATTGCCTTGCTTCTCTGCCGGTAAGGCAAAATAAACATCAGGAAGTGAATGCTAAGAATAAATGAAGGCTAATTATAAAGCAGTTAATGAGCTGGCCCGAGTAGGGAGGGCTTGTCTCTTTCTTTCCTCCTTTTGGCTCCTTCCTCCTTGATTGAAATTGCTTTTAAAGCAGAATCTGCACTGTGATATTTATTCTCTTTCTGACTTGTTTTGAACACAAGAAAAGAAGTTAGAAAAGGGAAGTACTTGCTGAAGATGTTTTTAAAATTTCTTTCCCTTCTCCTATATCCTCACCCCATAGTTCCAGACTGGTTTTTGTCTGAATATTTTGACTTTAAACATGGTGTCCTATAAGAAATAGAAGGGTTTTTCTTTTTAAGTTGGGAAAATAGTAAAAGGGACACAGCTTTAAAGATACTCATGCGTTTTGGGGTTTTTTGGGGTTTTTTTGTTTTGCGGTACTCGGGCCTCTCACTGTTGTGGCCTCTCCTGCTGTGGAGCACAGGCTCCGGACGCGCAGGCTCAGCGGCCATGGCTTACGGGCCCAGCCGCTCTGCAGCATGTGGGATCTTCCCGGAGCCCGTGTCCCCTGCATCGGCAGGCGGACTCCCAACCACTGTGCCACCAGGGAAGCCCTATCTTCCATTTTTAATGCTGTTACATATAAACAGAAAAATATCTTTCTTTAAAAAAACAAAAACATGGGCTTCCCTGGTGGCGTAGTGGTTGAGAGTCCGCCTGCCGATGCAGGGGACGTGGGTTCGTGCCCCGGTCTGGGAGGATCCCACATGCCACAGAGCGGCTGGGCCCGTGAGCCATGGCCGCTGAGCCTGCGCGTCCAGAGCCTGTGCTCTGCAACGGGAGAGGCCACAACAGTGAGAGGCCCGCGTACCACAAAACAAAAAAAGGAAGATAGTTGAAAATCTGAGTTTCATTCTTTCAACTTTCTCTTTCCTCTCAGCTGTGACTGTTATTGTTGATTTTTTTTAAACTTGCACAACTGTTCAGACAACTGCGTTTTCCCCAGGCGTGTGGAGATCCCATGTCATAAACACCTCGGCTTCCCAAAGGAAAGCCTGTATTGAGGTCCCTGTGTCTGAGGTCTGACTACCATGGTGACAAATGAGGGTGGTAGGAGGGATCCTGTCAGATAACCGTATCCTCAGGAGAGACCGTAAAAGCCAGTTCCCCCACGTGCGTCTTAAAGAGTGTTGGTCACTTCTCCCTCACCCAGCAGGGCCTCACAGCAAACCATATAACCCGGGTCACTGAGAAAACATCTGTCACCAGCAGACTCGAAAGTCAGTAGCTTAAGGAGAAAGTCCGGGCCCGGAAGTTGCTTCACACCAGCTCACTGCCCTAAATTTCTATCCCTTAAGTTTTAGGCGCTGCTTGTGCAATAATTAATTCTCTGGGATTAATGTAAAATAGTTCAAGATAAATACTGCCCGTTCCAGATCATCTACATTTAGGTGTGTGAGCTACCAGCAGCATGGGTTAGTGCTTGATGGTGTTTTAGGTTGGTCAGGTCTTTTTAAATCATCTTCCATCTTCTCGTATGTCTCTTCTGATCACCTTCTTCTCACCCTGTTAACCTGTGCTAAGAAATTTAAACCATCTTAACATTAGCTTAACTAAAACATAATTTAAAAGGCAGGTCATACTGAGAAGCAAAGGAATGACCCCATGATGTATTCCACTACTAAATAGAGTTTTAGATTTTCTACTCCTTAGTTCTGTTCTTTAATCAAGAAAGTTGAGTTAATTTGATGTATTTAGTCGTGTACCCTGGTATATATTTTCCGACTGGAAAGTGAACCAGTCTGGCCTTGTAAAGAAATGGTTTTAATATTCTCCTCAGCTAATCTGAAGGGTTATGGCATCCCTACAGATCTAAATTCAGGCAAGCTCACCACGTTTCCTGCCATTCCTAAATATCCTCTGAGCTCTTTCACACCCTTCCCATCTCCCTGTGTTTGCAAGAGGCATGTCACACACACAGCACTAGGTAGAGCCTCCAGATCCCAACTGGCGGTCTGATGCAGACACCCCCAGTGCTTTCTGCTACATCAGGTGCCCCGTGAGAAATATGAACGTGAACACCCAGCCAGCTGGGACCAATGATACAACTGAACGAGCTCTAGCAAGTTAGTCGCGTATACTAGAGGCCTGAGGAATGTGTGGTTAGTCAGCAGGTTTTTACTGAAGGGAGACAAAAGGAAGATACCTAGGTTGAACCCCCAAAAAACTGTTTCTTTACCCTTGGTGTTGTCTATGGCAGTAGCCTCCTTCACTGAATATTGAGGTTTTCCATCCCAAGTCACCTTTTTCTCATTTTAGTGTTAATGACTTCGGCAGTTTGCAAAATCCAAGTATTTCTTGGTGATGAGGAAAAAGACAGCCTCCTTGGGTTTACCTTCTTCCTGTTTTCTTAGTCCCCTGTCTGGCCTGGGTACGTTCAGAATGCACTGCATTCGAGAAGGCCAGGACTACCCAGGCATGGCCAGTAATCTGTCACAGTGCATTAAAATTGCATTTTCTCCCCAGGCTTCAGGAGGTGAGCTGACTTCACAATTCCCATTGGGCCCCATTAATCCTCATTTGTGCATTTGGACCTTCTATTCAGAAGGCATATCCAGTATGGGCAGTACCAGCTCTGCCTGATAGACAAACTGCAGGGGACGCACACGCATAGTGGCCCTCAGAACACCCACCTCCAGCGTTTTGGTTTTGCATCTATTCATATTAAGCTTTGACTGTTTAAGAGTTGTCTTTTTTTTTTTTTAAACAAAGAAACATCTGGGGACCTAACCCTGTAATTGTGCCCCTTTAAATACAAACTGTGTCTCTTGCACTGGAACATGGCTATGCCCCTGGAAATTGTGAGCAATACGGAAAATTAAAGTGGCCACGTTAACACTTAAATAAGAAAGAAATGCTTCATCTCTGTGGCTTCAGAAATTTGCCTCAAGAAGATTTCCTTGTGAAAAGTCCCATTCATTAGAATACTTTTTTCTTTTATGATTGTGTGTTTGTGTGTGTGGAAAGAAACTTGGTTTGACTTTTCTTTGCAAAGATGTTTATCCCTTTTATTTTTACAAATACCCCAGTTCTCTCTACCCCAGTTCTCCTTCTCTTCGGCCCATACAAACAGACACTCACCCCCCAGCCCCTGGGGCTTCCCAGTGGAGCAGGCAGTCCTGGTTCCTCTCCTGCGAGAGTCAGTCAAGGCCCCGTGAACCAGGTGCTTGGCTACTTCACCAGTTTTATGAGCTCCCTTCCCTCCCAGACACCATGCCCAGAACATCCTAGAGGAATCCAGCCCTGGGGCCTCCCCAGAACCATCTGGGGAAGGACCTACAACTCCCCCAAGCACCCTCTGACCTGGAAAGCATTCTCGCCTGTGACATATTAGAAGGTGATGACCTGCTGTCATCATTGGGATTCCCTCCTTTCTGCTTCCTTTAAGCTGCAGCTAGTTCTTCTGCAGGTGGCTAGAGAGATGGGAGAATGAAATGGAAGGGAACTTAAGAGTGCTGTCCTGTCTGGTGTAGCTAAGATCGCCCCTACTCTGTCCTCGTTCCTTGTATTTCTGGAAGTTATGGTGGAGAGCCAAGAACCAGGCTTCGCTTAGTCTCTGACCAGCTTGTGCACCTCATGCGCTCAGTTTGCAAGGCTAATTCCCAGTGGTGTCATTCCGATCACAGTTGTGAAACTCTAGCACCTACTTTTTCCTGCCTTGACTCATTGCCAGTCATTTCTAAGAAAGATGATTATTAGACTGTGTGTTAAGAGATCTGCCAAATCAGAACTGGATGGATAATTAGGTAAATGATTGAGAAATCCAAGCAGCATTACTGCTATATTCATTACTTCTAAATTGCTTCAATTTGCTTAGAGTACACAGGACACTGTATCCAAGAGAGAATATATACTACGTACTATAAAACATGGCCACGTGGGAAAAACCCACGCCTTTATTCTCCTCCCCGACTCTACCCCTCGTCTGCCACCTTCACGCCCAGGAAGACTGAAAATACGTGCTCACGCGCAGTAAGCAAATGTGACCCACAGCTTATAGATGAAAAGGAAGCCATTCTTAACCGGTGTCTCTTTGGAAGTCAGGAAAATGTGCAGGACGACTCCTGTCCTAAAAGACATACCAGCACTGGACTTGTATCCATCTCTGTATGAGGGAAAGCCACGTGCTTAGCCCATCTGTTGTTAAAGCATTCCTGAGAAGGGGCTTTGGGAACTGAGAAGTGCAGAATACCTTACACTGATGTTTTTTTTTTTCCCCCTCTTTAGGTCCAGAGGGTGCAAACCTCTTTATTTACCACCTTCCACAGGAGTTTGGAGACCAGGACATCCTGCAGATGTTCATGCCTTTTGGAAATGTTATCTCTGCTAAAGTCTTCATTGACAAACAGACCAATCTGAGCAAGTGCTTTGGTATGCGAGAGAAGCCAGCTAGAATGCACAGTGCGCGGCCAGCAAGGGGTCATGGGAAGGCAAATGTAATGGCCAGCAGTTAGATGCCGGGACGGGGCCTTCCGTGTGTGTGGTGGTTCCAGGTTGTCTGGATCCATGTAAGCAGACTGGGTCAAGTCATCTCATCAAAAAGGCAGAAAAGACCTGGGAGAAAGGAAAGATCTGGGAAATTAAATGCCCGTATAGTAGGTAGTGCTCTATGCTGTACTCAAGGGCCTTACTGCCTATAACTAATCACCTTCCATAGTTGACCAGCAACAGTCTCTTTGGGCCCCCAGTTTGAACCACAGGCTTCACCGGATGGAAGGAGTTTACTGACTGTAGTGTAGTTGAGACTCCTGATACAGAATGGCACTGCAGACACTTTGCCACAAACCCTTCCAGGTCCACCAGGACTCAGACCCTGTGGGTGTAGGCAGCACATTGTACTGGGGGCTTATTGTTCAGCATCTGGATGTACATAAAAACACACTCATTGATGCACACACCTTCACAGTAGGGGTGTGCTCAGGCCACGCCCAACATAGCAGTTCCGGGAGCCCAGGGACGGTGGCTGGTTTAGCTCATGGTGACATAAAGTGCTGCGGTGTGCTGGGATGCTGGGATCTGCAGTGGCTGCCTGAGTGGGTGGAGAGCGCAGGAGATGCAGGTGTTCTCAGAACACTGGACATCCCAGCTCCTCGGTGGCCCGAGCTGTCACGGTCTCCTTCCTCAAGCAGCCTGGACTCTGGCTCCCTGGGGCGTTTTCACTCCCTGAGAGAGTATGGCACTGCATGCCCTAATGTTTTACAGAGGAGGAGAACATTTATTAAATCTAGTTCTTGTTTTATTTTTTGAACCCTTGTGTTCCCCAAAGTAGTTTAGAGGCTAGAATGTTCAGAGCATATACTTCTAACTTGGCAAGTTCTGGCCCAGTTTGAGATGTAACATTTGCTTTAATCACTCCTCCGATTTAACGACTCACATTGGTCATAGGTGCTAACAGTAGCACAAAACAAAATAAAGTAGAACAGATGTGGGCAGAGGAGAATGGAAGTGGGCACGGTGAAAAGGAAAGGTGGGGACGGCTCCTGCAGAGGCACAAACTCAGACTTGGCGCCCGGCTCACTGGCGACGGGCGGCCAGTCTGAAGAGAGTGCTCTGGCTTCTGAAACTCCACTCGCGTAACGTCCTTCTGATTTCTGTGCTGTCACCCAGGAAAGCCTGAAGCCTCTGTTGTTGGGGGAATTAGCGTGTCAGCCATTTCAAGTCACTGTTTCTATCCAAGTGGAAAGGCTGTTAGCCTGAACCCATTACAGGTATATAAACGCCCTTGTAATGGTTCACGAGAGAGTGAAATGGAAAGTAAGTTGTTACATAGGCTGTGTGCATGTCTCAGTAAAGGCTCCCCATTGGGAGCTTCCCTGAACAAGGCTTGCGAGCCAGACGTTTATAGTCTTCATCGCTAAACAATGTCCTGAGCTTATTTGGAGATTAGAAAAAGGATTGTAGTTCATGGTTTGATTTTGAGAAAATATTTACCGTCTTGAAAAGAGATTATATCAGCCCCCAAACTACTTAACCACTGTGTTCATAATAATGCATCAGACACTTGCATTTAGTGGTATGCACTATGTTTTCAGTTTTTATTAAAAAGCTGTAACATCCCATATGTAGGTGTCTCGGTGAGACAGCCTAACTTCTTGGGGTCCCAGGTTTGCTGGTTATAACGTGGTACCCCATTCTTCATCCTAAGCTCTTGGCCAGGTTTTGTTATCCACTTTGCCCTTGACCCATTTCCATTCTTCAGTCATCTTGCTACCTCTGGATAAGACGTAGGAGGAAAGGAGAAAATCAGCAAAAATCTTAGATTCAAGATCACATTTATTGGGAATTTAAATTTAATAAAAATTTAAACCACCATTTTGCATACAGGCAGCCTATGAGAAGCTATTCTGCTTATACTGTATGCCTATTTTTATCAGCTGAGAACTCTGCTAAAGGTATATTTATGTCCCTTTCTTCCTCCTCTAATTTGTAAAGGAATGTTCTCCTTAGCTTTATACTTTAATAGTAGATAGATAGATGGAGAACTTGGTATAAAACCTTCTGAACAGTGGATGGTCAGAGCTGAAATCCAATCAGTATAACTTCCTTTCAACAACAAAAGTAAGTAGGGACAACACTTAAGAAACGTTTGCATGTAACCCCGCCCCCCAGTGCTGAAACAAAACTATGTGGTCAGAATTCTGTTTCTGGGTTTTGGCAGAGCCTGGGTGGTCGTCAGAAGCGTCTGAGTGTTGGTACAGAGAAAGGTGGTGGGAAGTATGTCAGGATGGCTGTGAAGCCCTGAGCTGTTTAGACTGTTTATTCTCCAGGACAGCTGGGGATACAAGGTAGCAATTTCCATTCTGCTGAATTCACCGGAGCTTTGAAAATGGAGGTTGAGATAAGGAGAACGGGCACAGCATTTCCCCTGGGCCCCTAGGTTCCTCTCAGTAACAGCTCCAAGTGGTAAAAATGAAGTACAAATTATGCTACAGTTAATTCACCAACTGACCCCGTCCTGTATACACGGAGAATTGGTATGGAAACAGTCAGGGTCTTGGGCGGCATACCGGTTATGCAGCCCTTCCCTCAATTATCCTGCTTTTAAACCTCACCTGGTTGGGGCATGTGAGCCTCTGGGGGCCCTTGGAGACCTAGAATATTTGTACCACTGCTTCTAGGAGCAGCACTTACTGATGTATTGGAGGCTGGTTCGGGATTCTAAGGGACTTTAAACCCAAACAGGTTTGACTGAAATCAGTAAACAGACTAAATTGACTCAATGTTTGAGATTTTAGCCTTCTGCAGAGGGGTTTTGTTCTCATGATAGCAAGTTAGCGGTCCAGCCAGCTTCTCCACTGCTTCTTAGTGGATGTTTCCAGTGTTGCCCCTAAAACATGACCTGTAGTCTGTGAATTGAGTAGAGCTGACCCGAGACCGCAGGCTGGGCACGTGTCACTTAGCATCTGCAGCCACCCTCCTTTGCTCCCCTGCCTCTCCATCTTGATTCCCGCCCTCCCTCCGCTTGTGTCTTCCAGGTTTTGTTAGCTACGACAATCCCGTGTCTGCGCAAGCTGCTATCCAGGCTATGAATGGCTTTCAGATTGGCATGAAACGCTTGAAGGTCCAGCTGAAGCGCTCCAAAAACGACAGCAAACCTTACTGATCCTAACCCCAGAGGCTCCCTGCTCTTATTTTAGCTTTCTTAGGGTAAGTCCCACGAGCCAGCCTGGGCTCAACAGGAAAGGCAGAGGAGGACCACATTGCCAACTTTTACCAAGAGAGACGGTTATTTTTACAATAAGGCCTCCATTACCCCCTCCCGGGCCCCCTACCCAGTTCGCCATAAACTCTGGCTACCTTGTTTCTATCGAGTAAACTCCTCCTCCACTTGTACCACTGTATTCTCCTTTGTTTTGCGATTTGAATCTCCTTTTACCTTTTTTGTTTTTTGTTTTTTGCTTTTTTTAAAGAAAAACACATACACAATAAATGACATCTTAACAACTTAAAAGGCAAACAAAGGCTAACGTGCAATTCTAACTCTGAGACCCACCCCCCTCCCCCTCCCCCACCCTGTGCCCCAGAGCACTGCCTGGAGAATTCGCCCCTCCTGCCCGCGCCCGCCCCGCAGAGGGGCGCCAGCTGTTCATAGAGGGTAAGGCGGTGGCCTAGCGCGAGAGAAAAGCCAGGAGAAGCACTTAAAAACAATACAAAATGTCTTTCCACTACATTTGGTTTGTTTTAATAAGTAGGATTTTATTTTAGTGTTCAAAGAAACATGACATTTATTGGTCAGATTATTACACTGGTTGTCTATTTTGTTATTGTTTTATTTTAGTTTTTAGAAAGGATTAATGTAAAAAAAGATTTAGAGATCTGTTTCTTAAAGCTACAGGGTTTAAAAATTAAAAATGAGTGAAAATACTTGATGTTTCTTGAAAGATAAATTTAATAATAAATAAGTAATACATAAATACTACATAAAAAGAAAGCCACAGGCCTGTAAATTTTATTTGTAAAAAAAGCATTTCTATTTTTGTACAAAATTTTTACTGCCTCAGAAATAATGGAAGTTATTTATTGCCTATTGTTAACTTATTGGGTACCTAAAGAGCAGCTCTCTGTGCTAGCCAGATCCTTCTGAAGTAGTCTCTAGAGGAATCGTTCTAGGAATGGGCTTTTTTTCACCGTTGAACCCTAGGCCTCAAGTCCATGCTTTATCCTCTCGGTGTCTGTATCTGTCTGATGATTTTGTTCGTAACTGCCATTATCTAGTTTACAGTTCAGTCGTCTGACTTTCCCCATCTGTTACATTCGTTGAAACTGGACCCTCTCCCCATCCTTTGCCAGCCCCTCACCCCAAAACGCCCAGAATCCATCCCCTCTCCCTCTCCGGATGGATTCTCTTGGGTTCCTTTGTGCTGTGGATAAAGAGTGTAAGAAATGCAAATTACGTGGATGGCTCGTAGACTCCCTAATGACCTAAAATTTGCATTAGTTTTTCTCCTGCACCCTGAAGAGTGATTTTGTTGCTGCTGCGTAGATTCTGTGTAACTTTTTACTCTCCCTGTTTTCTCCCTAGACATCTTCATGCCCGTTAGTTCACCGTTTGCCTAGCATGTCCCTGTGGCGTCTCAAAAAAAAAGTTTCATCGTCCCGTCATTGTTTCTGATGTCTTTCTGACCTCACATCATATTTGGTTCTCCTACTGACCTTTGATCTAGTTTGACCTTTGAAATTTGCATGTGACCTCATCTAGCTATGAATTCTGGGAAGTCAATGTGAAAAACATTGCTGCATTCATGCAAGACTGAAATTTATTATTACACAAATTAATAATAGGAAAAAACCTGTGGCAAAAATGTTTCTTTTTTCTTTTCTTTTCTTTTCATAAAACAGACTTGAAAGTATTATACAGGGATTGGCATTCTTCCCGGTCACTGGTAACAATAGCAATATGTGTCCAGGGACACAGAATGTTGGTTTCTAACAGACTACTTCCAAAAACAGTTTGAGAAAAAAACTGTCTGATTTTAAGTCTCTAGAGGTCTGTAATAGTTTTTACATTTTTCAGGCAGTGTAAAGTTTTTTGATAAGGCCATTTTAGGTGGCTCACTTTCTCATTAAGATATATATATAGAACCACTTTTTGTAGATTAGTATAAGAAAAATATTTACCCTGTTTTGGGGCAAATGCTACCTATTTGTGTCACCTTTTGCTGAACTGACTCACAGTTAGACAATCCATGGTTTAATGCACATGAAATTACCTATATTTTATACTGTTTCAATGTACAGGAGAAAGGTTACTGTAAACTGTGTTAACGTTGGTGCTTCTGTGAATTAAGTTGTGGTTTCATCATGAGTCTTATGGTCTTAATGTTCTTTGTTGATAAGACAAGTTTAGAATTGGTTTACTTAAAACAAAAAAGAATTTCAAAAAAAAGTTGTTTGCTTACAAAAAATTTCATGTGAGGGAAAAAAGAAAACCTATTCCAGAGTAAGTTTTGTGTTGGCTTGTAAAGCATTGATGTCATTTTTTTTTTTTTGTGGACTATTTAGATGTGTTTGTGTTCAGCAAAATGTGATTTTTTTTTTCTTTTAAAGAAAAAAAGTGAAAATATATAGTGCCAAATTCCAAAGGTACTTCCTTCCTAGAGCTTCAGTGTGTTTCTTGTGAGAAGTAATTTGATAACATGGGTATTTTATTATGTGTTTTGTATAAATCCCTAATATTTAAAAAACAAAAAACAACAAAAAAAAGAGGTTAAAAAGTTTGTTAACTTGCTATCCTGTGGTCTTGTTGCCTGAAATTGTTATTGTTTGTTATTTCTCTATGATGTTTTTTGTAAGACATTGTATAAGTGCCCATGTCTCACTTTTTTAACCACTCTGAACATCAATGCTGTGACGGCAACCTCACAATGTATTTTCTTCATGATATATGGAAACCTCTAAGGTGAGAAAGTTTTGAACTTTTAACCCTTTCTACCCAGCGCTATCTGGAATGTTAACTTTTTATGCTGTCATCATTTTCCTTTGTTTTGGGGTGTTTCTAATTTGGATTTTTTTCCTGCATATATCTATCTTTGAGCTGTTTCTGTCTTTACTACTACTTTATCCTTTGGTTGAGAGCCAAAAGAAAGGAAAAAAATAACACTTTAAAAAGAGTTACTGGATAAACCTTCTGAGGGGAACAGTAGCTAGTCAAGCACCTAAATAAACCTTAAATTCAATATGCTTTTGAGATCAGGTTAGTGGTATGTTCCAGTTTAGAATAATTTCATATACCTTCCAGTTAAATGGCTTTGTGATGATGGGGTAGTCTTTTGAGGGATTTTTGGTTTTCTTACATATTCCCAAATTAATGTTTCTTATCAGCCATTGTGCAGTGGATACCTCTGAATAAGCCAGGTGTCTGGAGTTAGAAGTTGACAATCCTTTTCCCTGCCTTTTTGTTTCTTTTGAATTGAATGCATCTAAAGGGGACTGACCATCAAAGGCAAACTCAGTTCATCACAGTTACTGACCAAATA
Organism: Delphinus delphis; assembly: GCF_949987515.2. Lineage (NCBI taxonomy): Eukaryota > Metazoa > Chordata > Mammalia > Artiodactyla > Delphinidae > Delphinus > Delphinus delphis. Next base: position 157,795,137 of record NC_082684.1, read on the forward strand.
CCTAGCACCCGTTCCTGCTGCCACTTTCTAAAGCGCCATATTTCTTTGACTTTCACTTCATGTGAGCAGGTCTCTTGCTGTCCTGACAAACCCCAAAGTCATCCCCACAGTCCCAAAACACACTCCTGCCTTTCTGGAAGCTTCTTTGTCTCTCTAATGGAGTTCAGAAACTGCTGGCTCCATTTCCTTCCTCCTTTTTTTTTCCCGCTCACCACCCTGTTTGGTTTAATATGTGTGTGGATGTGATAGCCCTGGGATGGAAAGGACTAGCCTCTAATAATGATGCAAAAAAAAAAAAAAAAGTTTCCTTCTTATAGCACATGCACTTACAATGAAATGATCTGTATTATCCTCACACGTGTTTACTACTGCTGGGGCCTTCCTTCATCCTTCGAGGGCTATTTTGTACTTCCTGCAGCAAACAGCTGAATAACAGAGGTTATCGCACTTGTCTCTCTCGTGTAGATGATAATATGGTGGTACACAGATACATCCATAAGAACACAAGACAACACCATTTGAATTTCCTAGACTGTCTCATTTAGAACCTCTTAGCAAGTATACAGAAATCTTAAACCATTTTTTCCCATTTCTTCACTGAAGCCAGAAGCGCTCCGGTTCCCTCCTCCCACTGCCTGCATCTCCCCCAGGGGAGCTGAGTGCACTGACAAGAGGCTCAGGGTGGGCACTTAGAGCTGAGTGTTTATTCTGCAGGCAACCAAGACAGACTGTCTGTTACAGGGAAAGTCTTTTTTTTGGGGGGGGGGGGGGGGCATGTTTCATTGCTAAAAAGATAACCCTCCTCAAAGACAAGTTGTCCTTTTCTTCACTTTCTCTCTTAATATCAAAAGGAAAAAGCTGCAAGGGTGCGAAGGGCCTGTGCCAGAAGAAAAAACAAACACACAGGGAAACTGCTTTTTTAAAAATCAAGTGTAGACAATAGTCATTTTTAAACTAAATTAGAGACTTGCGATCAAATGGCAGTCCTCAAAGGCGTAACAAGTTCATCTTTCTTTCACCATAGGGGTTATAGTTCTTTGGCTTGTGCTACTCTGGACTCATTTTACTGTTTCTGTTTTTATTATCTTAAGTGCTAATTAACAAGAAGAAATAAAATTTTAAAAAAACCTGTAGTTTCATTACCTTTTTGAATAATGTCATACAAAAAAATGTATTTGTGTTTTTTTGTGCTGTGAGAATTGTTGTTTGTAGATTAATAATATCATTTTGTTTAGAATTACAAAATAGTTTTTAAATATTGTCTGAGAAAAGCCAAAGTTAATGCAACCTAGTGGAAAACTGTAAGACCATTTGAGTATTGTTTCTGTTTTATTGATGCATTTGGATTTTGTTGTTTGATGGAATTTGAGCCAAAAAAAAATACGCAGGCTTTCCTATTTCTACAACTGATTGTACTTATGCATTTTGTACCAGTGGAACTTTTTATACTGGAGATTAAAAAAAAAATGGAAATTTTTGTGGCTTACTCTAGTGGGCCCCCTGACAATGACTGATTTCAAGTTTGATTTCTGGTTGATAGAAAGAAAGTTGCTTTTCTTTTGAGAATTAAAAACTTTGGCTTGATTTCTTTTTTCCCTTTGCTTATATCTAGCATTAGAATTTTGTCTTAAAATACAGCGGTAAGTTTCACTTTTTATTCTGTATTGTGCAGTTACACAATAAGGTAATTAGATTTAGAAGTACTCAGTCACTTTAAGTGGATAAATGTATTAGTTAAAACTTTAGGGGTTTGCTTTTTTGCTGTTTAGATCAAAGTTTTTTCTGATTCTTCTGTCCTCATTGTGAACATAACCGTGTAGTTGAAACAGTCAAACTTATTTTTGTAACGTATGTTATTGTGTGATGCAGTTTTTTGCTTCTGTCTCCAATATTAAACCATTTTCCTAATACTTGTTTCTCTCTCTGAGTGTTGTATTGTTGGTAGTCATTATATGTTGGTGATACATCTACACACCTCACTGTTCCACGTATGTTTTTTTTTCTATATGTTGTGTAATAAGATACAGTCGATTCCACCTAAGTGAATATCTGATTTGGGGAAGGGGGAAACTACACACCAGCCACCTCTAATTTATGTACAACAGCCTATTTTAACCACTGCTTCCAAGATTTATACTAATTTCTATGGTCCACCTACAGAGTTGGATTTGCCAAGGCCTTATCTGGTCTTCTCACCACACTGGTATATTTCACTTTCTCTCTCCCCTTCCCTTGGGTATATGTATGCAGTTCTTAACACTCATTAAAAATGGCTCTGCTTTGCTGCATAACCTTCAGAAGGGAAGCAGCAGAGCTGGGGTTTCTTCTGCCTACCCCTGAGTCCAAAGGCATATCATTACCATCAAACTCTTCTCAGAAACCAGTCACATTTTTTAAAAGAAAGAGGTGAGCTCTCAAGGGAAGAAAAAATAAACTTAACTTACCTGGTGAATAGATGTGAAAGGTGTTAAATTTAAATCTATGCGTTGCCATCAATCAATAGATATGTATAGAAAAGTAATTTAAATTATTTATTTTTAGAGCTAACTGAATCCAGGAGCAGCTTTAATTATTAAAACTAGTGGAAGAGAAAAGAAATACTTGCAAGGGCTCAAATGGAAGCTCTACTCAGTCTGGTGGGATGGGAGGGGGAAGAGGTAAAGTTTCTCATGCCCAAGTCTTCATACTATATCATCCGTTTCCAAATGAAAGCCAAGAAGGCCATATGCATCCACACACTCCTTCTGGAATGAGTGTATATTTTGTAAAAAGTCTTGTCCCCCACGATCGCCCCAACCCCAGCTAGCAAAAAGAGAACTAGAGAAGAAAACCATTCCTTGTATGCCCTCGAAAGCTGAAGCCACAGGCCCTCCTCCCTCTTCTGCCCATCTCTTCTGCTCAGGAATCTGACTGCTCTCCAAGTGCTCTTACAAGATTCCATTGACGTCTGCTCTGATCTCTCCCTCCAACTCTTCAGACGCACAAGCTCTGTCCAACTCAGGCCACCCAGCACCGGCAGCCTTCCTCTGGCCGCCAAGGAGATTTTCCCTGCAGGTGCTCAGGCTCCCCACCCTCCGGTTTCGGCAGCCCCTCTGACCCCTAGACTGTCTTTTCCAGTCGGCTCAACAACAGAGGGGCCGGGTGAGGCGGAGGGAAGGAGGCTCTTTCCCCCATAGGCCGAACACCTCAGTGAAGTAACTTCCACCAGCTCTAAACCTGCACAGATGAGAGCTGACTTCCTGCCAATACTTCTGCTTTAAATCTCATCAGAGCCTTCATCAGTTTGCCTCTGAAAACCCACTGCTTACATTAGTGGGAAAAGACGGCTATGGGCGTGATTTTTCTTTCTTGTATGTTATTATTTGGGGGGGGGGGTGGAGGGTGTGAGGGAGGGGAGAAGGGGGGTAAAGAGGGTGATCGATTCTTTCCAAGATGCAAGTGTTTACTTTTTAAATATTTAAGTCATATAAGTATATAGGTCTACCATTTGGCACAAGGCAAAATACTCAGCATGAGTAAAAGAAGGGAAAGACAAAGCCAGATTTTTTTGTTGTTTTGCAAAAACAACGATTCTCCAAAGAAGGGGACAAAAATGCTAGTTCCCTTAAGCACTTAAGTCTGTAAAGTTTGTCCCTGCCTAAATTCACACTTACCCTTTTGATTCTTTAAAACACCACTGCAGTGTCAGCAAGGTGTGTCTGCTTGCCATACATGGACCACCTTGGGAAATGACAGACCTGTCAACGTTTACCTTGCTGATGGGAGCCACATATCTGCACAGCCCACAGCAGTTAACGAGCAATTTCGGGCTGGCACTCTTAGCTGGCAGGCTAGGAAACACAGTGAACATTAATGTACTGTGAATCGTTCCTGATAAGTGAATAAAAACATTGTGACCAAACAATCAGCTTATTCACTTATCAGGAATCGACTGTTCTGCTAATTCGCTGTTTTTGTTTTTCATCTCTGTTGTAGTTCACTATTTCTGCTGTGTTCTGTTTTCTCCTCTCATGCTTGGGCAAAATCACTGGGAATATTATCTTCATGTGACCATGAAACGTTTATATCAAGTGAAAATGATATCTTAACAAAATCTATGCACTTGCTATCAGGAACACAATACTGGATGTGTCTTATATATATTGAACTATATAGTACTCGATTTCTTAAATAAAGCTTAAGAAAGGATTCTTGTGTGTAAAGTTAATGTGATTATTTTTCAAAGCAGTGTTTCTAAGGGGCATTTTTGTTCTTTTCTGTCTTGAGTGATACAGGTTATTTTTCATTAAAATTATAATCACTGGCTTTATGACTTAATATTCAATAAATTGACTTTGGAAACAAAATGGAGTGGGGGGAAGTTCTTCCTGGTGCATTTTAGCGAGAGTCATCTGGAAAATCATGCCCTTACTGGTGGCCCTGGCAAATCTCTACCCAGGCGCTGAGGGCAGCAGAAGAGAGCAGTCCCTTCGCCACCAAAAGACACCTGGAAAGCGTCCAGAATCTGCCCTAACCTAGAAAACCCAACTGCCTTTCTAAATGCGATCGATCTCTTTAGGCTCAGAAGAAAGGGGACGAAAAAGAAAGGCAGATCGAAGAATAATGCTGGTCTGCACCAAAGTTTTTCCAAAATGAGATGACACTAGAACCATACCCTGCTGGAGAGCGATGGCGGGTCTATTCAGGACTGCAAAACGAGCGAAAGCAAGAGAAGGGGTTTGATCACTCAGGATGAGAAGGGTAAAATTTCAAAGCTATATGTGAGAGACATCCTATAACAGCTGCAAAGCTTATATGGGAGGCCTGCTGCTTGGTCCTTTGAAGGAATATTTTTGAAATTTTTCCTACAGGCCATAAGTCTGAACAGAATGGCATTTCCTGTTAGATTTTTTTTGCTTTGAGGTTTTATGTTAGATTAGTTTTTCTTGCTTGATGTTTGATTTGAAGAAAAAAGTCGTAAACTTCTACTTGCAAAACGGCACAGGCATCCTAATCCTTTATAAAACAAATCTTAGTCATCCCTGATAGCAGGGACAGGGAGATACAGTTAATGAAAATCCCCAGATAATCCAAAATTCTTGGTCCAGTCTCTGCCTCCTCCCACCCCAAACCTCCTACTCATATATTTGTCATCAAACCAAAAACTTCTAGTGAGAGATCAGAGAAATAGCCAAGGGTAGCAAAATGAAAGGGTCGAGATAGACGTGCTTACTGGAGCCCATGCAGTTTGAGGTTGGAGTAGAGGTTCTGTTTTAAAAAAGGTTAAAACCACTGGTCTACATGAACTGGGCTCGGGTGTTGAAGAGCTGGTGGGCTTACCTTGAGCATCAGTCACATTGCTAGAAAGAATCCTCTATGAAAAAGGACACAATTGAGGCAATAATGGGAAGAAGAGCTCTGAGCCTCAGGGAAGAAAGGATGAACACTGACATACTCCGCTCTCAGGTCTGCAGCCCCGATTCCATCGTCCCCCACTCCGGAACTCACCAGCCGGGGGCTGCGTGCTGGGAGACCAGCTCAGAGCCACAGCTTGAGGGTCTGAGGGTCTGTCAGGCGGGAGCTGCTTTGGGGGAATGCACCGTTTCTTTGAACCTTTCGCTACTGGCAGTGAAGCTGCCTGGCACCAACTTCTGCCTGCCCACATCTGAAGGATATTTTTAAAAATAAAAAATATATAAATATGTATATTGCATACAAAAATATAAAAGACATAGTATGTGTTCTGCAACTGATCAAAGCCCCAAATACAAGTCCCCAGCTTTGAGACGCTAGATGACCCCTCAAGCGCGAAGCTGGTGTTAAAGGTAGGGAAAGTATTCAATACTTAGACATACTCTCTGGAGCCACGCCGCCTCAGTTGGAATGCCAGCTCTAGCACTCATCACCCGTGTAACCTCTCAGTGCCTTAATTTCCTCGTTGGCAAAACGGGCATAAGAATAATACCTACTGCAAGGGGTTGTTATGAGGATTAACTAAGCCAATACTTAAAAAACGCCGAGATGAGGATCCATCACATTGTAAGTATTCAGTAAGGTCAACCAGTTAGTAGCGGTGTTCGTATCTACCGACATGGTGGGCTAAGCTCCCCTCCACTGGCCTGGTCTATTACTTTTTCCTGCTAGGTATGCACTCAGCCATCCCCAGAGAGCCCCACAGTTCTCCCTGGGTTCCTTGGACAACTATGGACAAGGTCTGACCAGAAACCGCAGGTCCTCCAGCAGACATCTCTGCACCAACAAGCTCCAGGACAGGCTTTTCCCCTCGTGAGAACTGTACACTAGAGGCATACCCACCCTTAGGCTGCCCTAAGCCTTGGGGAACAACTAACTCCATCCTCAGAAAAGGAAACTGATTCCTCACTCGAATCCACCCCTCCCTACCTTTAAGTATTATATTTAGGTATCTCTTACCCAAAAGAAAAGCCCAGCCATCCAGTTTAGGTCCTATGTGGGAATGACAAAATCACCTGGAGGTTCGCCTGTAACAAGCCTGTAGGTTCTATGCCCTTCCAAGGCAAAGCTGTGTCCTCAGTAGCAACCAGAACCTATAGGTCTTTGACCACCTTGGGAAGAGCAGGGGTCAGAGCTCAGAAGCCTAGGTAGAGCCAAGCAGAGAGCTCGCTAGACCACGTCACCACACGCCCAGTTTAACCGAAGGTGCTCTGCTTTTGCTTGTTTTATTTATTGGTGGTCCATGCAGAATTTTATTTAGAAATACAATTTTGTTACTAAAAGCACAAAAGGTTAAAAACCACTGCTTTAGAAGAAGGGAAATCAGACAGGGCCACCATTACCTAAGCCCCGTGACATACATTTATTGTCTTTGGAATCATTCTCTCCTTCCTTCTCCTTTCCTCATCTCTCTACCACTTCTGTGTTCCCGTAGTTCACCGTCTGCGACGCATCATGACATTCACTATTTGCTGTGTGTTTACACGTTGCTTACGTCTGTCTCCCAAGCTAGACTGTGAGCTCTTTGAAGGAAGTGACTGTGTCTCATTCATTGCTGTATCCCCAGTGCCTCAACACAGTGCCTGCCATATAGTCAGTGTTCAGAACTGTTGGATGGACGGATGGGTGGGTGGATGGATGTAGCAGGTGACCTTGCTAGGGAGGGAAAAGCATTCCTTATGAAATGGACAACTCAGGAAATATTTGTGGAGAGAAGTCTGTCTATGGGATGGGATGAGGATGGTGGAAACTGGTGGCAGAAGTCAGGAGCCACTATGGGAGGCCTGGGGCACAGATGGGGGTGAGGAAGAACACTCAACTGCTCGTGCACCCCAAATATGCAGGCTCTGCTTTGTTGCCACAGAGCTAATCAGCTACTGGGTCCTGAGTGGAAAAACATTCCTGCAATTAGGTGAAACTACCTTGAGGTCTACTGTCATCTTTTCTTAAGCTAAATTTTGTACCCTCTCAGGAGTATTTTATACCTAGGGACTGTCCCTAGATACATTCTTCATATCTAAGAGACCAGACCACTGACCTGAGTACAAATCAACAGAAAACTATGACTAGAGGCACTGGATGCTAAGGCACTCCTGAGAAGCAGGTCAATTCACGTTCTCTCAGCTGCAGCTACTGTTGAGCCTGCCAAGTTAGTGCCTGGAGCAGGATGGGGGCTGGGCCAGCCCACAAGCAATACAGTACAACTAAGTCATCAGAACAGCCTTGAAGGCAAACAGTCCATGCTGCTGCCAGGATGCCATGTAGCTCCAAGCATCCAGGAAATGCACTTGAATACAAGTAATGTATCCCAACTTGTCAACAGCTACCACAAGGATAATGCATAATCCACTAATCATTCATTTGTTCAAAAGTCATGTACTAAGCAGCCACTCCACGCAAGGCACGCAGGTAGGGGCTGGCAGTGCAAAGAAAAGTAGTACATGGCCCTGCCTCCAGGACTGCCTTGATTAGCATATCTGCCAAGTAAGGAGAAACCCTTCAAACCAGCAAGAGCAGATGGTCCAAACAAAACACTCTCTCCCCACAGTGGACACTATATCACCACAGCACCCACACAGGATTATGTACTGAAGAGCCACAAACAGATGGCAGCTGTTTCAGACTTTCTAGTCCTTCACGGAGCTCAGTGCTACTCAGACACAATGTCTCCCTGGCTAAAGCTTAAAGGTCTGTCCTAGAGAAGAATGAAATACACTGGGTGATGGGGGTGGAAGAGCTGGGAAAGTCTTCTCAACACCAACGTCTCTACCCAGGGCAGAGCTGAGCAAAGTGCCCTATGTGCTCAAGAGTCGTGTTTCCCAACTGACCGTCTATGGCACATTCTTAGCAGTCTACAGAATGTGTTCCATCCAATAACTTCACCACTTAAAAAACTATGACCTGAAACAAATGGGAGCCTTCCCATCAAGGAGTGCAATGCGGCAGGGAGGGGACTGGTAAGGGGAGACAGAGTCTCGGCGGGAATGAAGGATGGAGCTATGGCATGAGAAAATGTCCTGCAGAGCTGATGGTGCAGTCACCATCCACCTGGAGCTCCAGGGTCCCAAGCCCAGAAGCTTGCTCTTCACCCAGCTCCCACCTTCCCATCCCACTGTGAGTGTGTATTCCACATTCCAGGTTCATCTTCCCCTAAAGGGCTAGACATACCCCTACTCCTAGTATCCCCTTCAGCCCAGTCACGTATTGGCTAGAACAAACCAAAAAGGAAACACTGAGGACTCTGTCACTAAATATGATAGGAGTGACGTGACCAAGAAGGTGACATAGGTCATTCCCAACTTCACTCCCCTTTACAAGAACAACAGCTAACAACTATCATGGGCAAGACACCACTGAGAGAATCCTGGGAACAAAGTGAGGCTGCAGCACCCCACTCTCCACCACCACAGAGATAAGACAAACTGCAACAGAAGGGTAGAAGCAGCCACATGTGGACCACATGCCCCTCCCCCAGACCAGAGCAGCACAGCACCATGCCAAGAGCTCTTCCCAGAGCCTCCGGTTCCTCCAGTGAGAAAAGAGAGCCCAGGGGTGACATCCAGCCTCCCTAGCACAATAGGTCACTTTGTGGGAGCCCCAACTCTAGCTTCACCCCATAGGAATCATGGGAATCCGTGAGGCTCAATCATGGGGAGTCTGATCATGATGAAGAAGTGGGGAGGGGGTTCCAGCAACCAGCCCTTGGACCTTGGCAGACCAAGTTCCTACCTGCAGAACCTAGGTAGTAGTCCCTACCTGTGGCTTTGCTCACCTGCAAAACCAAGGTGGTGGTGCAGCGTGACCAGAGAACTCAGCAAGGTGCAGGTCTGCCTGATTCAGGTCCTCATGTGAGCTTTGCTGGCCCTGGAGGCTGGTCTGCTCACACCCAGGCAGAAGAGCTGAGTCAGCCCCACCTGCTGTGGAGGATGGCTCCTGCCCCCTGCATCCCCTCACCAGAAAGCTTGTTTGGGAAAATTTGGGAATTGCCTGAAGTGGGCCCACCCAGTCCCACCCAGGCAGGAGAGCTGAGTCATAACTCACATGCTGCAGAGTACGGCCCCCAGCCCCATGTGAAAGAAAGAGCTGCAAGAACACCTGGAACCTGCTGCATAACCCAGGAATGCTTGAGCCAAGAGGCAGGTAGGCAGAGCTGATCACCCCCAAAGCAAAGCCAGTGGCCCGGGACTTCCCTAGTGTCACAGTGGTTAAGAATCTGCCTGCCATTACAGGGAACACGAGTTCAAGCCCTGGTGTGGGAAGATCCCACATGCCAAGGCACAACTAAGCCTGTGCACCACAACTACTGAGCCCACATGCTGCAACTACTGATGCCCGCATACCTAGAGCCCTTGCTCCACAACAAGAGAAGCCACCGTAATGAGAAGCACACGCACCGCAATAAAGAGTAGACCCTGCTCGCCACTAGAGAAAGCCCACGCGCAGCAACAAAGACCCAACGCAGCCAAAAATAAATTTAAAAAACAAAACAAAAAAACAAAACCAGTGGCCCTGTTCAGCCAGGGGACCACCTGGGGCATGGGTTAGCTTGCACCAAGATCACAGAGAACCTTAGCAGCCTTGGAGCTGCTTCTGTTGTGCCCAGACAGAGAAACTAATTCATAACCCCACTCATTACTGGATACAGCCTTCAGCCTGCCAGACCAGACAGTCTTACCAGAGCACGCAGCAAGCTGCGTAGCCCACCCAACAGCCCTTCTTACAGTGACACCTGAACAAAGAGCACAGCCCATGGCTTTCCCTCTATGCAGAGCAAAGCCTTGGAATCACCTGACCAGAAATATTCAGTGTACACTCTTGCCTGATTCAGGTCCTCAAACTGCAGGGAAGCTAACTCTTAGCCCCACCTACTGCTGAGCATAGTACCCAGTCCTGGCCATCTAGTAAGCCTGACCAGAGAATCCAGGCAACCACAAAGCCCATCCTACAGCCTCACTTGGACAGGGAACAAGCTAGCAGTTCTATCCAGCTGTTCTCAGCCAGTGGCACACACCCCTCACCCCAACCTCACAGTTCAAACAGTTGCCTCACCAAAATCAGACCTTACAGCAGGCCCCACCTGTCCAAGGACATTACCAGCAGACATGTGTAAAAACCCAAACTGAGCTAATGATAAAAACTATCTCTACCAAAGCAAACCTGCAAAGTCTGGAAAAGGAGACACCAACGTAAGGAATCAAGGATTATTAAAAAATCAGGAAAATATGACACCACCAAAAGAAATTAATAAAGCTCAAATAACTGACCTTAAAGAAATAAAGACCTATGAATTGTCAAAGAATTCAGAATAATCCCCCTAAAGAAGTTTAGTGAAATACAAGAAAATAAAAACAACTGAATGAAATTAGGAAAACAATGTATTAACAAAACAAGAAGTTAACAAAATGAGAAGTTCAACAAAGAAAGAGAAACCATCAAAAAAGAACAAACAAATAGAAATTCTTGAGCTGAAAAATACAAAAAGTGTCTGAGGAATTCAACAGAGAGCTTCAAAAGCAGACTCAACCATGCAGAAGAATGAATCAATGACCTGGAAGATAAGACATTTAAATTATCCAGTCAGAGCAAAAAAAAAAAAAAGAATGAAAACTAGTGAAGAAAGCCTACAGACTTATGGGACACAATGAAAAGAAAATATTCACATCATGGGAATTCCAGAAGAGAAAGAGACAGAAAGTATATTTAAAGCAATAATGGCTAAAAACTTCCAAACTAAACATCCAGATACAACAGGCCCAAATGATCCCAAACAGGGTGAACCTACACCAATACACATTATGATTAAATTGTCAAAAGTCAAAGACAAAAAAGATTTTTTAAAGCAGTAAGAAAAAAGAAAGACGTTACATACAAGAGCACCCCATAGGACTACCAACAGATTATCTTAGCAGAAACTTTTCAGGCCAGAAGAGAATGGGATGACATATTCAAAATTTTGAAAGAAAAAAACTGTCAACCAAGAATACTGTCCTTCATAAATGAAGGATAAAGACTTTCCCAAACAAACAAAAGCTGAGGGAATTCATCACCACTAGAACTGCCTTACAAGAAATGCTAATGGAATTATCTGAGTGGAAATAAAAGAACACTAGTTAACATCATAAAGACATAAGGCAGTGTAAAACTCACTGGTAATAGTAAATATATAGTCAAAGATAGATTTTATAATAAGGCAATAGTGGTACATAATTCACTTACAACTCTAAAAGTTAAAAAAAATAGTAAAAATAACCAAAACTACAATGATCTGTTCTTAGTTACACAATATAAAATATATGTAAACTGTAACATCAATAACCTAATATGTGAGGGGGAGAAATAAAAGTGTAAAGCATAGGAATTCTATTGAAGCTATGTTACTAGTTTAAATTTGGGTGTTATAATTTTAGGATATTTTATGTAAGCATCATGGTAACCATAAGTGAAAAAACCTGTAGTAATTACACAAAAGAACGTGACAAAGAAGTCAAAGCATAGTGATACCAGAAGACATCAAAACGCAGAAAAAGACAGCAGGATAAGAAACAAGGAACAATGGACTTACAAAACAACCAGAAAACAATTAATAAAATGGCAATAGTGAGACCTTACTTATCAATAATTATTTTAAATGTAAATGGATTAAATTCTCCACTCAAAAGACAAAGGATGGCTGAATGGATTTTGAAAAGAAAAAACAAGATCCAATGATATGCTGCCACAAGAGACTCACTTTAGCCTTAAAGACACACAGAGACTGAGAGTGATTGGATAGAAAAAGATATTTCAAGCAAAGCATAACCAAACCAAACCAAAAAAGGGTAACTACAGTTATATCAGACAAACTAGACTTTAAACTGAAAATGGTAAAAAGAGACAAAGAAGGCCATTATATAATGATAAAGGGGTCAATACATCAAGAAGATATAACAACTAAATATTTATGCACCCAACACCAGAGCACTTAAATATATAAAGCAAAAATTGTAGAAGAGCTAAAAGAAAATGTATGGCAATACAATAATAGTTGGGGACTTTAAATACCCTACTCTTAAAAATGAATAGATTATCCAGACAGAGAATCAATAAGGAACCAGTGAATTTGAACACTATAGACCAAATGGACCTAACAGACCTATATAGAACATTCCATCCTACAAAGCAGAATACACATTCTTCTCAAGTGCACATAGGAACATATTCTAGGATAAACTACATGTTAGGCCACAAAACAAGCCTTAGCAAATTGAAGAACACTGAAATCATACCAAGTATCTTCTCTGACCACAATGGTATGAAACTAGAAATCAATAACAAGAGGAAAACTGAAAGTTTCATAAAAACATGGAAATTAAATAACACTCTTCTAAACAACCAATAGATCAAAGGTGAAATTAAAAAGTATCTTGAGGTAAACAAAAACGGAGACACAACGTATCAAAACTTATGGGATACAGCAAAAGCAGTTCTAAAACGGAATTTCATAGTAATAAATGTCTATATTAAGAAGGAAGAAGGATTCCAAATACACAACCTAACTCTACACCTTAAGGAACTAGAAGAAGAACAAACCGAGCCAAAAGTTAGCAAAAGGAAGGAAATAATCAAGACCAGAGCAGAAATAAATGAAATAACAGGAAAACAATCAAAAAGATTAACCAAACTAAGAATTGGTTCTTTGAAAAGATAAACAAAGTTGACAAACTTTTAACTAGACTAATCAAGGAAAGAAGAGAGGACCCACGCAAGAAAATTAGAAATGAGAAAGGACAAGACTTCCCTGGTGGTCCAGCAGTTAAAAATCCACCTTCCAATGCAAGGGATGGGGGTTCGATCCCTGGTTGGGTAACTAAGATCCCACACGCTGTGGGGGCAACTAAGCCCACGTGCCACAACTACAGAACCCATGCACTCTGGAGCCCACCTGCCACAACTAGAGAGCCCACACGCTGCAACTAGAGAGAAGCCCGCATGCTGCAACAGCCCGTGCGCCACAACGAAAGATCCCACATGCCGCAACTAAGACCTGACACAGCCAAAAATAAATAAATATTTTTTTTAAAAAAAAGGAAATGAAAAAGGAGACATTACAACTGATGCCACAAAAATACAAAGGATCATAAGAGGTTACTATGAACAACTATATGCTAGCAAACTGGCCAACCTAGAAGAAATAGAAAAATTCTTAGAAACATACAAACTATGAGTTTGATTCAGGAAGAAATAGAAAGTCTGAATAGACCAACTACTAATAAGGAGATTGAATCAGTAATCAAAAATACCCCAGTGAAGAAAGTCCAGAACCAGATGGCTTCACTGGTGAATTTTACCAGACATTTAAAGAAGGCTTCAGCCAATCCTTCTCAAACTCTTCCAAAAAACCAAAGAGGAGGGAACACTCCCAAACTCATTTTACAAGGGCAGCATTACCCTCATACCAAAGCTAGAAAGGACACTACCAGAAAACAACACACCAATATCCTTCATGAATATAGATGCAAAATTTCTCAATAAAATAATATCAAATCAAAAAGCACATAAAAAGTATCATTCATCATGATCAAGAGGGTTTTATACCTGAGATGAAAGGATGGTTCAACACACATAAATCAATGTGATACCACATTACTAGAATGAAAGAAAAAATCATATGATCATCTCAATAAATGTAGAAAAAGCATTTGACAAAATTCAACATCCATTAATGATAAAAATTCTTAACAAATTAGGAATAGAAGGAATGTACCTCAACATAATAAAGGCCATATATGATAATCCCACAGCTAAATCATATTCAATGGTGAAAGACTGAAAGTTTTACCTCTAAGAACAGAAACAAGACAAGGATTCCCACTCTCACCACTCCTACTCAACATAGTACTAGAAGTTCTTGCCAGAGTAATCAGGCAAGAAAAAGAAATATGAGGCATCAAAATTGGAAAGGAAGAAGTAAAACTGTGTCTATTTTCAGACAACATGATTTTATATCTAGAAAATCCTAAAGACTCCACCAAAAAAACCTGTTATATCTAATCAACAAATGTGGTAAAGTTGCAGAATACAAAATCAGCATGCAAAAGTCATGTAGCATTTCTATAACATCAAATTATCCGAAAAAGAAATAAAACAATTCCATTTACAATAGCATTGGAGACAACAAAATACTTAGGAATAAATTTAACCAAGGAGGTGAAAGATCTAAAATCCAAAAACTACAAGACACCGATGAAAGACATCAAAGATAACACAAATAAATGGATATAGATCCCATGTTCACGGATTGGAAAAATTAATATTGTTAAAGTGTCAATACCACCAAGAGCCATCAACAGAGTCAATGCAATCCCTATCAATATTCCAATGGCATTTTTTAGAGAAGTAGAAAAAACAATCCTAAAATTTATATGGAACTAAAAAGACCCTGAATGGCCAAAGCCATCCTAAGAAAGAAAAACAAAACAGGAGGCATCACACTTTCTGATTCCAAGCTATCCTATAAAGCTATAGTAATCAAAGCAGTATGGTACTGGCATATAAACAGATAAATAGATAAATGGAACAGAATCAAGAGCCCAGAAATAAACCCAAGCATATACAGTCAACTAATATTTGACAAGGGAGCCAAGAATACCCAATGGAGAAAACACAGTCTTGTCAATAAATAGTGCTGGGAAAATTGGATAGTCACATGTAAAAGCGTGAAACTAGACTCCTATCTTATACCATACACCAAAATTAACTCAAAATGGATTAAAGACTTAAATGTAAGACGTGAAACGACGAAACACCTAGAAGAAAACATAGAGAAAAAGCTCCTTGACATGGATCCAAGGATCATGATTTTTTAGATATGACACATAAAGCAAGAGGAACAAAATCAAAAATAAGTAAATGGGATTACATCAAACTGAAAAGCTTCTGCACAGTGAAAGAAATCATCCACAAAATTAAAAGACAATCTACAGAATGGGGAAAAACATTTGTGAACCATACATCTGATAAGGGGTTAATATCCAAAATATATAACCAACTTATACAACTCAATGCACAAAAACCAATAATCCAATTTTTAAAATGAGCAAGAGGCCTGAACAGACATTTTTCCAAATACAGTATATGAATGGCTAACAGGTACATGAAAAAACATCATTAGTCATTAGGGAAACACAAATCAAAACCACAATATCAACTCCTGCCTGTTCGAATGGCAATTATAAAAAGACAAGAAATAATAAATGCTTGATGAGGATGTGGAGAAAAGGGAAACCTTGTGCACTATAAACTGGTACATGTGGAAAACAGTATGGAGGATCCTCAAAAATAGAACTACCATATGATGCAGCAATTTCACTTCAAGGAATATATCCAAAAGAAATGAAAACACTAACTCAAAATGATATCTGGGGACTTCCCTGGTGGCACAGTGGTTAACAATCCGCCTGCCAATGCAGGGGACACGGGTTCGAGCCCTGGTCCGGAAAGATCCCACATGCCGTGGAGCAACTAAGCCCGTGCCCCACAGCTGCTGAGCCTGCGCTCTAGAGCCCGCAAGCCACAACTGCTGAGCCCGCGTGCCACAACTACTGAAGCCTGTGCACCCGGGGCCTGTGCTCTGCAACTAGAGAAGCCAACGCAGTGAGAGGCCTGCGCACCGCAACGAAGAGTAGCCCCTGCTTGCCGCAACTAGAGAAAGCCTGCGCACAGCAACGAAGACCCAACGCAGCCAAAAATAAATAAATAAATAAATAAATTTATTTTTAAAATGATATCAGGGCTTCCCTGGTGGCGCAGTGGTTGAGAGTCCGCCTGCCGATGCAGGGCACACGGGTTCGTGCCCCGGTCCGGGAAGATCCCACATGCCACGGAGCACCTAGGCCCGTGAGCCATGGCCACTGAGCCTGCACGTCCGGAGCCTGTGCTCTGCAATGGGAGAGGCCACAGCAGCGAGAGGCCTGCGTACTGCAAAAAATAAAAATAAAAAAAAATAAAATAAAATAAAAAAATAAATAAAAAATGATATCTGCACCCCTATGTTCATAGTAGCATTATTTACAATAACAAGACATGGAAACATCAATGGCTGAATGGATAAAGAAGTTGTGATATACATACACACACACACACACACACATATACATACCATGGAATATTATTCAGCTATAAAAAAATGAAAAAATCCTCCCATTTGCAATAACATGGATGGACCTTGAGGGCATTATGCTAAGTGAAATAAGTCAGACAGAGAAAGACAAATACTGTATGATCTCACTTTTGGAATTAAAAAAAACCAACATTCATAAAAGAGATCAGATTTGTGGTTACCAGAGGCAGGAGCAGGGAGGGGGAGATGATAGTCAAAAGGTATAAACTTCCAGTTATAAGAAAAATAAGTATGAGGGATGTAACATACACATGATGACCATCATAGTTAACACAGCTGTATGGAATAAATGAAAATTGTTGAGAATAAATCCTAACAGTTCCCATAATAACGAGAAAAAAAGGGTTTTTTTGCTGCCTCTTTTTATTGTACCTATATGACATGATGGATGCTAACTAATCTTACTACAGTAATCAATTCACAATGTATAGAAGTTGAACAATTATGCTATACACCTTGAACTTATACAGTGATGTATGTCAATTATATCTCAGTAAAACTGAAGGTAAAAAAAGAATGTGATAAATATATAATATTCACATATATTATTACAATAGTCCAGTTTAAAATTTGGATAATTTATTAAGTTACAATGTGGTATGAATTTGGAAAAACTGATCTAAAGCAATATTTTCCAAATTATACTGCACAGACATTAACCTGAAAGATAAGTAATCTATGGGAAACAATAGGGTTTGGTAGCTGAGATGGTGTGAGAAATGCTGTTAACTACAGCCTCCTCTTGGAAATTCACAATGTGTATTAACATATGAAAAGCTCCAAGAAGCAAAGATCCACCTATTTAAACTTGCTTAACCCAGTGTTTATTAAATAGGGCATTCATTCTTAAAACTCTTGGGGCTTCCCTGGTGGCGCAGTGGTTGAGAGTCCGCCTGCCGATGCAGGGGACTCGGGTTCGTGCCCCGGTCCGGGTAGATTCCACATGACGCGGAGCGGCTGGTCCCGTGAGCCATGGCCGCTGAGCCTGCACGTCTGGAGCCTGTGCTCCGCAACGGGAGAGGCCACTACAGTGAGAAACCCGTGTACAGAAAAAAAAACAAACAAATCCCTGTATCATATAATACCTATTAAACTGAGGGACAATATAGTGTGATGTCATAGGTTCAAATCATGTCAGGTTACGCGCATGGCCTTTGGAACAATACTGCCTGCATTTGAATCCTAGCTAGCGCTCCCACTTATTAGCTATTAGTTTCTTCATCTATAAAATGGATAATAATAATACCTACCTACATGCAAAGTATTTACAGCAGCACTGACAACACTATAAGCACTATATAATGTCGATTAACATCCAGCAGAATGAGTGTTCTAAGACACACTTTGAGAAACACTGGTAGAGAATCGAGCCCTAGCTTTGCGCAGTGGCAGTATCGTAGCCAATGAGGTTTATCTGAGGCGCAATTATTGCTAATTGAGAATCGAGCCCTTTAGAATTCTGGGGCTTGGGTCTCTCCATGGGAAGATTACCAACTCGTTGGAGACAGGGGTATATAATTATGACACAGTATGTTAAGTACTGAACAAGGAGCAAGTGAGGACTCTGGAACCGAGAGTAGGGACGGAGTAATATTTCTAATGGTGAGGGACGTTTCAGGAGAGAATCCACAGCCAAATGGACAGAAATCCTAAAATGCGTGTAGGATTTCACCAAGCAGAGACGTGGGGAATGATGGCAGCCAAGACCGGGCCTGGTTGGCAAACAGTAAGTAGCCTGATTTGACTAGAGTGCAGTCTAAGTTGGAAGACGGGGAATGCACTGGAAATGAGGTTGCCATTAGATTGTTAACGGTCCTGTATCCCAAACTAAGGACGTTGAGGTTTCTTCCACAGGAATTAAGGAGCACAAATGTTAAAAACAACCAATCAACCAGGGAAGGATCAGAGGATCAGTGTGGGAAGTGAGCTGAAGAGGAAAAGACTAGGCACAAGGACAGATAATAGTTCAGGTAAGCAGAGAAGAAAAGAGCAGTCAGACTAGAGGACAGGAAAACAGGTTTAAAGGTACTTCAAACATAGCAAAATACTGGGTGTGACATTTAGAGAAAGTTTAGACATGGCAAAAAAAAAAAAAAAGAAGAAGAAGAAGAAAGAAAATAATTAGGTGTGAGGGATGAAAAGGCCAAAGGTGGTGGCAATATCCCTGAGATGGATACAGGAGGAGTAGAAGCATACCCTGGGAGGGGTTGTGGGTTATCAAGCAGGTTCATGTCATGCTCAAATCTCTCCTGGCCTGGATCTCAGGAGGCAGGGCCAGAGACAGATGTGGGAGACATGAATCTGGGTGGTCATTAGTTAAGGGGATGGTTGGGCTCACCCTACAAGAGCATCAAAAGGAGGGAAAGGGGCCTGTCCTGTGTCAACTGAAAAATAATACACAACCTAAAAGTTGAGAGTTATGTTTTATTCGGCAGACAAAACTGAGGACTTAAGCCCGGGACACAACCTCTCAGATAGCTGAGGGACTGCTCCGAAGAGGTAAAGGAGGACCCAGGGTATACAGGAATTTTCACAACAAAGACCAGGTGTAGGAACATCAAAAGATTACTGTTAATTAAAGAAAACCAGATATCTCAAGTTAAGGAAGTTAGCGCTTTTCTGTGTATGGGAAGACGCAAGAGTCTGGGCTCACTGAAATTATTCCTTTGATAGGCACCTCAGCTATCCGGGGCCAGTGTCCTGTGCTTTCTCATCCTGAGTCTCCTCAGGGTGCACAGCTGCGGGTGGCTGCAGTGTGATGGCTTAATGGCTGTAGCATCCTTTGTTTACTAATATAGCAGGCAACATTTTTTCATTGACACCTGAATAAGATGCAGGGGTTTTATTTCTCCTGTCCCCAAGAGGAGATCACCGTGGGGACTCCAGGAAAGCTGGGATGTAACGTCTTGAGGCTATATTCCATTCAAAGCCCATTTGCCAAGGCCGCCTTCCTCCTCTCCCCAATTGACGACAGAAGCCTGGGATTTCTAACAAGTGGAGCTAGTTCCCTCCTCCTTGTTCCACGCGGGCCAGGGGACTGTCGAGCTCCACACTCAACCATTGAACTCTACGCTTGAAATGGCTACCTGACACAGGAAAATAGTGACATAGCTAAATGTATAAGCCTAGACATTTTCAACATTTATTTCATTACCAGCTATCATGCTCAAAACCCTCACCTTACCCCTGACACCCTTCAACACCCTTATCCCATGCTTGGCTTAAGTGTACACCCGAGCTTCACTTGGGGGTAAGGAAGAAGTTCAGGATGGGTTAAGGGTCAGCAGTGTCTGATATGCACATTACCTGGTAATTAAAAAAAAAAAAGAAAAAAACTTCATCTTTTCCTTTTTGCCATGCCTATGTCAAAATGGCTGCCTCAAAACCAGCACAAGAAAATGTCCTACCTGGAGCTATGATTCTACCCACACCTGGTCCAGCCGAGATCTCTAGTAGGATGAGCTCATCTGACTAGCTGCCTTCCCTCTCTGGCAGCTGAAAACTATACCAAATGCACATCAATCACTTCCCTCACTGTGTGAAGGACCCATTCTCTTCCTGCTGACTTTCCACTTTGAGGCTAATCACCCCAGCCAAGAACAGACATCTGCGGCAGCGTGACCCTGAAAGTCCACAGGATCACGGCTTGTCCTTTTGCCCGCAGGCTCCTAGAACCCAGACATCTCCCTGCCAACTGCTGGAGACACTAGAGCATCACCCTGTACCAGGAGCAGGGCCCAGACCAGCGCCCAGCGCAGCGCCACCACACTCCTCTCGGGCTGCACCTACCATCTGCTCTGATCCCCCCCGGCGGGGAAGGGCTCCCTGCTCCAAAAATCTGCTCCCTAACAAGCTCCACTTAGAACCTGAAGCCTTGCATTCCACAATTCGATACAAGGTGAAAAGGCAACGATCCTGGAAGCGGTTACACAACAACGCACGGTTCCACCTGGAAGTGTGAATGGCCCTTCTGTGAGGTGATGTCATCGAATAGGATGGAGAGCCCAAGCGCAGGAGGAGCGAGGATGTGGCCGGGGGGCGCCGAAGACAAATCGCTTCTGCCCAAAATGGGACCTTGGGCGCCTCAGCTATGTGCCAGGCATTGCACTATATTGGTTCTATACACATTACCTCATCTCATCCTCAGAGAGACCCAACGACGGGGGCATTACTGTTTCCATTTTAGAGAGAAGCAAACAGTTTCAGGTGTTATGTGTTCGTTTAAGGCCAAACAGCCAGCAAACGGCGCAATAGTTCGGTTCCGTGGTTTCCCTGATGACCATCTTGGCGCACAGGTGATAGAAGCACAGATCAGGAGGGCGAGTACGCTTCATCCCCTGGTGGCTACAGGGGCACAGGCCACTACCGAGTGCTCTGCTATATGCAGGGGGCGGGAGGAGATGCTCCCGCCCGCTCGTGTATCTGCCAGCCCAGGCCTAAGGGTCACTAGACCGCAGCCTCGAACACCACACGCGACAACGTGGAGACGGAGACACCCTCCCGGCGTCCCGGCCTCCGCAGGCCAGCATGGTTCCCACAGCAACCCCAAACAGGCAGGGCAAACGTCCCGGACCATGAATTCGGTTGCACAATACCCGTTATTGGTCTTCCCCCTCCCAACCTCTCATTTGGCCCTTGTTTTCACCTTGAATCTCATCAGTTTCAGGTTTTCTAGGTAAACGTGTATATTAGGTTGTGTTTGCCCCGCTTTGCTCAGGCTCTACAGGCCGGGTCGGCTTACCTTGTGGTAGGCCAGGAGTGAACTCCGCGCAGGCTGCCTCTTCCCGTGTCCGCAGGAGCCGGTCCTTGACCTCGCCCTTCAACCTTCACCCCGGCTCGGGTAGTGTAGGTCCCACCGCGGCTGGGGCCAGCCCTGGAGACAGCACTCACCTCCTACCAGGCCGGCCGACCCGCAGGGCCGCGAGGAACCCTGGGATATCGCGTCTCTGGCGCATGGCACTCTGGGAGGGGACGGGGGCGGGGTGGGTGAGTGGGCGGGGCCGCCACAGGCCGTGCCTTTGTGCCGGTTTCCAAGCTCTGGCTGCTCCTGGGTACCCCAGGGTATCTGAAGGCGCTGTAGCTCTGTGTGGAACGCAGGGAGGCGCAGGAAACAGCTATAGGCACTATTGTCTCCTTCCTCCCTGGCTCCAGCCCTCTGTCCTTTCCCCAGGACAGAGTTTTCATCTTCCTGGTGTTTCTGTTTTATACTAAACCACAGTTTTTAAACTTAAAAGCCAAGCATGTTACTTTCATTCTTTGATTTCACTCTCATTTGGGATAGGGTTGCCAGAGAAAATACAAAACACCTATTACATCTGAATTTCAGATAAATGTCAAATAAATTTTTAGTGCAAGTATATCCCAAATATTGCATAGAATATACTTTTACTAAAAAGTATTTGTCATTTATCTGATTCAGATTGAACTGGGTATCCTGTATATTTACTTGCTAAGTCTGGCAACCCTATTTTGGGAAAGGCCTGTTTTCTGTTACCCTCCATCAGGGTAGTGCCATGGGGTACCAGGTGCACGTGTGTCTTTGTGAGGAGCAAGATTATGTTAATATTTCACAATATCATCTTCCCACACAAATAGAAATGCACACAATAGGGACGCGTTTTATCTGCAGGATACTGTGAAGAGTTTATTTGGAACAAACAAAACCGTCAGGTCCTATATAAGTTAGGAAGTGCAAGTACAGTTACTGCAACCTGCTCTCTTGTAAATGCGTTTCAGTCACTGACATTCAGACCGTGCAGACACAAGGGAATTCAACCAAATAAAAGTCAGCAAAGCTCCAATGCTCCCTGGTCACACACATACACACTGTGCTTGTTGAAGCAAGCAGAATCGCAGTGCTCTGAAGTCAGGTGTTTCCTCTTTGTGTGAACCTGGACAAGCTACTTCTCCCTACACCTGAGTCAAGGGTGTGGCATGAAAATAAACACACTACAATATTAACCCTTATGGTCAGAATTGCTGACTGAACTGAAGTAGTGGATGTGACACTTTATAAGCAATTTAAATCCACTGAGAGAAGAATTTACTGTGCTTACTCACCCTTCTCAGAAATGTCTGAGTGAGAGAAGGTGACTAAGTTGGGACATTTCTAACAGGTCATTCATAAACACAAAGAGTTGGTGTTTGAGGATGACTGGGCTCAGCCTCCTGTCTTTTGCCCACCACACCCCTAGTTCTAGAGGAGCTTCTGCCCTAGGACTTAGGATGGGCATCCAGGAAGAAAAGAGGGGCTCTGAAGGAAGGGACAGGAAACCTAAAAGACATGATGTGCTTTTTCCAAAGACGCACCCAGAGCCAACCTTACCCAACCATCTCAGACCCTCCTGTCACTCCTGCATCTTCCCCCCACCAGCGTGATTAATATTCCTTCCATTTCACACTCCTCCCTCGGGGTCCAAGTTGCCATAGTCACAAGCAGCTGTCTCCTGTGTGATAACACTGTGACGGCTCACAGGCTAACCTGGACTCCAAAGCCATCTTCACCCTCTTTCTCCTTTCTTTTTAAGTGTGTGTGTGTATGTGTGTGTGTATACTCACGTGTACGCCCATGTGCAAGAATTTTTTAAAAAATATATTTATTTTTGGCTGTGTTGGGTCTTCGTTGCTGCACACAGGCTTTCTCTAGTTGCGTCGAGCGGGGGCTACTCTTTGTTGCGGTGTGCGAGTTTCTCATTGCAGTGGCTTCTCTTGTTGTGGAGCGTGGGCTCTAGGCACGTGGGCTTCAGTAGTTGTGGCACGCGGGCTCAGTAGTTATGGCTCACGGGCTTAGTTGCTCCATGGCATGTGGGATCTTCCTGGACCAGGGATCAAACCTGTGTCCCCTCCATTCGCAGGTGGATTCTTAACCACTGTGCCACCAGGGAAGTCCCTGTGCAAGAATTTGAGGAAGAAAAAAACTTTGGCCTTGAGACAAAGGTTGATTTTTCTTGGGGTTTCTTTGCCTGTATTGCTGACGTAACCAGGGACCACCATCCTAGGTTTGAGTCTATCGTGCTCCAGAAGAGACTGGCACAAGAAATGGCCTTCACATCCCACCCTGGGCTTTAGACCTGACTTAAGGTCCCCTGGGCAGTAAAGGACAACAACAGTATATTTTAAAACTCTGTCATCACCTAGGGCCTCTTTGGCTCTTTGGGCATAGAGAGTCACCGGGTGAAGGTGCCCCATGTCCCCGCTCTGCCCACGTTCTTCCCCACAGAAGAAGAAAATAGACACAGGTCACCTGGAGGACTCTTCAGGGTCAGAAATATCCCTTTTCATTCCATTGTCTCTGGAGCAAAAGATGCTCTAAAATGGGCATAACTAATAAACATCTTTACACATCTTCCCTCATTACCAGAACATTCTTTAGTGGTGTTACCACGATGACCCAAACAATCCGTGAATGAAGCTCTTCTTGAGTTTCTCGTGTGTGCCCAGCCTTATTCTAGGAACTGTAGGCTGATACATGTAGCAGGAATAGCGCCTGCCTTCAAGGAGCTTACAACACTGGACGGTCCCACGCAGGCATCCACGTGCGGAAATTGATCTAGTTAGTGGGGGGAGGGGCTTCCACCACCCCAGCCCCACCATTTCAGCCACCTTGTGTCCCAGCAGATTGCAGCTTGTGATGGCGGGGGCAGTAAGGTCATCAGTCAAAGAGGGCTCTGGGCAGTGGAGCACTTGACCTTGGGAATAGAGTGGAATGGAGGGAGATCTTAGGGGACCCGCACCATGAGCCTCCACGTGCCATATTGATTTCCACTGCACTTCTTCTGAGGCATAAATTGCTCTAATTCTCCTTTCTTCCACCCCTGAGCTTCTCTTCATTTCTCCCAGAGGATGCTGAACTTCCAGTTCAGGTTTAGAAGGCAGGAATGGGGCAAACAAAGGAGGAAAATTTATTTCAAGTCCTGTTTTGTTTCTAACAAGACTCTTGACTTGAAAGAGCCCCAAGTATTGGGGTGGGGGGCAGTGAAGGGGAGGAATAAATAGAAGGAGTCCCAAGTGGTGGAGCATCCTTCTTGCTCAGAACTATAGGAAACGTCAAGGTCAAAAGCAAAGCCATCCCTGGTGGCGCAGCGGTTGAGAATCCACCTGCCAATGCAGGGGACACGGGTTCGAGCCCTGCATGGGTTCGATCCCACATGCCGCGGAGCAACTAAGCCCGTGCACCACAACTACTGAGCCTGCGCGTCTGGAGCCTGTGCTGCGCAACGGGAGAGGCCGTGACAGTGAGAAGTCCACGCACCGCGATGAAGAGCGGCCCCCACTCTCCGCAACTGGAGAAAGCCCTCGCACAGAAACGAAGACCCAACACAGCCAAAAATAAATAAATAATTTTTTTTTTTTAAAAAAAAAAAAGCAAAGCCAGGTTGGAAGGATGAGCAGAAAAACCACAAGACAAAAAGCAGTAGCAGTCAACCTTCCTTAAGCAAATGTTAAATACACTTATTATAGCAATAAATAATAATGCAGTATGGAGCGTACATGGTGTAAACACCTTTAATACAATTCTAATTTTCTCTTTGCTTCAAGAGCCACAGATTGTTATGGCAACAAGACAGAAAAACAGATCACAGTATTAATTTGATATCTCAGCTTCATTTGTTCCACATTTGCAATACAACACATGCATGATAAACAAGCCGGGGCTGAGCCAAAGCAGAGGAAACACTAAAACCACAGAAGGGCACCGTGGAGCACCCTCTCAGCCTTGACTTTTGTTAAATAAAAAATAAATAATAATTTTCTACAAAGAACAGCAGTTCGGTTGCCCACATAATTTGCTATTTGATTGAGAAGCAGATAGTTCTGTTCTTGCCAGCCTGATGATAAAAGGGAAAATGGGAACAGGCAGCAGAGGGTCATTCAGGAAGTCCTCCACCACCAGTCTGGAGCTGAGGAAGCTTGGCTGGCCTGCCTCTTAGCTCTCCACGTGCCGGGACCCCCCTTGCACACCTCCCTACCCCCACCCAGCTCACTTTTAACTTTGCAGCCAGAGTGATCTTCTCAGAACAAAAATCGGATTCTTCGATGTGGAGAAAAAGGAAGCCTCATAAATTGCTGGTGGGAGTATAAACTGGTAGCATCTTCCTTGGATAGAACCTTGGCAATATCTAGTAAAGTTGAATATTCTCATGACCTATGCCCCTTCTTGAGTATAGAACTTTCGATATTAGATGCTTTTGCCCATGTCTCCAAGGACACATGCCCAAGACTGGTCACTCCAGTATTGTCTATAGCAGAAAAAAATTAGAAACAACGTAAATGTCCACCAACAAGAGAGTAGGTAAATTATGGATATGTAGTCATAAAATGGATTACTCTTCAGTTATTTCAAACAAATGACCTACAACCATATCTTCAATGTGTATGTATGATATCATTTACACAAAGCTTAAAAACTTGTAAAAAAAATATCATAGAAAGTATATGGATCTACAAATATGTGATGTAAAAAAAGAAATACGGCAACATGAGAGATCATGCTGGTTTAGATTTGACAGTTGGAGAAGGTTTTCTGAGGAAATATGCTTGAGTGACAGGAAAGGGTCCAGTGCTGAGATAGGGGTGGGAGCCCAGGGTTCTACATAGCCTGGGGTGTAAGAGGCTTCCTGGAATCAAATCCTGCTTTGTCTGCCAGTTAATCACTGTGTGACCCTGGGCAAGTCATATAATCTCTCTGTGCCTCAGTTTCCTCATATGTAAAACTGTAATAATAATAGTACTTACCCCATAGGGCTGAGGTGAGAATTAAATATGTTGATGTGTAAAGTCAGAACAATGCCTGGCACATGCTAACAGCTATATGACGGGGTGCAACTACTTCTTTTCCAGGTAGAAGAAACAGTAAATTCAAAGGCAGGGGGAGGGGGAGAAAGGATGGGCAGAAAAGCGTTGAGTATTCCTATAAGGGCAAGAAACTCATGTGAACAGAGCAAAGTGAGCAAGGGAAGGTGGATGGCGGACGGCTCTGAGGTTGGAGATCAAATCCCAACAGGCCTTAGAGGATATGGCAGGAAGCTTAGATGTTGCTGCACATGCTACTGCAGAGATGTAAACCATGGAACAATGTGATCCAGTGCGTATACTTGAAAAATATGACTCTCACTCAGCAATAAAAACAAACAGTCAGTACTCACAAGCATTGGATGAATCTCCAGGGAATTCTTCAAAGTGAAAAAGCCAATCCCAAAACGTTATACATTGTATGACTGCCTTTCTACAGCACTGTTGAAATGATAACAGATTAGGGGTTGCCAGTGGTTAATGAGGGGGTGGGGGAGGGAGGTGGGTGTGGCTGTAAAGGGGCAACACAGGAGGAGTATCTGTACACACATGTTCACAGCAGCATTACTCACAACAGGCAAAAAACGGAAGCCACCCGAGTCCATCGATAGAGGAATGGAGAAATAAAATGTGTATATGCATACAATGGAATATTATTTAGCTTTGAGAAGGGAGGAAATTCTGAAACACGCTACTACAAGTAGCATGAAGACGTTACACTAAGTAAAATAAGCCAGACACAAAAAAAGACAAATACTGTAGACTCCACTTATGTGGGGGTATCTAGAGCACTCAAGTTCATAGAGACAGAAAGCACAATGGTGGTTACCATGAGAGTGGGGAATGAAGAGTTATTGTTTAATAGGTACAGAGTTTCGCTTTTGCAAAATGCGAAGAATTCTATGGATGGAGGGTTGTGATGGTATCACAATTTGAAGGTACCTGACGTTGACTACATCAATTTATCTAGACCACACTTGCCTCATCTATAAAAGGAAAAGATTAAATTAGACCAATAGTAAGAAATGACCAAATCTGTGACTAAAGAGGGCATACATCAAACAATACAAAATTGTGAATATTTCTGCATTCATTCATTTCTATTATCAATTTTCTACTTACTTATTTCAATAACTCTATGGTACAAAAAAGATTTAAAGCTATTGGCAACCCACATATAAAACAGAGCAACACGACAAGAATTAGGAGTGGGTGAGAGGGAAGAAAAAACAAAGGCAATGGTAAACAAGAGGAGGAGATAAAATGCTAACAAAAATGAGACTAGAACACAAAACTAAGTTCTATATCCTTGCTAAAAGCAAGCCCAAAATTGTGCTCTGAGCTGCCTAGAAGACAATGGGAAAAGGGAAACATACACACCAAAGAGTAAAAGCAAACCAATCACTCAATTAAAAATAATAATAAAAAATTGGACAGTATACAAAGATAAGACAAGTAAATTCTCTTGAGGATCCTTTTGAGAGAACAATGTTTATTTCGATGATCAATGTCCTTCAAAGCTTCCTTACTGGACACACAGCAATGAGCTCCTTGGGACTTACAAGCTGGTGGCATCACATTAATGTGCAACTCAGTAACTCAGGAAGCCAATGCAATAGCCTTCACGTATACAGCTCTCTGTGGCTCAGGCTAAATTCAAAGAATTTTTTAGATGATCTAGATGTATGGAAGGACTACATGTCTTTCAGTGATCTTCACTTAATACTGTTTCCAACGAGTTTCTAGATATCAGATAAAGACATTCCTGTCAATTTTTCCTTCTTAAATTCATCCCAAATAGTAAAAGGAAAAAAGTCAGAAATATGGATGCATTTTTGATGAAACTAAAGAATCTTTGTAACTTAGAACAAAATGAAGGCAAAAAGCAGATGGAAATGACCAAGCTGGGAGCAGGAATGTCATACCTAAGAGCCTACAGTGGTGACCTGGGTCCAGAGAAAGCAGATTTGCCGTGAAGCCCAGGAAGCCTCTCGATCTGGAGGCACAGGTGGTGGAGGGGGCGTGGTTTCAGGGAAAGGGAAGAAGTGGAAGCAGGAAGGTCGTTTGAAAGTCAGGAGGAGGAGAGCTTAGATTCCCAGCTCCTGACCCCACCTAGTCCCACAACCAATTCACCCATCCCCCAGCAGTGCTAAGAGCTTGAACCAATTCACAGGTGCCAGGCATGAGGAGGGTGGCCATGGGTGGTCCCGCAACCAGACTTAGGGGAATTCATTTAAGGTTTGCACACAGACCGCTGAGACAATTAGCTCCCTGCTCCTTCCCAGTCCCAGAACGCCAGCAAACAGGGTTACACTTCCGGTCAGGAAACTGGAGGAGTCTTCGCTAAAGAAATGGAAACACCCCCAAGAACAGTAAGACCCAAAGATAGGAAAAAGCCTGCGGACCACCCCTTCCTCTTCCAGTACAGTTCCCAAAACAATTAACAGGCCCCACCTGTGCACAAAGGGCTCCAATCCATTTCTTGTATCCACCTCTCAACGTGAATGAATTTTCAAGGACCACCAGGCCTGGGAGGAATGTCTTCCACGTGAAGGGGGGACACCAAAACAAACAGAAAAACGAAAGTTGGAGAAAACAATTTCAAGCAATAGAAAGGAAAAAAAGCTGCCTATAAATAATATTCTCAGCTGGATAAGGAAAAATCTAAACAGATGACAAAATAATGCAGTTTTTAACTCCAGGAAAAATAAAAGTTGAACAAGAAATGAAATACTCTCCTGGTACGTTAGTTGACACGGCACTGAACAACACTCTCGGGGTCACAATACAAAATATGGAAGAACAAGGACAACAAAAAATGTAATTTAACCATAGAGAGGAAAGGAGAAGACAGGTGTTAAAGTAAATTCCTCACCTTCCACAGAGCTGACGAATCACGATACAGGATGCTTATGTGACTTAGGAATGGGGCATTAAATGCTAAGAAACAACAGTAAAAAGAATGAAAAGTATGCTTTCAGGAAGAGGACAGGATGGAAGCAGGGACCAGAGGATGCTGGATTTAACTCTTTAGCACCATTAGCTTGTTTGACTATGTGCATCAGAGAAAATAAAAGTTGATTTTAAAATCTAATCTCTCTCAGCCGCAGGTGAAATGTGTTAAGCGATGGTCAGATCACATTACATGTCTGAGGAGTCACCTATTTGATGCGCCCAGTGAAGCAGGAGTTTTGTGTTATCACAATCAGCCGTGGTCGTGGGCTGAGCACCTGCCTTGTAGCACTAGGCTATGAGCTCCATGAAGACAGGAACCGTGCCCATTATGTCCACTTAGCACTGACCACCATACCTGCCAGGCTCAGTAATAATAGCTACTTTGTTGTTGTTTACCTCTTACCATGTGCCAGTCACCAATTCTAAGCCCTTCACCTGTAGGAAGCCACTTAATCCTGCCAACGCCGAACAAGATAGACACGACTGTTATCTCCCACTTAACAGGTGAGCCAACCAGGGACGGCAAAGGCAAGTAATTCATCCAACGTTGCCGCCTAGTAAATGGTGAAGCCAGGATTTCATTCCTGTCTGAGACCCTCCCCCTCAATGACTGTGAGCTCAATAAATACCTGTGGAGGGAAGACAGCTCAGCCGAAGGCAGGAAGGAAGAAAAATTAACAGGAAGAAAAATTAAGAAGAAAGGTCCCCTCTCCTGAGAAGATAATATGGAATCTGATACAACACGGAAACATTAAACTTCCACTGGAGAGAGCAGGAATACAGCAATGTTAGCCTGGAGAAACTTGGAGGCACCTCTACTCAAAAGTTGCTTCTAGGGGCTTCCCTGGTGGCGCAGTGGTTGAGGGTCCGCCTGCCGATGCAGGGGACGCGGGTTCGTGCCCCGGTCCGGGAAGATCCCACATGCCGTGGAGCCTGCGCGTCCGGAGCCTGTGCTCCGCAATGGGAGAGGCCACAACAGTGAGAGGCCCGCGTACCACAAAAAAAAAAAAAAAGAAAAAAAAAGTTGCTTCTAGACTATGAAAACCCAGCACCCACAGACTGGCTGGCTTTGTGCGATGCTGCTTTCTGGTGTTCTCTCCAACATCACCTCGCAGCAAAATGTAGCTGCAGGAAAGAAGGCGACTCACTGCATGAGCAGGCAGCTGGTATGAGCAGGCGCAGGACAGAGAGCCTGACCTTGTGGGACTTGCCGTCCAGACCTGAAGACAACCTCTGCATGTGCCGTCCAAGGCTTCCCACTTGAAGGAAGGCATCAACCCACCAGTTATAAAGCGCCACGTCTCTGCCCCGCCCCACCCGCTACCCTAAGGCCTTCACAAGCCCAATCACCCCCCCCCACCTCACCCCCGCCCCCAGGACCCCTCTCGGGCGTTCATACACGCCATCTTCCAGCCACCGCGGCCATTTTCCACCTCTCCTGCTCCAGCGCCAGCTGCCGCCAAAGGTTGCGACGCTTGTGTCAAGGTCACTGCTGCTCACAAACTCCCACTTGTCGCTCCACGGGTGCCGGGCGCTGAGGGACTGTGGCAGGCGATATTCGGTGCTGCTTCTCTCCCGCCCGCAGCTCCCAGGTCCTCCAGCACAGACTCCTCCTGGAACCCATCTCTCACCAGCCGCAGCGCGCCCACCTTGTCCCAGGCGGCCACCCAGACTCGGCGTAATCACTTCCTCGCTTTCTACTGGCAGCCCCCATTCTCGGGATTTCGGCCCAAATCCATGCGGCCTTATTTGAATATAGATCCCACGTGTGTCCCCGTGGCAGGCCTCGTCTCTGAATCTAGCCTGGGATCACGGCCCTCTCTTTGCTGATTTTTTTCCTCCTTAGTTCCTGGGGCAAAAGACCCCTGGGAATAATTCTAGGAAAGATCGGGAGGAAAGGGGAACTGAAAGCAAAAACAGACTCTCCATTTGGGGGAAAAGGGGCTTTTGCCCAGCTGCACCTGCCAGAGAACACTTCAGGGGAAACGTCAGACATAACAACCCCAGAAGAGGATGGGATCTGGAAGGCAGCAGCCCAGGGCCTTCCAGGAAGGTGGGGTCCAAGGCGGGGGTGTGACAGAGCATGTGGTACCCCAGTGCTCAGAAGTGGGGAAACTGAGCCAGAGGGACGTGTGGGAAAGAATGAGACAAGGCTCCAGATCTTAGACCTTGAATGGCAGGTCAAACAGCCTGAAGTTAAACAAAACACCAATCCTAGGAACCTCTCCTACAGCTCTGTTCACACATACCCTGTGGCAGAGGGACTCCAAGGATGCTCACATGCTTTCCAACCACCTTCTCCTTTGCCTTCCTCTGCAATTGAGCCTATAAAACAAATCCATTTCCAGCCTCCTTGAAGGCTCGGATTTGTTCCGTGACACAGTCTGACCATTTACATGGAGATGGGTTCCTGTAGAAGGGTTGCCTTCCATAACCCCTCCAACAGACACACACACACACACACACACACGAATTCACAAGAGCAGAAAGCCCTTGGCTTTCGCCCTTCACCTTCACTCTTCCTCCTTCCTTGCTGAAATATAGAAGATCCTGGAGTTGCAGCAGCCATCTTTTCACAAGGAGAACCAAAGCCATACACTAGGATGGCAGAACAGGAAGAGACAAGAACATCCTTGAGCAGCCCTGGAATGCCTACCTCCAGACTTCCTGTTACATTTAAGAGGAGGAAGGAAGGGGACTTCCCTGGTGCTGCAGTGGATAAGACTCCACTCGCCCCATGCAGGGGGCCCAGGTTCTACTCCTGGTCAGGGAACTAAATCCCACATGCATGCCACAACTAAGGCGCCCATGTGTTGCAACTAAGGAGCCCTCCGGCCGCAACTAAGACCCAGTGCAACCAAATAAATAAATATTAATTTTAAAAAAAGAAGAGGAAGGAAGGAAGAAGTGAGATAGGAGGGAAGAATCTTGTTTAAGCTATTATAATTTTTACATTTAATTCATAGTTATAATCTATAACTTACAGGAAAATGCATTCCCAGACACTGGAGGATCATTTGTAATATCATAAAATGGGAACAGTTGCTATGGGAGCGGTGACATAAACTATGAGCCATCTCACTATGGAAAACTACATAGTGGTTAACAAGGATGACGTGAACACACACACATAGAGAGACATGGAAAGATCTCTACAATATATTGCCAAGTAAAACAAACAAATCAACAGAACAAAATGCAGTTTTGACCCATGCATGTGATTTTAAAAATTATATGTGTGCATGTACCTACGTATCTATAAGTGTATAGATAAAAGAAGAACATACACCACCTGTTAACAATGACTATTCCTGGGCTTGTGGGAAAGCAGGGTTGGGCCGGGGGTGAAAAAGGGCTTTTGCTCTGCTCTTCACTCTGTGCTACTGTGGGGAAAGTAGTTGAAAAGTACAGTGTTAGTTTGTGCCTTTCCCTTGGGGTAATTAAGTTCTAGACTCGCTAAACATGAACAGGTGAGTTAAACACCTTGGAAGACCATCCTCTGGATGTCTTTGACTCTAGAATTCCAAATGTCCTGTGTGACCTCCCATCACAGAGAGAGACAGACAGTTGTGTGGAAGGGGGCCCACCGGGACTGCCATGTTGGTGGCATTACTGCTGGGCTTCTGCCCCCTGGAGACCTAGAAATGGAATTCTTGCACCCCAATCAAATAAGCAACTGGGCCACCCAAAGAGCAGATTGTGTGACACCCCGAATCTGCCAAAATGCCCTTGGCCCACTTCAGGTGGGGGACTCTCCACAGCCTGAGCGGGTCTGGCCCACATAGCCAGCTGCCCATGCTCCCCGGGGACCCCAGCCCTACCCCCCTCCATAGACCTGGGGTCTGAAGCAAGAGCACCCCATCACTTCCCCATGGCACCGGGGGTCCTGGTTCAAGGGCACTGGCCTACTTCGGCCTTCTGGGCTCTGCTAAGTGTGGGTCTGCCGAACGCCACCAGCAAGGTGAACGTATGCCACCTGTGAATTACACAGCTGCTGGTCGGGAGAACTGCTCTGTAATCTAAACCATAATGGGTGTGAAGGAGAGAGCGTTTTCAACAGTGGCTGCGCTGCATGTCTGAGGACGCTCACAAGACGCAGCGCCTTGTGGACAGAGCACCAGCTGGGCACGTGGCGCCCCATGCTGGCGCGAGCACCGCAGGGTCCAGTGGGGGAGAAAGGATCCACGCACACACACGTGCAGGGAGCTGACCAAACCGTTCCAAGGCATTAGGTCAGGTGAGTGCAAATTAATAACAGCGCACACAGGGGATGAGAGGCGGGGGGCAGACGATGTCATCTCAAAGATGGCACAAGGGTCTGCTGGAGAAGCACAGGACTCGTAGGATGGGTCCCTGCACAGCGCCTCGGAGGCTGGCCTGCCTCCAGGTAACCACTGGCAGCCTGGCACTCACTGGAGAACAAGGGGGACCACACAGTCCTCCCCTACCAGGGTTCCCACCTCTAGAGCCAAGTCCCACTTCAGTCCAATCCGCCGGGCACATGCAGATGGCAGCTTGGGGCTGAGCCCGGCGGGGGCCACAGTGGGGCTGTCACTGGTTGAGCAGCTGCCGGGGCCGGGGAGCAGGGGAGGGACGACTACAGCACGAACAACGGGGCACCTGTGGACGGTGAGCTGGGTGGGGAAGGCTGCACACAGAAGCATCCCTCCCCACCTTCCAGTCCACCGGGGTGGTGGTCAGAGCCAGGACTGCAATCCTCCCATCTGTCGCTGGGGCTTGGTACCAAGACCAAGGTCCCCCATCTGATGGCAACCTTTGGCTTTTGCAGAAGCTGAAGGGTCCACGGGGAGCATGTTATGGGGTGGGACAGAGGCGCTGGGGGCACTAGTTGAGGACATAAGCATAGGGGACCACTGCACCTCTTCGTGATGGTTCCAGAGCCCCCCAGGAATAACCACCCCCCCCCTCTTCCTCCCCAACTCCTACCCCATCTCACTGACCTGTCTACCCCTGGCACCACCAGCCCCTCTCGGCTCTCCCCTCTCCTTCTCCAGGAGGGTGGGGTGATGCCTTTGGAGAGGGGCCCTTGGGGGAGCAGCGGATAGAACTCCCTCACCGTTCTCTCTCACCCTCTGGCCCATCTGCCACCTGCTTTCCCCGCCCACCCACCAAAAGGGTGCTTTTAAAAGGAATCAGCTTAAAAAGGGGGAAAAAACCCCAAACCCTCCCAGCAACAAAGAATCATATAATTACTTTGCAGCTACTTGTCCTTGGTAATTTGACGCTTGTGTTGCTATAATTACACATTCCGTAGAGTTAGAGAGTCACAAGTCTGGGTTGGCCCATCGGTGACATCTGCAGTATTTTCAACTGGAAAAAAAAAAAAGTCGGGGAGGGAGCCTGGCTGCTGGAGCTGCAGACCCAGGCATGGAGGGGGAGGGGTGGGAAATGTAGGACGTGGTGCAGGTGAGGCTCTAGGTGGGCGCTAGGGGGAAGGACCGAGCAAGTTTTTCTCTCATGCCTGCTGTGTGCTTGGTCTGATTTATCCAGGAGCGCGCAGGGCCTGTGCGTGAAAACTCACCCCCTTGCCGCACGTGCAGTCCGCTGACTCAGGTCCGAGTTCACCTCTGAACCGGCTCTCACCTTCGTCTTCATCGAGGCTGCTCTCTGCTTCGCCCTCACCTGCACCCCTGCCTCCACTGTCCCCCATGTTCATCTGTTCTCTCAAACCCACAGACGTTCTTTTTTTTTTTTTTTTTTGGCCATGCCACTCGGCTTACAGGATCTTAGTTCCCCGACCAGGGATGGAACCCGGGCCCCCTCCAGTGGAAGCGCAGAGTCCTAACCACTGCACCACCAGGGAAGTCCCAAGACGATCTTTTTAAAAAGGTGAATCTGATAGCATTCCTTCCTGCCTGGCATTCCCTGCCTCACCGTTGCCTTTGAGAGAGCTCCCGCATGAACCACCGGGAGGTCTGGCTGCCCCGGGGCTCCAGCCCCGTGTGAGGCTGTGCTGGGGGTGCTCTCCCGGGGAGCAAGGCTGAGGTCAGAGCAGGCCGCCCCCGACAGGGAAGGCCCGGGTCCAACCTCTCATGGCTGCACCCTAGTCTCTCTCCCCGGCGGGCGCGGGAGCTGCGGCACGTAGCCCTCTGGCGGGACTGGAGATTTAGTTCTTCCAGCCTCGTCTCTTCAAAGCTGGTCCAGTGTTTGAGAACCAAACTCTTGAAGATGGAGACAGTAACAAGGATGAGGGAGAGAATGGACTGCCCTTGGCTTCTGAGACCCGTAAAAGCGACACAAGTGAGCTGCATGTAACTGACCCCGTGGTGTGGGAAGCGGGGGTCACACCTCCCCTCCTGATGGAACCAAGTCAGGCTCGGGAGCCCAGGCTACACCGTGTGAAACAATCTGGAGACAGCAGGCTTTGCCTCCCAGGCACCGCAGAGACGTGCCGGGTAAGCGCTGCTGCGTGTCCCTTGCCAGAAGCTTGCAAAGGTTAAACACACCCCAAATACCAGGGGTCCCCGCAGTTTGGTCCCTTGTAACTTAGCAAACTGCACTGGGGCCTCTGTCAACTTCTGCTACGTTGGCACCTGTGCCCCAGGGCAGCCGAGCGGGTCACGGCCAGGTGGGCACCCCCACCCAGCTTCTCAGCCTTCACCTGCGGGGACTGCGGGTCCAGACTCAGTTAAGCCACCTCTGAACATCGTCCAGTCTTGGCTCAGGAGGCCAGGGGCTCTGGGGTGTCCATGACTTTCTGAACCTATGGAATGCACTGTGTCCCCACCCCTACTCCCTGGGGAGTGTGTCAGTGTGGGTGGGAGCAGGAAACATAGGAAGGGGCAGGTCAACTCCTCAAAGCGTTAATTCCCAGCACCTCCGCCCTCGCACACCCTGCCCTGCCCTGCCCTGCCCTGCAAAGCCTTCCCCCTCGGGCCCCTCTGTCCCCAGCTGGATCCTCCCTCCAACTGCCCTCCCCTCCTCCTTTCCCAGCAAGTCTCTAAACAGTCCAGTCTTCTCCTAAAAAGAAAGAAGGTAATAGCTGTCCCTTAAGAACATCCTGTATTAGTCTCCTGTTGCTGCTGTAACACGTCACCACGAACTCGGTGGCTTAAAAACAACAGAAGTGTCTCTCTCACAGTCTGGAGGCCAGAGGCCCAAAGGCAAGGTGTCAGCAGGGCCACCCTCTCTAGGGAAGAACCCTCTGCGGCCTCTTTCACCTTCTGGCAGCTCCTTGCATTCCTTGGCTTGTGGCTGCAACACTCCCATTTCTGCCTCTAGTCCTCACACGGCCGCCTTCTCTGTGTCCCTGTGTCCTTTTCTGTCTCTTATACGGACACTCTCATTGGACTCAGGACCCACCCTAATCCAGGCCGATCTCATCTCCATCCTTACCTTAACTGCATCTGCAGAGACCCTATTTCCAAATGAGGTCACATTCTGAGGTTCCAGACGGACATGAATTTGGGGGTCTCACTATTCAACCCATTCCACCTACCATGTATGCACATCATGCTGGATTTTTACCTCGTTACCCGGTCGACTTCATGGGCCATGCTTCTCAACCTCACATTCAATAAAGAAATTGAGGCTTGAAGAAATGGATTGAATGGTGGCCACCAGTGTCCTTGCTTGTCCCCCTCTGCTGTGTTGTAGCTAAAACGGGGGCCTTCTCTGGGATGGTGTCCACAGCTGGGGAAACGGCTGGGCCCTGCCCACCTCTCTCGGCCACAATCCCAGGTCTGAGACTGAAGGGGGACAGCTAGCTAACAGCCCAAACTCTGAATATTATATAAACCAGGACAACCGAGAGGCAGAGACCGTGGAGAAGCTGACTCAGAGTCGGCCGTCCTCGGGCTAGCTAAGTAGGGCAAACTCCGTGGAGAGGCTGTGGTCAGAAAGGTCTGTTTCTTTGTAGAGGCCGGTGGCGAGGAGAGGGCATCTTCAAAGGTTCTCCTTGGTTCCAACAACCACTGAGCTCGACTATGGGCAGGGCGCTGTTTTTCAGAGAAAGCTTTAAGCAACGGC
This sequence comes from Delphinus delphis, assembly GCF_949987515.2. NCBI lineage: Eukaryota > Metazoa > Chordata > Mammalia > Artiodactyla > Delphinidae > Delphinus > Delphinus delphis. The sequence continues at coordinate 157,832,482 of NC_082684.1, forward strand.
CCTTTGAGCTTTAAAGAGGGGTCAGTCACCTGGTTGCCATGCAGAGAGCACAGAATTATAGAAGCCACGGACCCGCCCTCCAAGCAGCGACGCAGAGGCACGGGGGAAGGGGGAACAGGGATGCTAATGAGGAAATGGATGGAGAACAGCCCACAGAGACCATGCAGAAGAAAAATAAAATTGGGCCCAAACCTTCCCCCATGAATGAGCTCTCAAGGATAAAAGGGATGGGCAGAGTTGGTGAATAAAAAAACAAACCTGGTACCTGGCGGGAGGCATCAGCCCACGTTAGCATTCTACTCTTCATCTGCATTCCTGGGGTTCCCTTTGGGAACTCAGGCAGGCTGCGTCTGATGTTCCTGCGGGGGAAGAATTAAAAGTGCTGCAGCCTGGAGAACACCTCTGTGAATGGCTGAGCTCCAGGATGGGTGAGGATGGGTGAGGATGGGTGTGGCTGGGATGCCTGCAAGGGTGTGAGGGCAGCCTGAGCAGCATAGAGAACAGCTAGCAGGAAGCCCCCGCCAGAAGCCAGGTCCGGTTGCTAAGAAGCATCTTTCTTTGAGTAATGGTTCTAAAGGGCTGAGCATCTCGAGGTGGCCAGACACCACTTCCTGCATTTTCCGAGGGAGGAAAAGGGGTTCCTAGAGTTCCATGATTTTATCCTCTCACAGAACCCGTGGAAATTCCACCATTTCATTTTATTCCTATTTTAGAGAGAGTAAATGGAGATTTTGAAAGTTTAAGTAATGTCCTCAACGTCACATGGCTGAGAAGCGGCAGTCTGTGAGACCCCAAAGCCCTGGTCCCACTTCTGCCAACGTGTGAAATATTGGCCTCACTGGGGGCATGTGACCAAGGGCCCAGCCTTCTTGGATGGAAACAAAGGGACCAGCTTAGTGACAGTCCAGAGGGACTTTAGTTTCTTCATGAGGCGTCATGAATTGATTTTTTAAAAAATCTCATGCAGCATTTAAATTCATTTCAACCCCAAATAACAGTACCATGAGGGGCTAAAGAAACTGAGAGTGCAGGAAACGTCTGTGGAGGGAGACAGCTCCCGACCTGCGGGCTGAATTCATCAGAGGCTGATGCACGGCTGCATGTTCTACCCGGGTTTTGCATTCGTGAAAATTTTGCTGAGGTGGCAACACACTATCTGACACATGAGGAAACGGATTGAGAAAGGGAAACTGACGTCTCTGTTTCCACAGAGAGTGACAGGCCCCAGGACAAGACGAAAACTAGGAACCCCTGGTCCCACACCCCAGCCTCCACAAGCCAGTTCCTCCATGCCCGTGATCCCCCTCTCAGTGTTGGTTTTAATTCAATTCAAGGGCAGATCATATATCAAATTAACTTGACCCTGGAATGATAGCAGACACTCAATAAATTATAAAAACACAGACGTTTGGAGCTGGATGGGACCCTGGGGGTCATGGGGCCAGTGGTTCTCAGCCATTGTGCACATTTGAATCAGCCACAGGAATGTGAAAACGGGGCAAGTGGATTGGCCTGGGTTGGGCCTGGGCATCCGTCTACTCTAAAGGCTCCTGATTTTATAGATGAGGAATCCAACTGCCACCCAGTGCCCCCACCAGACCCTAAAGGATTTGAGGACAAGAACATCACATCCCCTTGGGAAATGTCTGTCCCTTTGGAAGCTGGACTTATTTTGTCCTGGAAGAGTGAAAAACCACCATGGAGGACTTTGGATGCCAGGGCTGGGGCATTTGGAGTCTACCCTAAGGGGAACTCAGGGCTCTTTGGGATTTTTAAGAGCAGTGAGACCACGCAGCCTCTGTTGAAGGCTGACTGTATCAGGGAGGCCAGGGGACAGAGGGTGTGGGCTCAGCGCTTTCCAAAGGCAAGGGATGGGGCTGGGAGCTTCTTGGAGCTCTTTGTTCAGCCCTGTGCATTCCTATCAAATTTGAAAATTGGGGCCTACCAAAAGGCTTATTATTGTTATTCTTTTCAGTCTTTTTCAAAGACTTAAAGGCACGAAAAGCAAGGGAGCGAGAGAGCACAAAAATGTGCATCTAGCCAGAGGGAGCCCGTTTGGCAACCTGAAATCTCTGCTTCTCGTTAATTAGCAAAGCTGAGAAATCACCCTTCAAAGCTGGCGTTTCAACCAGAAACGCCAACTGCTCAACCTTTTGTGGGAATCGTGCCACTGGCCCCCTGGATGGCCCAGTGCCCTGGCCACACGACTGAAGCGTCCACTCTCGCCACCCCAGCCTGTTAATTGCCGTGGAGAGGGGCCCCCGCTCGCCCTCTTTATCTGTCACCTCCAGGAGCAGAGCTGTCCTCGCGCTTCTCCCAGAGCCAGGCTGGCGGAGTTGCCGTCCCCGTGCCAGGCGCTGGCCGCCGCTCCTCTCCTGCTTCCAGGATCTGGATCCCCGTCCGGCTCAGGGCTCACACCCTGGCTGGCTCGGCTCCGGCCGCACTGCCGAGCACAGGAACAGCTGGGGAAGTGGCGCTGGCAGGTGGTGGCGGCTCCCGGAGCTGGACCCGCAAGCACGGTGGCCTCCTCTCCTGCTCAGCTGCGCTGGGGTGGTCGGAAAGTACAGGGCAGCCGCACGGACGGGGAAGGGGACCCTTGGACGCCAGGCTTCCCACGATGAAGGACTGTGATGCTGTGATTTATAACAGGAAATATAAATTTGGTCTGAGTCCCTGCTCCTGGCACAGAGCTCCCAAAACCCTTGGGATTACCTACTGGAGGAGAGCCATAAAGGTGTCTCTGCTATGTGAATAGGGTGCCTGGAGGGTTGGAAATTCCAGTCCCTCCCCCAGCCTCTGGGGAGCGGGGTGGAGCTGAAGTTTGAGTCAATCACCAATGGCCAACGATTTAATCAGTCGCAATGAAACCTCCAGAAAAACCCCAAAGGACATGGTTTGGGGAGCTTCTGGGTTGGTGAACACATACAGATAGGGGGGGAGCGGCCCCCAGAGAGAGCATGGAAGCTCTGTGCCCCTTTCCCCATGCTTGCCCTATGCATCCCTTCCATCTGACTCCTGAGTTAATCCTTTTATAATAAACCAGTGATCTAGTAAGTAAAATGCTTGTCTGACTTCTGAGCTGCTCTAGCAAATTAATCGAACCCAAGGAGGTGGTTGTGAGAATGCCCACTAGACAGCTGGTGGGTCACCGGTGACAACATGGACTTGCAATTGGCATCTGAAGGTTGGGGGGTGCAGTCTTGTGGGGCTGAGTCCTTCATCTGTGGGATCTGACGCTGTCTCCAAGTAGTGTCAGAACTGAGTTAATTGCTTGGTGGTGTAAAAAAAAATTGCTTGGTGGGAGAAAAAAAACACACCCACGGGAATCGGTGTCAGAATCATAGGCAGGAAGCAGGGTTACTTCACCTGGAGAAGAGACAACAGAAGGACAGACCTCTGGGTTCCCGTGAGGACTGTCGTCACTGTAGGAGGACCAGAATGACGGTACTGACCCCAGAGGTGGAACCAGGCCCTCCGGGTGGAAGCAACAGAAAGACAAATCTCCTGGGACAAGGGTGTGTGGCTGCCTCTGGACAAGGCAGGTTCCCAGAGGAAGGGGAGGGGAGGAGGCCAGGTACGAAGACAGGGGTGTCGCAAGGCTGGACTCCACCGGCCCCAGAGGTCTCGGGGGCTGCCCCAGCCGAGGGAGTGCACCTGTCTACTCCGTGGAGGGCGGGGAAGGCATCAGAAGGGACGGATTCCACTCCCAATTCTGCAGTGCATTTGTCGACAGTGGGATCTGGCAAATCACTTAACCTCTCCGAGTCACAGGCTTCGCGTCTGTAAAATGACAGGTCTCGGAGAAGACCCTCTCCAAGTCATTTCCAATCTTCAGTGCGGCAGTGCCGCCCTGCCCCCACCCTGCCCCCTGTCCTGTGGCCAGAGAGGGGTTTTTGCAAGTCAGGAAGTGTGTGTGCATTCTGGGGCTGGAGGGGAGGGCACGGAGAACTGTTTATATCATAATAAGGTCAGTGTTATGCTAGCACAGGGGCTCTGAATCTCAAATGTGATACTGATGAGGACTTCGGGGAGAAATCACCCCCTTGCAATTTGCAATGGTTCCGATTGGTTTTAGGAACTTAAAGAAAATAAGAGGAAAAGACAAGTCTCCCCGAGAGCAGAGCATCACCACCGCCCCCCTTCATTCCACCAAGCAGCGGAGTGGACGGGTGTGGCTGGCTCACGACTATATCCAGAGGCAGCGAAAGCTCACAAGATGCCGGAGGAAACTTCTCAAATCCTGGTGGAGGCTGGGGGTGGGGGTGGAGAAGAAGGGGAGGGGTCTTGAGGAAAGAAGGAGTTAAAAGGGCAGAAAAATTGTGTGGGAAGGCAAGAAATAGCTACTAAGGCAGAGAGGGTGCCGCACGCTGGCCTAGGGGGTGTCCACTTGGCGCCATCCCAACGGTCTGAGCCAAGATCGCCAACTCCCGGAAGAGGTGAGGATGCACAGCTGCCAGCCCAGGACTGCGGGTCGGAGGGAGCATCTGATGCCTGAGTTTCCTTCTAGTCCCACCTCTGAAGTTTAGATTTCTCACAAACACCTTAAGATGAATCTGAACATCCTTGGTATCTCCTGTGCTCACGTGTGTTCGCTTTAAGGGGATGGTGGCCAAGTTGGCCACAGCTAAGGGTGTAGAGTAAGTCCCAACCCCCAGCTGCAGTCAACCCAGGCAAGAGAGTCATTTTTACGACGGGCCATGAGTCACTTTCAATGGCTGAAAAAATAACAAGGTGGGTCCTTTGGGCTCTCTCCTACCCACTCTGCTTCATATCCTGGCTGAAAAGATACGGAGAAAAGTGGGAGAGGCTACCATCTTGGATCTCCAAACTTTGCTGCAAGGTCCCTCTGTGCCTCAATCCCATTTAGGGTCCCACAGAGCCAGAGGTGGAAGCTGCCAAGCTGCAGAGCTGTTCTGGTGTCCAGGGGTGTGGCAATGGGGTCATGGCAATGGGAACAGCCTCTCGGAGTGAGAGGGACTTGGAATGGGTAGCTGGAACCTTGGTTCTGGAATCAGCTTGGGAGGTGGGTGTGAGCACTCTTCTCTCGGCCCCAAATTTTCAAGCAAAGATGTCTTCCCAGAAAGGGGAGGCAGGTCTGTTGGAGGAAAGGGTTCTGGGAAAATCCAAGCTAAATTTCTTACCTCCTGGCAGAAAGGGGGTGAAAAGACCCCTAAGTGGGAGGTGAGTTTGCAGAGCTCCATGGACAGCAGTGGAAGGGGCAGAGAAGCTGGGAACGTTTATCCAGAGCCTCTGTGTGCCTCAGCCAAGCGTTTGCTAGAGAGATTCATGGTGTCAGCAAAAACCTCAGGCTTCATGAAGTGCCCACGGGCCTTCCAGAACCTTCACGATTAGTCTGGGTGGGGGAAGAGGAAGGAGAGGCCACAGGAATTTTGAAGAAAGAGAATAACACTGCCAGCTCAAGTCTTAGAGACTAAAAGAGAAAACGTCACAGGGAGAGAGGTTAGCAGCTGCTCCAAACCCACCCCCAGGACCTGGGGCCAGGCCCCACTCATGGCTCCACCCTCCCACTTCTGGTTCCCATATGAATAGGGTGGTATTAAAGGTGAGCTGTTTAGAGCCTCTGAAATATCTCTGGTGTTGGAGGAGATGTTAGTGACAGGTCAGAACAAGCCGGACCAGGCCTCGGGGAGGCTAGAGCTCCCCACAGCTCCCATTCCCAGCTCCCTGGCTGGCAGGGCTGGAGGTGAGACAGGTGCGTATCAGAGAGAGGGGGACATACCTGGCAGTGCCAGAGGTTAGGTCCCAAGATGATTCTCCTCTGGTCCTTCCCCAGCAGCATCTAACCCAGGCTTCACTGCAGGACGCAACAGAGTGCGGCCTCTGACGCAGGTCCAGGACAGACACCCCTGCAAGGTACGTGGTGACAGGCCAGGAATTCGGGGGATGGCCTGAGGGTAAGAGAACTCATGCTGCACCTCAAAGGCCTGACAACGTGGCCCAGGTTACTGGGACAAATTCTCATCCAGTCCAGTGTTAACCCATTATTTCCACAACCTGGTTGAATCAATATGCAATGACACTACGGCTTCTGACCCTGCTACTTACGCCCACCTCCGAGGGTGTGGGGGGCAGGGTTGCACGGTTTCCAAGGCAACCATGCTGGTGGGGAAGCCTCAGGGATCCGGGCCCAGGAGACTAGCCTGCCGCAGCTTAAAGGGTTTGCCCTCCATGGATGGGATGGGGCTGCAGGAGCAGGGCGTGCCCTCAGTTGTTACAAGACCCTAGAGCGCTCAGTAGTGTAAGGGACCACATTAAGAACACCCAATAAATAGCATTACACGGGAATACTCAGCTTGGTTAAGGTGCAGAGAAATGGTAGGAGGTGAGGTCTGAAATTCCAATTGATGCTCAACTGTGGGCGGGGGCCTTGCACACCTAGCTAAGAGGTGTGGGCTTTTCCTTGGAAGCAACGGGAAGGCCCTGAAGGGAGGCAGGAGGGAAGTGGAATCAGCATCCAGATGTGTGCTGGTAGCACCTCTTCCTCCCTCCAAAGGGCCCCTCTTCCACGCTTCCTCTACACACCAGTTCCTGCCCCAGCCAGCTTTCCAGGTCAGTGCTTGGCATCCAAACAGGATCTCCTGAGCACATTAACGGACAGTGTGATGTTTACTGGAATCCAAAGGGAGGGAGTCTAATGAGCGTTAAATATGACATGACGTTTACAACCTCCAATTAAAAACTCAGTAGTGAAATAAAAATTATTATTTTTCTTAGGCAGAGACATCTCTTTGAAAAAAATATTTTGATAAGTCACTTATGGTGAATGACATGATTATGAGAAATGATCATAAAGCGGCCTTTTAAAATGAAAGTAGGTCTAGTTAACCCCGTCACTCTTTGTTTCACTATGGTCTGTACAGAGTTTTCTGCAAGTTTGGGAGTGGAGGCTGGGCAGGGCTGCTCCGCTTGTAATGAAGGAGGAGAGGACCGCCACCCAGGTCGGGCACTTCCTGGGGACAGGGAGATAGAAAAAGCTTTTCGAGAAGCGAAACACCTGAAATGGACTTTAAGCAGTTTGCTGTGATGTAAACGCCCACACCGCCTCCCTTGGGAGAGCTTCTGGAAATCCTACTACGCAGACTTCTGCTCTTGCGTGAGGGGATGCTTTCTGAGTTCTGCTCCCAAGTTCATGCAGGATAAACATAGAGGCCGTTCCCACAAATGCTGGCGCCAGAGGACGAGGGACAGCTGACATCTGGCACCAGTGGAGGGACCATGAGTCACCTGTGCTGGACGTGCCCTGAAGACAGTCTTTAGGAGGAGACAGGGCTGCGGAGAGGCAGGCGGTGGATGTGAGGATAGGATGAGTCCGTAGGGGATGGGGGATAGAATCCACTGGCCCTGTGACCGGTCAACCACCAGCACCAGCACCTGCTCGCATCCCTGTTTTCTCCGTCTGTGTGATGATCTTTGATTCTCACAACTCAGCAGGCAAAAAGCAAGAGCACGGGGAGGGCAGGAGACCGAGATGACAAAGACTCAAAGGAAGTTCTGTCAGGGGAGAAAAATAAATAATTATAGGCTTTCACACCAAGCACTGCTCTGGGGATCCAACTGTTCGCCCTGTATTCGAAGTGTACATTTACTAAGAAAGCAAAAATAAGCCAGATAAAGGCGATTGAAACCCTCCCAGAAAGAAGGCTTCCCCTGCTCGTGCCCCGCCGTCACATCGCCCTGTGGCTCTCCTGAGCGCGGTGCAGCTAGCCACAGAAACGGAAGGCTGTAATTAAAGGGAGACGGGCTGCTGCTAGATGCTCAAATTAAACTCCTTTAAATGACAACAACATTTTTAATAAAGAGAGGCCAAACTCAGCACGCTTTGGTCATTACTGTAGCACTTTTCTTCCAGGAGGGTTAGCAAATAAGAAGTATGGGGCCTTGAAATTTTGATCAAGCAAAGTGTTTTAAAGGGTTTTATTTCCTCCCTGTTCATTAAAATTGCACTACTGTGATTCTATTCTGTATATAAACTAGATACACACACGCCTGCTGTGTCATTTCTACCAAATGAGGACAATAGGACCCTCCGTAGGAGCTAATATCTCTTTAAGGATCTGTTGGGGAAAAGCCATACATATAAAAATATAAATGAAAATGTCCCCATATATATTTATATATATAAAGATACAAAAAAGTGCTCATTTCCATCACTAGGGTATGGTTTTAACTTGAGAACGCATGAGAAAAATACGTTTATTAGGTCAGAGAAACAGATCTAGACTTGGGAATGTGACTAAAAGGAGACTGGAGGCCTCTCACCTGATGGCTGAACCTGGGAGGAACTGAACCCCAGAGCCTCAGACGAGAGAAGGACCCTGATTGCTGCAGCCTGGAGCCTTCTGCTCCCAACACTGCCCCTCCATTTAGCCCCAATGACTAGAAAGGAAGGGGAAAAAAAGAGAGAAGCAAGAGGAGAGGAAGAGAGAAGTGGGCAGGAGAGAGAAAAGAAGGATGAAGAGACAGAGGGAACGATTTCAAGGTGCCTTTGGTCACAGTAAGGTAAACCATCTCAAGCCACTTAAGAGAAAAAGAGGGATGTACTATAAAGACAGAGAGGTGATTCATGGGAATCCACTCAAGTGGGCCTTGGGGAAGTTCTAGAACAAGGACCTAGAAAATCTTCAAGCACCCATGTCACCCCCAGGCTCTTCCAGCTCCCCACCCTGCTCCTCCCTCTGCCTCATTCCGTCTCTCCAGCCCAGCACCCTCCACTTCTCAGCCCTCAAAGCTGCACACGAAGACCCGCCAGTTCTTAGGATCGTACATGTATGTCCCCCACACCCAGCCGCGTGCAGAAGCCAGCTGGCCATCTCTGAATCCCAAGTCCAACCTCCCTGGGGTGAGAATTTGATTGGCTCACACACGCCCACCTCAGTTCAATACTGCAGAGAGGGGTCACATGATGCAAATGTGGGCAAGAGCCCAGCCCTGGGGCAGAAGCATGGGGGTTCCTAGGATAGAGGGATCACCCTAAAGGTTAGGTGAGGGAAGGCTCCAGAAAGTGGGAAAGGAGGGACAGAGAAACCTGTTTATCCTCCTGTTCTCAGGAAGCGTGACGCCTCCCTCCTCAGTTGTCAGGGCAAGAAGAAACCGGGTCTAGACACAGGCACATTGAGTTATGTGTCATGGAACCTTCTGGAATCCTTCCCCCTACGTCTTTGCCTCACTCAATAGCTACCAAACAGGAGCAGCCTGTTGGATCCCTTCTTATTCCAGGAAGACCCTGTGGAAAATGAGTCAAAGGTGAAGACCGTCTTCCTTGCCTCCCTTCCCGGAATTATCTTCCCTGTTCCCATCTTACCCTAGTGCCCTCTCATTATTTCCCCAAATGCTACACCATTTCTTGTAATAATATTTTTAAATTAAAATTTAATAATGTTTTAAAAATTTGCTTTCATTTCACTTTACACCTAAACAAGAAGCCATGCAAAGGATGTAAACAAGACCAAGGAATCAAGATTCCCCATCACCTTCCTCACACCCAACAGGTACATTCCAAATCTGTGGTCAATGTAGCTTCCATGAAGTGGGCAGTCTTCCAGCTCAGAGGATCATCCTATTAATACTTTAAAATCTGTTCACTTGTCACTATTCAGTTGGTCATGCAACCAATACTTACTGGTATGTCTTCTAGATACCAGATAATGTGCTAAACACTGGATACAGCCATACAGGACAAACACAAGTTTCTGCTCTCATAGAAGCTTAATGACTTGCCAGGAACACAGTCACTGAAGAGTAATTCCACACATTAGAAGCGTTGCAAAGGGAAATCGAGGGTATGGGAAGAATTTATGAGGGTGAGTCAAGGAACGCCGCCTTGACTAGGTGAAATTATATAGGCTTGCAGCTTATGTGTTAGTTTACCAGGGCTGTCATAACAAAGTGCCACAGGATGGTTGGCTTAAACGATAAAACTTATTTTCTCACAGTTCTGGAGACCAGAAGTTCAAGATTATCATGCTGGTGGGGTTGGCCTCTCTCTTTGGCTTACAGGCACCCATCTTCTCCCTGTGTCTTCCACATGGTCTTCCTTCTGTGCCTGTGTCCTAACCTCCTCTTTAAAGGCCACGGTCATACTGGATTAGGGCCCACCCTAACCACCTCATTTTAACTTAACTATCTCTTTAAAGATCCTATGGCCAGGACTTCCCTGGTGGTCCAGTGGTAAAAAAATCTGCCTTACAATGCAGGGGACGCAGGTTCGATCCCTGGTCAGGGAGCTAAGATCCCACATGCTGGGGAGGGCGGGGGCAACTAAGCATGCGTGCCTCAACTAGAGAGCCTGTGTGCCACAAAGTACAGAGCCCACGTGCTCTGGAGGCCACACACCACAACTAGAGAGAAAAAAAAAAACCCACACGCCACAACTAGAGAGAAGCCCGTGCATCGCAACGAAGAGCCTGCCCATGCACGGCCAGGAAAGATCCCACATGCCACAGTGAAGATCCTGTGAGCCGCAACTAAGACCCGAAGCAGCCAAAAATTAAATAAATAAATAAATAAATAAATACGATATTTTTTAAAAAAGATCCTATGGCCAAATACAGTCTCATTCTGAGGTCCTGGGGTTTGGCGGGCGGCGGGGACACAATTCAGTCCGTTACTGCCTGATCACTGCTAGCCAGGTGCCCAATCTTGGAAAGAGCCTTCTAGAAAGAAAACACAGCTGGAGAAGAGCAAGGATGATCATGAAACGTCTAGTAAATCAGGTTAAATACTTTCGACTTTAGATCTTAAAGGTGACCTTGAGATCCTTGAAGGAAGAGGGACGTGACAATGCGGTTAGAAAGATCATTCTGGTTTCACTGTGGAACATGAATTGGAGGAACGAGATGCGTACGCGGAGAACAGGCGCTGCCGACAGTCCAGGTGGCAGGTGGAGGGGACTCGGCCTGGAGGAGAGCCCTAGGTCTGGGGAGTAGCTGGGATGTGACTATAAGCCGGGATGCAGGCAAATGCTGAACAGAGCCCCGGGAAGCACCGATGTTTGAGGATGAAGAGAAGGCAGAAAAGAGCAACCAGAAAGGTGCCAGGAAACCACAAGAACGTGTGGTCACCAGAGCCGGGGACCGGAGTGCCCCTAGCAGGGAGGGGTCGGAGGGCAGAACCGTCCAACAAGGGAGGATGGGGAGTGGCCACTGGATGTATTTATCTGGAGGCCAGCGGTGCCCCGAGTGAGGGCAGTTTCGGGGGTGTGGAGGGCTGATAAAGGTCCATGGGAAGGGGAGGTTGCGGGACAACCCTGGAATATTTGGGCTGGGGATGCAAGGAGAGGGAAGAAATCACAGCCGGGAGGTTAGGGATCCCAAAGGAACATTTTTAGAGGGAAAAGGTTGAAACACACTTGAACGATGTTGGAAAAGAGCCAGTAGAGGAAGAACATCAGATCCTGAGGAGGCAGGTGGGAACGCCGGCCCTGGGAAAGAAAAGGGGCGATTCTTCCACCTCAGTGCAAATGAAGCAAGAAACAAAGAGCAATCAGAGCCTGCAGTCACAGCGATGGCATCCCAGCCGAGGTGTGTGCAGGGGAAACGCGCAGTAGAGGGACTCCGCGTGGATTCTGCATGTAGACAGAATGGATGCATTAATGAAGAATGGAGTGAAGAGTGAATACCCAACGCATTTGGCGACAGCTGTATGAATCAGGCCTGCTCTTTTCTTTTTTTAAATAAGATTTGTCCTCAAATTGCCACCTGTGCCCCTTGGCGGTTCGGTATCTAGACTAGCAGACAGGAACCATCCCATTACCCCCTGGAAGTAGGCCATCGAGCTATCCACAGACAAGCCAAATTTTTTCTCCAGAATATTTTGAATTAACTATAAAAGCTGGAAGAGTGTGATTAATCCCCTAAAGCTGCAAACCACAGAGTGTGCAAGAACGGTCGTCTGGGCCCGGATCATTCTAAGGGCCATTGTTCTGAGCAAAAACAACGGGCAGACCTCCAGCGAGCTGGGTCTTTCCTCCTCCGTCCTTGCCTGGGGCCCCCTCCACAACCCTGCAGGTCCTAGATGTCCCTGTGACCGGACACCCCGCTCTGCGGGCCCCGAGGTCAGGAATAAAGCCCCTTGGAATAACCGGGCCATTGAATCTCAAACTGAATCACCCCCAAAGGCCCATCTTCTCCAGTTACGGGGCTCATCAGAGCTCAGGTAATGTAACAGCTCCTCCTGCTAATGGCGCATGAGCAGGTGGAGGAGACAAACCAGCCCCTCTGCTACTTCGCTGAAGAGAAATGGGGAGGAAACGGTCATTGACTGTAGCCCCGAAGTTCTTAGTGTTTTGGAAGAACTTCCTACCATGAGTGAGCTGCAGCATGAAGAATGGATTCACCGGGAGGTTGTGGTGGTTATAAGCAGAACAGACATTCATCCGTGAATCCTAGTGACCGATGGCCAGCGTTCTGGAATTTGTCATTCTAGAAGTTTCCATGGCTAGTCTCACTGGTAGGAAGGAGGCATGAGAGATCCCTGGAGCCAGAAGAGGTCTTCAGAAGCTGCAGGGGCCGCATGCCAGGAAAAGTGACACCTCTAGGAGGTGCCTGGTTTGCACTAACTTGTCCCGCTTGAACCTCAGGGTCTGGACAAGGACGTGCTCTCCAGGGACACTGAAGAATTTGACAGCGACTGGACAACTGGAAATACAGTGGAAATCGACCAAGATGTTCCTAGCATTCAGCGTGTGGCATTTCCTGGGCCAGGACTCCACTGGTACCTCTGCCGGGGGCCACGAGAAAAGGGAGCGCCCCTTACCGCCCTGTGGTCTGACCCTGAGCCCCAGCCGGCCTCCAATCACGTTCACTTGCTTAGAAATCAGCTGACCTTCAGAAAGTGATACCTAATAAGGAAAAGGACTTGAAGCTGGGGGTTCCAGGCACAAGAAAGCTAAGAGTAGCCCCCTAATTCTGTGGGGACCAACCAGAGCTCCTTAAAGGAAGACAGCAGATCGGTTATCACCACAAATGAAATGTGTTGTCAAGTGCCTGGTGCACGGAAAGTGAACGGTTTCTACCTGGTCCTGTTAAAATCACTCCCACTAAATTGAACGGAAACAAAGGGATCATGGCTCCAGGGCCTTCCTAGCCCACCAGGCTGGGAATCATTTCCCACAGGCGAATGGCATCAGGAAAGAAAATTGGGATTCCTCAGCCAGATTCCACTGTAGTCCCAGATCTGTGCTTCTTGCTGTCAATCTTAACTGGGAGGAAGCTTTGGGGCCAGTTAAAGACCCCAAGCAATGCAGTGGCCCACCTGAGTCCCCTCTCAGCTTCCCATCCGTCATGAAACCTGCAAAGGGACTGCCAAGAATCCCAAGAACCTGACATTTTGAGTGTCCCAGACAACTGCAGAAGAGGAAAGGGATGGGGGACACCACAGTTTCACAACCCAATGGCTTTGGCCAGCCCAGGCACGTCACACGATGGGGGAGCAAGAGCGAGCCATGACCATGGCAACCAGAAGGACCACAGCTGGGGTCCAGGAGGGCCCTGTGACTCGGCCATCTCTCCTCCTGGGCCAACCCCAGCAGATTCTTACAGGTTTGCCAGGCAGGGAAAAAGGGGGCATGGTCACTGAGAAAAAACTCGACTAAGGCCTTCCTCCTCCTGGTCCCTGGTCTCACCCACTCCCACACTTTCTGCGTCCTTGCCTGCCAGGGAGCGAGGGGCAGTCTGTTTCATAACCAATACACAGGTTTTGAATGCCTCCTGTGGGGAGGGCTCTGGGCTCTGCCCCACTGGGACATGGGGCACTGGGAACAACAGACTGAACACAATCTATGGAATGCAAGGCAGAAGCCCATCAGGGTAGAGGAGCAGGGGAACCCGAGGAGGGCATGACTGATTCTGCCCCAGAAGATGCCAGAGACTTCACAGAGGAGGTGACCTCAGAGCTGGGAACACTGAGCAGCTCATTAAGAACGGGCAGATGGGGCTTCCCTGGTGGCGCAGTGGTTGAGAGTCCGTCTGCCGGTGCGGGGGGCGTGGGTTCGTGCCCCAGTCCAGGAGGATCCCACATGCCGCGGAGCGGCTGGGCCCATGGGCCATGGCCGCTGGGCCTGCGCGTCCGGAGCCTGTGCTCCGCGACGGGAGAGGCCGCGGCAGTGGGGGGCCCGCGTACCGCAAAAAAAAAAAAAAAAAAAAAAGAACTGGCAGATGATACAAACGAACTCATTTACAAAACAGAAACAGACTCACAGACTTAGAGAATGAACTAATGGTTACGGGGGGGGGGGGGGTAGCGAGGAGGGATAGGGAGTTTGGGATTGGCATGTATACACTGCTCTATTTAAAACAGATAACCAACAAGGACCTACTGTATAGCACAGGGAACTCTGCTCAGTATTATGTAACAACCTAAATGGGAAAAGAACTTGAAACAGAATAGATACATGTTTATGTATAACTGAATCACTTTGCTGTACACCTGAAACTAACACAATGGTGTTAATCAACTGTACTCCAATATAAAATTAAAAGTTTAAAAAAAGGACTTCCCTGGTGGTGCAGTGGTTGAGAGTCCGCCTGCCGATGCAGGGGACACGGGTTCGTGCCCCGCTCCAGGAAGATCCCACATGCCGCCGAGTGGCTGGGCCCGTGAGCCATGGCTGCTGAGCCTGCGTGTCCGGAGCCTGTGCTCTGCAACGGGAGAGGCCACAGCAGTGAGAGGCCCGCGTACCGCAAAAAAAAAAAGAACTGACAGATAGTCCTCCTAGCTGTGGGCTGGGAACACTTCTCAGCTCCCCAAGGCAGAGGAGCTTGTCTGCGGTCAGGGCCTGGCTCCCGGGAGCCTGGGTCACGCCAGGCCACGTTCCCGGCTGCGCGCTGATGGGGTGTCAGAGGCTTAGCTTCCACACGTGCCTCCCACTCCTTCCTGCCCCAATCCAGCTCCAATTCACCCATCTTTCCCTTCCAAAAATGCTTTGTTCCTGCACCACTGTTACACCCTCACTGCACCAAAATTACCATCCTACTTGAAGCACATTTTTAAACATATATAAAAGTAGAGAAGATAAATTAATGCACCTCTGTCACCTAAATTCAACAGTTTTCACCTTATGGCCAGTCATGTTTCATCCATAATCCTGCTCCATTTCCCCAACCTGCACCCCAGACAACATACCATTTCATCTGTAATTATTACAGAAATTATCCCCCCAAAATCAGAGTTTTCTCAGCACATCCGCAAGACCATTCTCGTTCCTTTAAAAAATATCAATTTCCGAATATTATCCAATATCCAGTCAGCAATCCCACAGTCAGGATTTTTCAGACTGCATCCCCAAGATTTCATTTGCTATGTTCCTCTGTCCCTTGACTTTTCTGTAAATGGATATTTAGACCTAAAGACTCAGTGATTATTTTTGGCAAAAACTTCAAAGGCAGTGGTGTTCCTTCCATCAGCTGGTGCACAGAATCTGGTCAGTTCGTTCTTGATGTTAACAGACACTGACGCCAGATCCGTTCATTACTTAGAGGTGGTCACGTGGTGATGCTCTAATTCTGTAACTCCTGCATTTATTGGCTAGAATGCTTCGAAAAAGGAGAAACTTCATGGAAAAACAAAATGAATGCTTGATTTTTCCCTTCTTATACCAGTTTCCCAAAGATTGAATTGCTTCCCTAACCTTCTCCAAAAGTGACCAAGGAGCGCTTGATTTTTAGCATTGCTATAAAGGCTTCGATTTCAACATATCTGATGTATTTTAATCCATTGCAATCAATCCCTTGCAGTTATCACTGTAACTGATGTCTGAATTGCCTCATCTTTGGCTACTAGGACTTTCGCTCCTGCGTGCACTCTGATAGTTTCCATGCTTTCCGGGCTGACAGGATGGTCCAGGCTCATCTTGTACATTCATCTCACTCTTGTTTATTTCAATAGCAGGTCCCCTGACCCCCACCTCCAATCTGTCTGTGTCTTCACTGCAGCTAGATTAATCTTTCCTCAAATTAATTTTAGTCCTGTTTCTCTTCTTGGGAGACAGTGTGATACAGGCAACAAACAGGACCTTTGGAATTCGGGAGAACTGGGTTTGAAAGTTGGCCACATCAATTACAAGATAGGCAGCCCTGGTTGGTTACATCATCTTCTGAGCCTCAACTGCCTCAATTGTAAAAATAGGAATAATAATACCTTACCTTACAGGATTATGGTAAGGACTAAATAAGTGTAAAGCACCTGGTTTAGAATTCTGCGAAGAGTAAGTACGGGTCAACATTCCTTCCTTTTCTTCTTGTTCTTCTTGAGAAACATTAGTGGTTCCTAGTGCCCCTTCCATCATGCAGACTTCCAAGCTCCCTTTCCTCTGACCCTCGATGCCTGTTCTCTCCACCCACCTCCACTCCAGTCCCGCCAGTGTGCTCTCACCCAAGCTACTAGCTCCCACACCAATCTTTATTTACACAGACTCCCCAGTCTTAAATGCCCCACGTGCTTCTGCTTATTCAAACCCTACCTGTCTGTGAAGACCCAACTCAGGTCCTTCTGTTTCCCCAAACCCTTCAGACCTCATACTCTTCTCATCCCACAAAAGCTTGTCTGCCTGCCCACAAAAGCAAGTTGGGAGGCTACAGTCTTCCGTAGCCATTTGCACCTGCCACCTACAAGTTAGGACAGAATACACTTCAAGAACAGCTGTTTCTGAAGCTGGACTGGTGTGTACACAGGTCCCTGGGCACCCCAACTAGATGTGGGACCGTAAGCGTGCAGGACCATTTAAGGGTGTGCTTGTGCGTGAATACATGGGTGTGCACGTGTGCGTGCTTGCATGCATTTGTTAGCACATTCATGTGTGCACATGTGTAAGTGCATGTGTGCACACACATGTGTGCATGTGTATACGTGTGCGTGTGATCAACACCCTGCAGGAAGCCAGGCTCCCTGTTGTCCTCTCTGACTCAGAATCACTGGGAGTCCCTGAGGCTCTGGCCTGCCCTCAGATTTCAGCTGGAACATGGGAGGGCCCTGATTTTAACAGAGACCCAGTAATGGCCTCCTTGGGGGTCTCACTTTTCCAAACCAGCTATGACTCCATCCGGAGCAAGGAGAAGAGCCATAAATGACCAGAGAAAGCTGCCCTGTCCAAATCTGGCAGCCAGATCTGAAACCAAAGATGAACTCAGCATAGAATTTTTCAGTGGAAGAACCAGCCTCTGGAGAAGCAGCGAGTAAGAACACTTAGCAAGATGGCCTCTCACCCCAAGACAGGATGACCCCACCCATCGACTTGGCCAATCGTGCCAAGGCATCACAAAACCCGGAGAGGTAGCTGTGACACGCGGTATCCACCTACAGGCCCTTCCTGGACCCCAGAGTCTGTCCCAGGACGGAGTCGCTGCTGTGAAGAATGAAAGAAGAAAGCGTGTTCCAGGTGAGAGACAAAATGGAGCTCCAGGGTGGGTGCAGAAGCCCTACATGGGCTTTCCTGGGTCTTCTGGGTTTAAAAGAAACGCCTGCCCCTTCCCTCAAAAGGTGTTGCCCAGATAAAAGGGGTTTAGCCAAAGCAGGGTTCAAACCTCAGCATAAAAAAGCAACAGTAATTTAAGCAATAAAACCAGAATTTCCCTGGAGGGCTGGAGGGGCAGGGGGAGCCCTGTGATGAAGGGAGGGGCTGGCCAGCACCCCAAGAAGAAAGTGGCCAGTGAGGAGGTTCCTGGAAGGCCTGGCTGTGCTGGCGGGGGGGGGGGGTCCCTTGGGACAGAAAGGGCCACATGTTCAGTGGTCGCCTGTCAGCTGTCATGAACCCACCCCTGCTGTCCCGAACTGTCAGGAAGATGCCTGGGCTGATGTTCCCCAGGGGATGAAGGAAGTGGGCAGAATCCCCAGGCTGGCAGCTCTGTGTCCAGGGCTGTCAGAAAACAGGCTGGCATGTGGCCATCTCTGGGGCAGAAGTGAGACAACCCCCAATTATTCCAGAGGAAAGTGGCCTTTGGACTGAGTGGGGAGAGGCTGGGCTCTTTCCACAGGGGAGTGAAAATGGAATCTCAGGTTGTTTAATGGCGTGTTAAAGGTGTGGTGTCACTTCCCCCGAAAGGGGTGGGGCGCTTGGGGACATCCCAGCAGAGGCAGGCTTCTGGGTCTGCAGATGCTCACTGGTTAAAGGCAGCCGCGCTGGGGGAAAGGCTCTTCAGGACCAGAGGATGTGTGGCCCTGCCCTGCCCTCAACCCACTTCCAGTGCTCGTGGGCGTGGAGAGCAGGAAGGCGGGCTTCCAGAGAGTGAAGCAGCTTGGTAACCACCAAGGGCCATCACACAGTAACATTTCATAGTGCTGCACAAAGCTCCAGGCTGTGTTCCAGCAGAGGCTTGAAAATTCCAGGCCCACTTCCTTCGCAGGCCTGCCACAGGAGCGGCATCTGGGGGTGTGACAACGTGGGCTCTGCCCCAGGCCTGCAGGACATTCATTAAGGGAGGTCTGCCCTGGCCCACCCTCTGCCCACCCTCCACGGGTCAGCCTGATTGAGACGGACACTGGTGCACGAGCCTTTACAAAACACCCTATGAGCCACTCTCTATTCCTAACATATGAATAGACTGTGTTCTCGTGCATCTTTCTGGAACAGGTCATGTGTGCAGGCTCTCCTTCCATGGCTTGCCTTAAGTGGGTTTCTCAACCCAGGCACCCGACCTACCTACAAGAGGCAGGTGCCCCGGGCCAGGCCTCCTGGAGGCTCTGACCACAGAATTCTTAGAGCGCCTCTCTCCACTGGAAGCTGGAAATCCAAGCTCAGAATGGTCAGCACAGGGCACTCCCGCTGGGGTCCCAGGAAACTCTTTATTGCCAGCTTGCTGTTTTATTTCAATTGGTTTTTTTAAGATTTTTTTTTGATGTGGACCATTTTTGGTCCAAAGACCATTTTCAAAGTTTTTACTGAATCTGTTACAACATTGCTTCTGTTTTATGTTTTTGGCCACGAGGCATGTGGGATCTTAGCTCCCCGACCAGGGATCGAACCGGCACCCCCTGCACTGGAAGGAAAAGTCTTAACCACTGGACCGCCAGGGAAGTCCCTCAATTGTTTCTAGATGAGCCAAAGGCCAGGTCCCTTATCTGTCTGCTCGAGAAAGCTGCCCTTATCCTGGGGAATGGACCTCACAAATGATCACACCCGTTCCCTGCTTCCAGCCCAGGGTGAGCTCAGAGAGCCCCAGAAAGAGCCACCTGCCTCCTCAAACATCCCCCGACGAGGACAGGCCACACTGACCCCTGGAAGAAGCGCAGTGACTGGGATGAGGCAGTGAGGCATCCCGGGGGCCCAACTCACGGGGCAAAACCCCCAGGTGGGCAGTTTGGGTGACTACCTAACCTGCCGCACCCTGGTCGCTGCTCTGCTTGCAAATAATCCTGTCTTGTGTAGGATAATTTGTAGGTTCTAGAAGTCTCCCCAGACATCCATCTCAAATTCTTCTGCTTCAAATTGAATAAGGCTTGCAGCTCTTGTGGAGAAAGAAAGGGAAGAGACTGGAGGGACAGAGATAGACAGAGACTTACAGAGACAGGGAGACAGAGAGATGCCCCTGGTCCTGCCAGATGTCCTTTGCATTATCCTCAGGCAGTTTTCTCCTCAACCTCACTTTCCTTATTTTTTTTCCAGCCTGATCTCTCCACATCTTTCAAGCTCTGCCAGTGGGATGAGTTCCATGGAATGTCCCACGAGCATCCATCCCCCTCGTAATGCATTTCATTTTCCTTGTAGCTGTTTAATCCTTTGAGTCTCCTCCCTCATTCACTCAGCGCCCACTGGGTTCAAAGCTCTGGACAGGGCCCTGGGGCTGCCAAGAGCAAAGCGGACATTGGGGCAGCACCATGACTTTCGTGGGCTCTTCCTCAACAACAAAAAAATCTTAAAAATTCCATTTTATGGCTCTGTTGGTACAAAGGTGAATATATTAATAATATATATGACAACATTTTCTTCAACCTAAAAGTTCATCTTTTTGCTTCTGATTTTAAAAGAAATGAAAACTAAAAGTCGCGGGCCCCTGAGAGTGTCACGGGTCCTAGGCACAGTGCTTCATGGGGGCTTTGGCCATGGCAGACGGTTGCCAGACTCAGAGCTGCCAGTCTGGCTCACAGTCAAGGATGTAAAGTAGACCACCCTGGGAGCTTTCAGAAGCGCTGTAGCCCAAGGCACTCAAACAATGACATCAGAACCTCAGGATGGGACCCAGACACCAGTATTTTTTTTAAAGCTCCCGGTTGATTAAATGTGCACTCAAGGCTGTGAATTAGTGATTCTCAGCCCCAGCTGCCCGAGACAATGACCTGAGGAACTTTTTTTAAAAGCCCAGGGAAGAGGGGTTGTGCAGCCACGTTCTTAAAACCCCAGGCAATCCCCCCTGTAAAAGGGTTCTCCTTCCCTTGCCAGGCGGGGACTTGTATGTGTTCACCATTGTCACAGACTCCGAATTGCAGTTCTCTGCTGATTCTGAATAAACCCTCTTTGCTGGAGAAATATCTGGCTGTCTATTTGTTTCAGGTCAACACCATTAAACAACAACTCCCCATTCTCCCCACTCCCACCAGCCCCCGGCACCCACCATTCTGCTTCCTATCCCCATGCACTTGACTACTCCAGGTACCTCATGTAAGTGGAATCCTGCAGTATCTGTCCTTTTGTATCTGGCTTATTTCCTTCACAACGTCCTCAAGGTTCATCTATGTTGTAGCACGTGGCTGAATTCCCTTCCTCTAAGGCTGAATACTGTCCCGTCGTGTGTACGGACCACATGTTGTTCATCCGTGGGATTTTGTCTCTTTCATCCTGCTGCATTGCAGTGCCTAGAACCTTGCCGGCACACAGGATACGTGTTGAAAGGCTGCTTTAAGTGAAATAATCCATTACAAGCACTTCTTTCCGGCACACGGTAAGCCTTCCAAAAGTATTAGCCATTGTTGTGATTAGCCATCTTCATTCTAGATTCATCCATGTAAACAGAGGGCAGCTCTCAGCACTGCCAGGAAGCAGTGGCATTTCCTCAGGCCACCCCCATGGGCACACACAGAGAGAGGCAGGAGAAGTCACAAGTTAGAGCTACATGTCGCTGGTGCCATTGAACTTGGGAGTCAGAACCCGAAGTTCCACCAGCTTCTGCCTGAGGAGGTGCTCCCTGGACCCAGGCTGGTCCCTGCCATCTTGTGACCTTCTTCTGGGAAACACAGAGGTAGGAGGCCCTGGTGTCCGCCCTCCATCGCCCTTCATCATTCTCAGGGACCCCTACTTTCCTCCCAGATGAATGACCCCTTCCAGGAAGGCCCAGAGCAGCATGCAGCCTGGGTTGGCACTTTGTAAACAAGAGCCGGTGAGAGATGATGGAGGCTGTGAACACGGGCCTCGCTCCCTCCTGCGTTACGCCTGCAGGAAACCTGGGGATTGAAGTGGGTCGTTATTACAGGGAGAGAGAAGCCCTCTCCACTTTCTCTTGGAACAAATTCCAGGAGACTCAGCTCATCCATCCTGAAGATGGTCAGCCAGCAGCCCAGGGCCATCTTTCTTGTCACTTTCTCACAGCACAGACCCTGGCCCCGTGATGGTGCCACTGCCTAAGGTCTCTGCTCCAGCTTGGAGGGAAGCTGAAGGCTGGTGAGGGGTTAGTAGGGAGGGCAGGGGTGGGGGGGCACAGGAGCGGGGCCAAGGTGTCTTTCCACAGAAAACTCCAGAACCTTTCACCCTCCGCCTGAGCCTGGCAGCCCAGAGTTTGATGGGGGCAGCTCCGTCTCTCCTGGCAGATCCATCCAGACAGCTTGCCCAGAAGTCTTTTGACATGAAGTAATAATTGTCAGAGAGGGTCAGGCTCCAGCAGCTGAGAAAACAACAGAGTGACCCTTGCAAGGCAAGCAAGCCCTGCAGAATCGGACACAGCCCATTAGCAGGTCAGAGGACCTGCCCCCACTGACATCTGCAATGTCGCTGCTGCATCGGGAAATGTGATGGGAGAGACACCCTCTGTGCAGTCACCTTGATGGGGTGTGAGCCAAGCTCTCCTTCTGAGTGGTTGTAACACCAGAGTAAAAACACAATAGAAGGCTGTTCACGGGTGTTTCTGCCTTAATACAAGAGGAACAACTAACCACAAGAATTTTGGAGATGACAGAAAAGCACACTGATGAAATAAATTGCCCATAATTTCATCCTTAAGAGATGAGAGCTGCTTGGACCTCTGTCAATGTGTGTGTGTGTGTGTGCATGTGTACGCATGTATATGTGTGTGTATGCACGTACATTATGCATGTGTATGTATATTATATACATGTATATATATGTTGCATGTAGTGTATGTGTGTAGGCATATGCATGTACATGTGTGTGTCTATAAATGTGTTATGTGCATGTATATATGTTAAGTGTGTGTATATTATGCACATATATGTGTGTATTATTTGTATATGTGTATGCATGTGTCTACATAGATGTATGGGTATACGTATGTGTATGCGTAGTATGTGTGTATATATGTGTACACATTATGCGTATATATGTATCTATATGTGTATGTCTACATGCATATGCATGTGTAAGTGCATATATATTATGTGCATGTATATGTGTTATGTGTGTATATTATGTGTATGTATGTGCATATTATGTGTAAGTGCGCATGTATGTGTAGGTGTGTATATGAGTGCATACTGTATGCATGTATATGTACATATACATATGTGCATTATATGTATACATATTATGTGCATTTCTGTGTGTACATTATGTGCATGTATATGTAGGCAGTTATATTTTTATGAGGACACACTTTCATTTGTAACAAAATCAATCACCAGGATAAGAAAAGATGCTGTGAGATCAGGGGCATTTTGGTATTTAAAGCTTTAAAAATGTTTGTGGACATCTTAAATATATTTCTATAGCAGCATTTTCCAAACTGTGTTCCACAAAACACACACACGAATTAAAATAAAAGCTGGGACCTGCTGCTGACCAGCTAGAGATTCTAGGGCACACACAGACCCTGAGAAACCCTGTCGCAAAATACGTTAAGCATGGTTTACCCAGCACCGTCAGCCATGGACCACCTTTCTTCATGAGACCACTGATCCTTGCTGGTCTGCGGGATAAAGGGAACCATCTTTTCTCACACCCTTTCCTGAAGCCGGCGTCCAATCCTTTCCAGTTCTCCTGGGCCTGAGGAGGGGCCAGTCCAATATCACTGGGGGAATTCTGAAAGCAAAAAGGAGAGGGAAAGTGGCTGAGATTCTGTGTAACATAATACTTTCCCTGCACATTTCCCCAGCTCCTCCTGGGCAAGGGGTGAGGCAGATGACCGGAAGGGAATTAAAATCATTGGTTCTCTAATACACTGCCTGACCTCTGACTCACTTTCTCACTCTCACCAAAACATGGGGAAGGATGGGAGGGGGTTGACAGGCAGTGGAAAAAGGAGAAGACATTCAGGAATCTTTTTTTAAATGAAGATCTTCACTCTTTTTCTTGCTCTTTTTTTAAAAATTAGGATTACACTGTATTGATTGCTTTTGTAATCTGCTTTTTCACTTAGTATATCATGAGAATTTTCTCAGGGCATTAAATAGTCTTCTAAAACATAATTTTTAATGTCTTCATATAATTCTATCTTGCAGATAAATACCATGATTTTACCCAGTGTGCCAGATAGCAATTGTTTGCCTATTGGATCCAAATTCACCCTTCAGTACCTGCTCTGTGATAAGGGGCTGTGTGTACTCTCAGCATTTCTACTTTACTGTAAGAGCAATGCTAAACTTTGTCAGAAGACAGCGTGAGAGGGACACTGCAGGAAAAAAACTTTGTCAGAAGACAGCGTGAGAGGGACATTGCAGGAAAAGGCCAGGTTCTCTTCCCACATTTCAGGGTGAGGGGTTTGCTCTTTTTCATTTCTATTGCACTGTCAGTTGTGTGTATGCACGCACACGTGCATGAGTGCCCGGTGGTGCTCTGCCCTAGCACACAGGCAGCCTTGGCCCAGGCTGGTGACCACCCAGCTGCAGTGCGGACACTGCTGTTCTCCCCCAGCCTCACGTGGGCAGCAGTGCCTTGAACCCTCTGTGCACCCACCTACAAGCCCCCCTCGCCTGTGCTCTAGACACAGGTTCCTGCTGCCCAGGGACATGGGCCAGCTCTGGCCAAGGCCACCAGTGGACTTCTGTCCCAGCCAGTGACCCCCAACCACACCTGCTTCGACCATGGTGAACCCCCTTCCAAGTCTGCCCTTTCTTGGCTGTCTCCCTGCCCTAGGGCACCCCTTAGAGTTCTCTTTCCATCTTTATAGCCACTTTCCTATCACTGTGGAATAATCCCTTAGAGTTAACTTCCCTTGTTCAAATTATTGTGTGGTTTCTGCCTCCTAACCAGACCCAGATGGAAACATCCGGCGAGGATAGTGCTTTAGGCCTTGTTTTTGAAGTGTTTTCATTAGAAGTTGGGCAGCAGGAAAGGATGGAGTGAAGGATGTATTTACTCAAATGGCAAACGTTTACCCAGGAGCCCTAAGAGGGCTACCAGGTCCCAGAACAGGCAGCCAGAGAATAGTGACGGTGACATTACTAAAAGCCTGTCATGAGAACCAAGTCATTAATCTTCACGACAGCCCCATGGGTGGCACTACAATGAGCCCAGCGAAGGAGTTTGCTGGTGTTTTCATCAGGAGAATCCGAGGTCCAGGCACATGGGACTCACTGGCTAGTATACAAAAGTAGCATGAGGCCAGGGCTGGAACTTCCAGGAGATGGACGGAAGGATCGAGAAGGATCCTGGGGAGGCACGTTTTGCACACAGGAGAGGAGGCCCCAGGAGAGCCCGGAGAAATGGTTTCCGTCTTCTGTGAGCTCTGCGTGGGTTCATCATTGGTTGTGAGACAGCCTGGCCACCTGGAAGAGTCAAGCAGCATGCCCTCCCCACTACTGCTGCATGTCAGGCAGACTCTCCCCCTGCTCCTGTGAAAAAAGTGCTGTTTCCACTGAATGTCCACATCCCTTGAGTCCTCCCTCTGCTGTGGGTGTAGCGGGCTGTGAGGGCTGTGGGAGCAGCAGTGGTCCCCAAGCTTTGCACCTCATCATATTCCAACGTCTCATAAGCACTTCATGTTGCGTATTTATTTATCAATTAAATATATTTACTACTGTTCCAATCACAGTGTGCACCTCATAAAGCATACACCCAGTAGAAATGTTAGGGGATTAGACAAAAATAAGTACAGAGCAAAGTTCTAAAATTATCCTCCTGCATTCCAGTGAGTCATCCTGACGCCATACCCCACCCGAGATGCATGGTCCCCACTTTGGAGATCTCTAGTTTCCAAGACATGCTGACCCTACAGCAAAGTCCAAGTTAATTAAAGTTACTTAAGCCCCTGTGATCTCTGCTTTCTGCTTCTTCTCCTCCCCCATGAGACCCTCCCATCCCAACAGTCCACATTAACAGCCCAATTTTCCCATATTTAAAAATGAGATTACATCATCTCTTACATATTTCTTACATGTTGCTTTTGCTACTCTTTTTACAAAAATATTTGTTTGTTTATTTATTTATTTACTTTGGCTGTGCCAGGTCTTAGTTGCAGCATGTGGGATCTTTAGTTGTGGCATGCAAACTCTTAGTTGCGGCATGCATGCGGGATCTATTTCCCTGACCAGGGATCGAACCCGGTCCCCTGCATTGGGAGCATGGAATCTTACCCACTGGACTACTAGGGAAGTCCCTTTGCTACTTTTGAAGAGTCCTCCAAATTCATACTGCTCTATGAGTTCTATATATTTAATGGCTATATCACATTTAGTAGTGTGTGGGGGGGGGTAATTTATACAACCATTCATGAACGTTCACTTTGCTTCTCATGTTTTGTCACTATGAACAATGCCATAATAAACATTCTTGTATGAATACAAATAAAAATAAAGAGTTACTTAGCCTGCTCCTGGGTGTCCTTGTTGCATCAGGACCAGCCAGCTCTTCCTCTCCTTGAAGGAGACCAGGCTGCACACCTAGCAGGGGTGAGAAGGTTGGTGAGAAGTTCTTGCAATCACAGTCCTGGGCGCAGTCTCCTAACACAGGACACAGGCGTTTTAATACCTGTCTCGTAGGGTTTGGTGAAGATGAAATGAGGTAATGCATGTGAATCACTTAAAAGAATAACCATTGCAAAGTGGCTGTTCAGTAAGTAGTAGTTGTCTGCTACTATCTCATGTCAGGGCAGTTGAGGGTCTGCATCAGATCAGCCACCCAGAAGAAGGGTCATCACTCCAACCAACACCTCACGAATGGTCTGACCTAAATCACGAGCTGCGTGTTGGGATTCTGAGGGACAGAAAATGGCTATTTCCTAGACAGCAGAGATTTAAGGAAAAGTACCCTGGGGTGAGCTCTACTCCCAAGGACAGGCTGGGTGTGGCAGAGACGGTTAATTGTACCCCAGTATCTATTTCCCCCTTCTTCCTTGTAGTCATAGAACCCCTTGAATTCCAGCCAGGCACGTGGCATCCTAGTTAGAAATTACATTTCCCAGACTCTTTTGCATTCAGGGGTGACTATATGGCTAAATTTTGGCCAATGAACTGTGGGCAGGAGTGATTTGTGCAAGTTACAGGTTGCTTTTATAAGGAAATTCTTTGCACTCCATTTCCTCTTATTCTGCCTTGAATGGACTAAAATGCAGATACGATGGAATGATTCAAATTCAACGCCACAGTCAGAGGAAACCACCTCAGGGATGAGATGCGCAAAAACAGGTGAGGACCCGCTATCCCTGGTGACCTTGAAGAGCAGAGCTGCAGTATCCCTGGACCACTTCCCAGCTTCTACGGAGAAGGAGATATGATTTCAGCTTCTTTGAGCACCTGTCTTCTGGGATCTTCTGCTACAGTGGCTGTCCTGTATCCTAATTGGTCCTGCAATTGGTGTTGGAAGGGAGGTACTGCCATAATGAAAACTAAATTATACAGCATTGTCTTAGCAGTGGGGTGGCAGACAGTAAGAAAGTCACACAGCAGGCTGGAAAGCAGGTGATCCGTGTTATGTGGCAAGATATTTGGCAAATCAGTTGCCTTCAGTAACTTGGAAGCAGATCAGGTACATAAAGAGCCTGTGTCTCTAGCAAAAATAATTTTAGAACATTCACAACATGGATCGTCTGGCTGTTCCTTGATACCTTTAACAAGGGACCACAAGAGAGACATAAAGTCAGGTGTGTTTGCAAGCAAAGATGGAGGGAGGCAGCTCTGCGACAGAAAGGCCACTCTGCCTGTGGCCTGCAATCGAAATTGACCAAGTGGCTGGAAAAGCCAGCTGCTTCTGTCACCAACAGTAGAGTCTCCTGGCACAAGCTCAGAGCCTTTCTCAAAGGCCTCCTGTGGAGACTTTTCAACCGGACAACAGGATCCAGGCTAGAAGCAACAGTCAGATTAGGGATGTTGCTTTCCACTCAAACATTTCAGGTGGCTTCAAGAAAGCCCCTGTTAAAATGAGGAAGAGGAGGTTGGCAGTGTAAACCCTTAAACAGAAAAAGACCTAGGGGCAGGCTTAAGGTCTGCATCCCAAAGAGATTTTTTGAGTAGATTATTTTGTCCATGGAATGAACCAGAAGCAAATAGACTGAAAGCTTACTAAGTCTGGGGCAATTTATTATGGTTCGTTCCCTAAAATAGCCCTCAGATCCCCAACCTGCAGCAGTGGGGGCCTTCAGCTCCTTTGGCATGATGTCAGCATCTTTGATATAACCTCCTTACTTTCCGGTAAATTAGATAGTCTGAGCTCATCTTGGAATAAGCCTCCCAAACTTGGAATCAGCTCTGGTTCCTTTTGGCAGGAACTGGTTTTAGATATTCAGATACTCTGATTTGTGTTCTGGGGGTGTTCACTGCTTTCAAACATCTTTATTGGACAAAACCATGAAATACTTTGAATTTCGTGTTCATGATATATGAGTTCATACTAAAATTTTCAATTCAGATTCAGGACTATGGGATTTTTACTTAACTCATTAATGGTACATCTGTACTTCTTCCTTTATGCCGCATATTCCGGTCCTCAAAAATGCCAACCAAAGAACTGCTGTGCTTTATTCCACAACGTGCACAAAACCGCTCCAGAATAAAAATGCCTAACACCACCACAAACAGGAGTCACTGAATACAGTGTTTTTTTTTTAATAAATTTATTTATTTTTTTTATTTTTGGCCGCGTTGGGTCTGTTGCTGTGCGTGGGCTTTCTCTAGTTGCGGTGAGCGGGGACTACTCTTTCTTGTGAAACGCGGGCTTCTCATTGCGGTGGCTTCTCTCGTTGCAGAGCGTGGGCTCTAGGCACGCGAGCTTCAGTAGTTGTGGCACGCGGGCTCAGTAGTTGTGGCACGCGGGCTCAGTAGTTGTGGCTTGCGGGCTCTAGAGTGCAGGCTCAGTAGTTGTGGCACACGGGCTTAGTTGCTCTATAGCATGTGGGATCTTCCTGGACCAGGGCTCGAACCCGTGTCCCCTGAATTGGCAGGTGGATTCTCAACCACTACGCCACCAGGGCAGCCTTAGTTTTTAAAAATGTTTTACAGTTCTTTTTTCCTCAGAATACGGCCCGACCAGGGACGTAGAGTCAAATGATTGCATTTTATAGTCACCTGAAAGAGTTCCTTTCTAGATAGTTACGCCAGTGGTTCAAGACCCAGTTCTGCTCAGTTGTTTCATTTTGCTCTCAACACTTAGGAAGCACACCTTGAAATTTAATTTTTTGCCATCGGTATGTAAAATATTTTCATGATTCCCAAGGTAAATATACAAAACAAGGTGAATTTATTAGTAGACTGACCTTAACATGTGTGGGTCCTGGGACAAGGTTACAGACAGAGGCCCGCATTCTATGTGGACATGTATTTTAAAGTAATAAATCAAGCCAACAAATTCTTAAATAGAATATGTCCCATCCTCTTCTCAGAGAAGCACTTCCTCACAGACATGGAGGCCAATTTCCAGGTAGAATTCCTGGCTACTTAGAGCTCCACACTGGAACGTGGCGGCACAGGACAGCCTGCCGCTCACTGCCCCTCCTGGTCCCATTCCCCCCACCCCCGCTTCCTCATAGCTCAGGGGGCCTTGCACACACACATGTGGACACGCCAGCCCTAGTCAGCCTTCAGGAGGATGAACCCTGAGACGGGGCCCTCGAAGTGGGCTTGGGGCCACGTGGGTAGGGAGTTCCAGAGTCCTGTGATCTAGAAAGGAGGGTGTTGGCTCCCCGTAACTCAGCCCACGGGGTCCTCACCCCCCAGGCCCGGGCAGGGACTCCTCGCACCCAGGCCCACAGGCAGTCCTGACGGACAAGCCAAGCATCTCTCCCTGTCCTGCAGCCCTGCAGTCTTCGGTTTATCGTTCCAGTTTATAAATAGAAGCACATTTTATATGTAAACAGACTATATCTTCACACACACACATATACACACAGACGTCCTACCCTGTGGCTGGGGATGGCAGGGAGTGGACAGGAACCTGTGATCACAGATCTCCTCCCCGCAGATAAGGGCCCTGCTGAGCCCAAGCAGCAGTGAGGCCACCAGCGGGCAGCGAGCACGGGGAGACCGCTTCCCATCACTTTGGGATGATTCCGTCAAAGGAAGCAAATACGACTTTAATTCACATTAACCAGTAGGAAAATACAGTCTTCTCCGTGTACCAACATAAGGCAAATTCGACATAAGAGACACAGATTCAGTTCAGCTCCACTGCCTTGAACCGATCGCTGGCCTGACCAGCCTCTCTTTCCTTTGCGAACGCCTCACGTGATTACGCACCCCCCCACCCCACCCCCGCCTCTCCAGGGAGCGGGACCACGAGAAGGAACCCAGGTCGTTTGCCCCACGGCCGTCTCGCAAGCTGCCAGCTCAGCACCACCCTTTCCGTGTTGGTCCACAAGCCCCATGTTGGGAAACCACTTTACCTTCTTCAGCTCCATTCCCCACCCCCGCTCTCATCCGAGGTGAAGAGGGTGCTTCACAGGCGACAAGCTGCCAGCTTTCCACTGAAGCCCCGGGTCCTCAGCCGTCGGGCGACAGAGGCTTAAACTCCCCCTGCTGAAAGACGATGAGGGAGGAAATCACAGAGAGTGGAAGCTTAATGGGTATACAGTGTCAGTGCTACAAGGTGAAAAGTTTTGGAGATCTGTTTCACAGTAATGGGAATATACTCAGTATTACTATAAATGGTACTGTTGAAAATGGTAAAGATGGTAAATTTTATGTTATGTGTTTTTTACCATAATAAAAATCATAATAGCATAAGACACACACACACACGCACGTACGCACACACACACCCAAAGACAGGAGGATGCAATCCGAAAAACAAATCAGCATCTGAGACGCGAATCAGTCCATGTGTCTTTTCTATCACTAAAAAGGAACTGGATTTGGCATGGACACCCCTAGGGGACAAACGAGTCCCCTCTGGACACTGCGGTACCCGTCGTGGCCGCCAGGTGGCCTGGGGGGTCGGAGGGAACGCTCCCCTCCAGCCAGGAAAGCTGAGAGAATTAGGAAACCTATGAGCCAGACCAGAGGTGTTTTTGTAAATATAAATAAATAAAAATATATATTATTTAAAACAGTGTAAATTTTGGGCTTCCCTGGTGGCGCAGCAGTTAAGAATCCGCCTGCCAAGGCAGGGGACACGGGTCCAAGCCCTGGCCCAGGAAGATCCCACATGCCGTGGAGCAACTAAGCCCGTGCACCACAACTACTGAGCCTGTGCTCTAGAGCCTGCGAGCCACAACTACTGAGCTCACGTGCCACAACTACTGAAGCCCACACACCTAGAGCCCATGCTCCACAACAAGAGAAGCCACCACAATGAGAAGCCCGCACACCACAATGAAGAGAAGCCCCCGCTTGCCACTAGTAGAGAAAGCCCACGTGCAGCAACAAAGACCCAATGCAGCCAAAAATAAATAAACAAAATAAATAAATTTATTAAAAAAAAAAAACAGGGTTAGTTTCACTTATAAGAGCAACGTGGTGTCAACTCACTAAGAACTCAACCTCTCGTAAACTACCACCTAACCTTGTCTTGGGTTGAAAAACTCTCTGATTTTGTGCAGAATTAGGAATCTCAGGAGCAACACTCACTTTGTATCAGATCTCTCATTAGCCTTACGGGAGAGAGGCCTCCCTTTGGCTGCCTAAGTAATAATTAGCAAAGCTTTGCTGGAGGTTTTTGAAGTCTCTTTCCTGAGAGAAAACCAACAGTCCCTCTGTTATGGGCTTTTATCCTCTATCCTTTGTTTTCTCTCCATTTACGTAATTAAAAAAAAAAAATCTCCGTGAAAGTATGGCAGCCAGAACAAGGCCCTACTGTACAGCACAGGGAACTATATTCAATGTCTTGTAATAAGCCATAATGGAAAAGAATATGAAAAAATATATACATGTATAGCTGAATCACTTTGCTGTATGCCAGAAACTAACACAACACTGTAAATCAACTATATTTCAATAAAAAAGAATTAAAAAAAAAAAAAAAGCATGGCAGCCAGGCCAGGCTGCCATAACCCTCTTCATGACCAGCTACCCAATCAGGAAGAAAGTTCGCTTGGTTTCCAAGGGCAACCGCCACTCGGCCTTGGCTCTGTAAGGTCTTCTCACAAACCATTGCTTCACTAGGATTGAAGAGATTTTCTTTGTTCAAGAAGGACGTCCCTCCTTCATACCTTTTTTTTTTTTTTTTTTTTTTGCAGTACGCGGGCCTCTCACTGCTGTGGCCTCTCCCGTTGCGGAGCACAGGCTCTGGACGCGCAGGCTCAGCGGCCATGGCTCACGGGCCCAGCCACTCCGCGGCATGTGGGATCTTCCCAGACCGGGACACGAACCCGCGTCCCCTGCATTGGCAGGCGGACTCTCAACCACTGTGCCGCCAGGGAAGCCCCCTCCTTCATACTTTTAACTTCATCCTGAAACCTCGGACCAATCTGCTTCATTTCCTTTCCAAATATGCAACCGTTTTCGACGGAACAGCTGGTAAATATGCAGGACTCAGCAGTCTCCTCTCAACCGGCAAGTGAAGGTCAACCCACAGGGCTGCTCGGCCGGGATGTTAATAATATCACTTGTAGAAACAGCTTTTCTACGTAAGACAGCTGGTAAAAAGACCCTGTTTGCTCAAGATGGCATCGTAAATGAATCTCAATTGGAGGTCCTCTGCATGGAGATGTGACTGCACAATAAGTCAGACAAAGCAACTGTCATAGCCTCCACACCCTCCATCCTCCCTTCTTCCTCTTTTCTGTGGTGGCCATATGCGCAGCACCAGATAACCGTGACAATCCTGTTCCCCAACTTCCCAACTTCTCTTGCAACTAGGGGTGGCCCTATGATCTACTCTAGCCAGTGGATCCAAATGGAAGTAGGTTGAGAACATTTCCGGGAAAACTTTACTTTTCCTATTAAAGGGATAGACGTGGCTTGTCTGACTCCTCGCCTCCCTTCTTTCTGCCTTGACTTCAGACATGATGTCTGGAGCTATAGCGTCTGTCTTGCAACCAGGAGGCAAAGGAAAGGCTTGGGTGAGCATCACAGATTAAGGGAACCAGGGGCAGCAAGCCCTACCTCTGAACACCTGCTTACATGAGAAAAGTATACGCATACGTGTTCAAGCCGCTTACGCTGGCTTTCTGTTCCTTGCAACTTCACACGATTCTGAGTGAGACACACCATGCCTGGCATACTTTCCACTAACTTTGCCGTCTCTGAAGGAATCTAGAGCTGAAGGAGCAGCATTTCTGCTCACCTCCTCTCTCCACCTTCTCTCCTTTGTAGGGCAAACTCATACAAACCCAAGCTGGGTAGATGAAACTGTGAAATTCTCCAATTTGACCCAGGGATTTTTGTCACTGCCAGGTTAAATGGGTGACGACTGATATCCAAAGAAAATCATGGGACTTTATGTCAAAGACGTTAAAGGACCTGCCCATTCCAAAGCCAGAACATCTGCCCCCTGGGTGGGAGGAACCCTCCCCGGAGCCAAAAACTCAACCCCGACCAGGTGTCCTCGTCAGAGGGACAGGAGGGTCCGTCCAGCCACCCCTGAAGCATCCACTAGGCGGTGCCACAGGCCAGAGGAGCTCTGTGTACGCAGAACACATCTGAACGGGGCCTGAGTGGATTATTTTGAAGAAATCCTCAATACTGCCTGGTTCCGGCAGCCTATTCAGCACCGATTCCTGAGCTTTAAGAAAAACGGTGGGAAAAGGACCTGGAATGGATGTGGCATAATCATAGACACGAATGATGGTTTTCATAATAATAACCTCCGAAGGGGTCAGGGCAGCGTTATCATTAATCCCATTTAACTGACTTTTGACGCTTAAGCTGACGGGGTATCTTGCCTTGGAGTCCCCGCTTCCATGCCGCTCCCCTATATCACAGGACATTCACCCGGACTCCCTTCCGCCACCACAGCAGGGTGCTCACCAGGCAGCCAGGCTCCAGGGCGCCGACGGGGCAGGTTTACCAGCAGCAGGATGGCCGTTCTAAGCGGGGTGGCATCCTCTCCCTTCACGCTGCCCAGTGGGCGAGCTGGGCCAGGATGCCCCAGCCTGCTGGTTCCCTCTGTCTTCCTTTTGCCTGCGGCCATGGGCACCCCCATCACTGCTACTTCCTCTGGCGGCCACGTCTAGACGTGGGGCACTGGGTCTCTGTTGGAGACGCTTCAGCAGGCAGAGGAGGGGGTGCCCCGGCACGAGCATTTGGGATGAATGTTGTATGGACGGTGTGGGCTGCGGCCGGGCCCTGTGTTCAGACCTCCAGCTGCCAGCACGACCACCAAGGGGCGTAGCAGAAGAGCAGACCCACCTTAGTGAGGTCCAACTGAGCTGGGGGCCTCTGTCCTTGGTGGGAAGAGAGATCTCTCCTGGGACCAGCAAAGGTGTTTTTGATTCTGGTGGGTGACGCACATGAGGAGAAGACCTGACTCATGAAGTTCCATCTGTGGGCCTTGGCAATGTCGATTCGAGTCCTTTGTTTCTTTTCACCTTTAAAATTGAAAACAAAATTAAAAAGGGAACCACAGGTGTATTAGACTGCTAGGGCTGCTATACCAAAGTCCCAGTATA
Source organism: Delphinus delphis (assembly GCF_949987515.2). Taxonomy (NCBI): domain Eukaryota; kingdom Metazoa; phylum Chordata; class Mammalia; order Artiodactyla; family Delphinidae; genus Delphinus; species Delphinus delphis. The sequence continues at coordinate 157,866,570 of NC_082684.1, forward strand.
AGCCTGGGGGGCTTAAACAACAGACACTTATTGTCTCCCCGTCCTGGAGGCTGGAAGTCCCAGATCAAGGTGTGGGCAAGGTGTTTCTCCTGAGGCTTCTCTCCTTGGCTTGTGGATGGCCGCCTTCTCCTGTGGGCTCACATGGTCGTCCCTGTGTCTGTCTTCTTCTCATAAGGACCCCAGTCATATGTAATAGGGCCCACCATGCTGACCTAAGTTAACCTCAGTTGCCTCTTTGAAGACCCTCTTTCCAAAAACAATCACATTCTGGGGACTTCAACATATGAATTTGGCGGGGGGTGGGGGGACACAGTTCAGCCCATAACACGACTCATGTGATTACACCGGCCCCACCCAGATAATCCAGGATAATCTTCCGATCTTAAGGTCTATAACCTTAATGATACCTGCAAAGCCTCTTCTGCCATAGAACACAACCCAGTTACAGGTTCCAGGGATTAGGACGTGGACATCTTTGCGGGGAGGCTCTTCTGCCTTCTCCATCGTGCCGGGTACTTTACATACATTACCTCACTTGTATATGGCCAGATTTTCCTACTCTCCCCGATTCCTAGCTGCAAAAACTGAGACACAGAGAAGCTAGGAAGGACCCCAAGTCCCATTTATCACTCCACAGTTGATAAATGGTGAGAATGTGGTCCAGCCACAGCCTGACTATAAGGCCTGCCCGTTCTAACTGCCGCCCAGTAAGGAGTCTTCAGCCATAAGGGTGGCTGCAGTTCTGGAATCTGAGGGCTACTCTCCCCCGGCATAGAAATGGGGTAAAGGGACACGCCCCTCCTCTCTCGCCCACTAGCCTCCCTGAGGCTGCATGGTCTGAACCCTTCCCCTCAACGCCGGTCTCCCTGAGTCTGTGCTTCTTCCCTAGAATCCACCCACCACAGCGTAGCCAGAGCCATGGTTTAAGTCACAGATCTGATTTTGTCACCTCTCTGCTTAAAAACCTTCCACAGCCCCCCAGTGCTGCCAGACTGCTATAGACTGTGTCCCCCCGAGATCCACATGTCAAAATCCTAACCCCCAAGCTGATGGTATTAGGAGGTGGAGCCTCTGGGGTGATGAGGCCATGAGGGTGGAGCCTGCAGGGATGGGATTAGTGCCCTTATTAAAGGGACCCCACAGAGCTCCCTCGCTCCTTACACCATGTGAGGATGCAGGGAGAAAATGCTGACCCAGGAGAGGACCCTCACCCGACCATGCTGCCACTTGGACTTCCAGCCTCCAGACTATGAGAAATCAATTTCTGCTGTTTATAAGCCACCCTGCCTGTGGTACAGACTTGTTTGCTATGACAGCTTGAATAGACTAAGACACGATAAAGACCAAAAGCCACAATATGTTTTTTTTGCTGGGACTCTTGATTTAAAGCTATGAAAACCCAATGCCACGTCAGAAAACAGTTTGGTAATTCCTCAAAAAGTTAAACACAGAGTTTCCATATGACCCAAGGATTCCATTCCCAGGCATATACCCAAGAGAATTATAAACATGTTCAAACAAATACATGTACACACATGTTCAGAGCAGCATTAGTCACACTAGCCAAAAGGTGGACACAACCCAGGTGTCCATCAACGGATGAATGAATGAGCGAAATGTGACATATACATACAGTGGACGTTATTCAGCCACAAAAAGGATCAGGTACTGATACATGCTACGACATGGATGAACCTTGAAAACACTGAGTTTTCAAGTGATGAGAATACAGACACAAAAGGTCACATACTGTATGATTCCATTCACATGAAGTACCCAGAACAGGCAAATCCAGAGACACAGAAAGCTGATCGATTGTCAGCGGCTGGGTGGGGAGGGGAAGGGAATAACTGCTTCACGGGTATGAGGTTTCCTTCTGGGGCGATGAAAATGTTTTGGAACTAGATAGAGGTGGTGGTTGTACAACATGGTGAAGGCACTAAATGCCCCTGGATGGCTCACTTTAAAGTGGCTAATTTTATTTTATGTGAATATCAGTTAAAAAAACCATGGAAGGAAGGAAGGAAGGAAGAGAGGGAGGGAGAGAGGGAGGAAGGAATTTATTGGCTCACGTAAATGTGAAGTTGAAGAAAGAGCCTCAGCTAAATGATGGACTGAAATGGTACGATGGGGGGTTTCCATCATTGTGTCACCTTGTCTCTGATGTGCCTCAGCCTCCACTAGACAGGCAGGGTGACAAACCTTCAGCCTCAGACACCAGTGCTCCCAGCCCAGAACCCCAGCAGAAGGACACAGCCCAGTTCTGTCTTCATATCCCTGTGGTCTAAATAATCAGCTAACTCCACATACACCCAATATGCAATAAGGGAGAAAAAGTTTGGGGGCTGTGATTTCTTTGAGGGTTCAATTTCTTTAAAGGAGGGGAGTTTATTTTGGACTTTCATTTCTCAGCAAAAAAGGGAGGGGTAATATTGGTCAAGATCTAGTTGGAAGAAATCGACCACCATGATTATCTGAATGGGGAAATTTAATATTAAGAACTGTTAACCAAAACTATTAAAAGGGGTATAAGAGGACTGGAGAGGGTCCAGCAGTAGCAGGTGCAAAAGGGCCTGACATTGTCTGATGGAGGGAGAGTGGACATAGGGGACAAGGGCTGGGAGGGGGTCACCCCCAACCAGGGCTAGGACTCCCACCTATTCAGGAGACCCTGCCCGACAGGGAGCATGCAGCCAGCTGGAGAAGCAGCTCGCTGGGGCGGGGGGTGGGGCAGCTGTGTAGGCTCTTCACTGAGGAACAACAGCAATGCAGGGCCGGGACCCGGAAGGGAAGGGTCTTCCTGGCCCCGTGGTCCATCTGTTGCCCTCTGTTGAGGAACCCTAACATTCCTCCAGCCTGCAAAAAAGAATATTCCCCCAGCCAGCTGGGGTCCAGCTCCAGTGTCACAGGCAGAGCAAAGAAGGATGGCTTTGGGGCTGAGAGATGATAAACTAATAACTGAAACGGGGATTTCATTGGTTGGGGCTTTCGTTTCTCTGGTGAAACACAAATGGGAGCGGGTCCCTGTTCTGGGCCTTGTGTCTGGACAACTGATCACAGGGTCTCTCCCTGGTTAGGAAGGTGGGCATGGAACTGGGCGTGGGGACTTGGGGTCTGATGTGCAGTGTGCTCTTGGCTTTAACTGATGTCCATTCTGACCTATTTTGGGGACACAAGCTGAACTTCCCACTGCACTGATCCTGCAGGAATATGAGCGGTTCGCAGAGTAACACAGAGGAGGGAGTTGTCGCTCTCCACCTCCCTCTAGAGGGTGGGGGAGAGGGGTTCTCGCCTGGCTTTGTGCAGCTCAGGCTGGGCTGTGGCTGCTGGAGGAGAGGTCACTGCTCATCTGGACACCCCGGGGCCCTTCTCTTCAGGCTGCGGTGGGACAGGGTCGATGGCCGAGTCTGGCCACCGTGCTCGTCTCTCTTCCCTGCTGCTGTACCTGGTGCGCTTTGCTTTGCTCTCCTGCATGAGGCACCAGGGTAGAAGGGGATAAAATCCCCTCTCAAGGTTGTGGCTGCAGGGGAGAGAGGCTCCTGCTGAGTCCACGCCAGCTTGGTGGGACAGGCCTGCACAGTGAGACCTGTGCTCGCCCAGCCGCTGTTACAGTGGCACCTGCTTCCCCGTGTGCTCCGTACGAGGGCCGCCCCCTCGATACAGGGCAGGCAGAACAGGCTAAGACAGGTCTGCGCAGTCCTGAGCTCTCTTCACCTGATAATACTGATGATGGTCACCACAGCTATTCAGTAGACCCGCTGTCGACAGACCCAGTCTTGAATCTAACACGCCTTGCGAAGGCCAGGCTAGAGAGTGCTTGCACTGCACTTAGACGACGCACGCTTTGCATCCAAATCCCAGCAGTGCTGCAGCAGATCTCAGAGGAACCTGATCCACCGGATTCAGTATGATAGATCACACAAACTTAGCACACGCCTAGCACTGAATCTGGCACAGAGTAGATTCCATGGACGTACGCACGAATTAATGGACGTTCGGGAAAACTCGCGGCGCTGGACAGCATATGCTCAGGTTGTGTTCAAGTGCTAAATAAAAGAGGAAAATCTAATCCTTCATCCATCATCCAGTCGGATGGTAAACCGATCACTTCCCCAAACAGCACTTCCCTTCAACAAACAGTGGCCATAAAAGCAAAGGCTCTGAAACTTTAAGAGGCCATAAAGCCTTTGGCAGTGGTGCAGGGCTCTGAGAACACACACATGAATAAATTAAAACCCACAGCTGCCGCGGAGACACAGCCACGTCCAGAAGGACACTGATGAACAGACTCTTAGTGGAAAGAAACATGGGCCACAGCATATAACGTGAGCCAGGGGCAGCTGCCCGCCAGGCACCCCGGGGCCCCCAGCCCTGTGCCAAGTCGGCAGCTCCCGTCCAGCTGAACAGGGGGCTTACACAGCAACACAAAATCGATGCCACTGGTTGGTCAACCGAATAGTGATCTCAGCGAACGACTCTCAGGCCACAGATGCGCTCCTCTGAGAGGGGAGAGGACAGATCAGTCTGGGGATGCAGACCCACACTCCCCGAGTTACCAAGTTTACAGTCAGCCACCAAACAGAGTGCTCCGGGGCGGAGAGAACCACTAGTGCAGGCTCCTCATTCAGTGACGGACGTGGGGAGGGCCCTTCACGTGGAGAGCCTGACTCTGGACGCTGGATTTCTCTATTGAGAACCGGCCACCAAGACCAGGCAGGCCGCCTGCACCAAGGTTTCGTCCTGGATTTAAAAACATTCTTTTCCCTGCAGACCTCTGAGCGGGGACTGAAAAGAATTGCAACGAGGCCCTTGGTGTCAGACAGAATTAATACGACTCATCCCTCCTGCTGGGTCTCGGCAGGACACCTGACACCCAGACCACAACCACTCAACTCCTTTCCCGGGACTGGGTGTCAAGGCTGCGAGCTTGGTTAAGCTCCGAGGAGGATTGGCAATAGAATTCGAGTTGAGGGGTTTTTTTTGGGGGGGGGCAGTTCTTTTTCTACTTTCTTTTCACCTGTAAGTAGAGTCCAATCAACTGCTCAAACACGCATTTTTTCCAGGGCTAAAAAGTACATACAAACCAGGACTCGGGGGAGACTGGACACACAGAGGCTCCATTAAAGCCACTGAAGGAGACAGAGCTTGGCAAACAGGAATTTCTACCTCAGTTCCAGCAGCCTCGGGTGGTGGAGGCATGTAACAAAGATCAGGCAGAGTGAGGAATGGTCTTCTCAGACAGTCATCCTAGGTTGCCTGAGCATTTATTATGTGCCGACGCCATGTTGGGCAATGAAAAACAATTCGGGGCAAAGAAAAGACTGAGAGGCTGTTTGAAGGCAGTCAGGCCCTTGGAATGATGGACCGTTATTCTCCGAGCCTGTCTGAGGGCCCGGGCAAATCCTTCACCTTCCAAATAAAGAAAACGAGGTACAGAGACAATGAATTAAATGTAATTTCCAAAAAATAGTAAGTCTGTGCCTGTTTCTACACCACAGGAGTATTGTGTCTGGAAACCCCTGATTTCATCTGGCTTCAAATCAGCCATGGGACTGTCCTGGTCAGCTCGGGCTGCTGAACAAATATATCAGAGGCTGGGTGTCCTAAACAACAAACACTCATTTCTCACAGCTGTGGAGGCTGTTGATTCTGTGACTGGTGAGGGCTGCTTCCTGGTTTGCAGATGGTGCCTTCCTGCTGTGTCCTCACATTACAGAAGGGGCTAGAAAGTGCTCTGGGGTCTCTTTATAAGGACACTAATTCCATCATGAGGGCTCCACCCTCATGACCTCATCACCTCCCAAAGGCCCCACCTCCTGATACCATCACACTGTGGGGTTAGGATCTCAACAGATGGATTTTGGGAGGACACAAACATTCAATCTATAACATGGACCAAGCAACGTGGCCTGAGCACCCCTGATGGTAGACAGAAGGGGCTCTCCTCATTCTTCGTGGGTGTAGCATAGAAGTCTGGGGTCCTACAGTATCTTTTTCTACATCAAGCTAATAGAGACCTGCTATGTAATTTTTTTCACACTTATATTTTTCCCCAAATGAAAACCTCTTTCCTTACTACTAAATAATAAAACTTACATTCTTAAACGTCTCCCCTTTGTCCAACACTATACCAAATGTTTTATACTTAACTCTCACAACACCTCTAAGAGGTTGGCATCCCATCTTGTGGATGAGGACACGGAGGCTCAGAGAGATTAAATCACCTGCCAAAAGCCACACAGCTGGCCACGATCCAGTCAACTCCCACGCCCATGTATGCCCCTTCCAGTATTAGCAAAACTCTTACAGATTTACTGGCTGCACATAAGTGGGCCGTCGTGACCTCTTCCACGGCGGTGGGAGCAGATGGAACAGATGAACAAACTCTACTCCGCCAACCTTTCTCTGGCCAAGGCTGCTCTCAGAGACAGTGCCGGGGAGCAAATGCTGCTCCCTCCCAACAACAGGAGGGCGGGCGGCTGTTTCCAGCAGGGGTTGTGATGGGGTGGCGCCAGGCCCCTCTGGCTGCCATGCACAAAGGTGGCTCAGGCCATGGGGCTCTAAGGGCCCCTGAGATGGAGGGATGATGGCTGTGGCAGCAGCAGCCGCTGCCCCTGGCATGTCACAGGCTCCTTGCAAATGCCTGGATTCAGGTTCAGATGGGAACAGAAATGAGACACCTGAGTTGATCCCTGCATGCCTCCACCAGGGTCCATCTGGTCAATCAGTGAGCTTACTTCATAAGGTTCTGAAGGAATGAAATGGAGCAGCACCTAGAATGACACAAGGCTCTAAATGACAGTGTGACGTGTTCATTAGTGTGAATACAACTGCACTCCCACTAGTCAGGGTCCCCATCAGACACAGACCTCCGGGGGCTTCAATTCTTGGCCAAAAGTTTAAGAGCTGTGATCTCTCTGTAAGACATGACTACAGTATATCCAACAAACTAATCACACACCATCCTTACTGAGAGAGAGAGAGGATTAAAAGAATAGAGTTGGAGGCGTGGGGGAATTCCTGGGAAAGAGAGGGGGTTTTCTGAGGATGGGCCCCTGTCTCTTGGTGTGGGAATTCCCAGATAAGTTTAGGGATATTAGAGGAAAGTTTCCTTGTGGCTTTGGAACCTCATAGTAAAAGCTGGAAGGACTTTGAGGAAAGTGTCCATGAAAACTTGAAGAGCCTTGAAAAACTGTTTATAGAAGCATGACTGTCTTTGAGGTGGCCTCAGGTAAGGGATTAAAGAAAAGGGAAAAATCTTACTGGAAATTGTTATGTAGTAGAGACAGAAACTTTACCAGCACTGTTGCCTTATAAGGAAGATAGAAAACGTACCTTAGGCATGGGGTGGTCTAGCAAAGGAGATGGTCCAAGCAGAGTACTGAAGAGTGATTTCTTCTTGCTGCTTCTGGTAAAAAGTGAGACAAGAGAAATGAGCTAAAGGCAGCACTGTTAAAAAAAAAGAGAGGCAGCACTTCCTGCTTTTGAAAATTCTCACCTTCTCCAGATGGCAAATGATGTTAAATCTAAAGGGCTCTTAGGTAAAAATCAAGTACAGGCACCATCAGGAAAATCTGGTCTAAAGATGAACCCAAGAGTGCGACTGTGCCTTAGTCGGCTCGGGCTGCCATACAAATAACAAATGCCACAGACTGAGCACTTCAACAACCCTGTCCTTTCAGGGCATATATTGGAGCTATTTGTAGGTGAAGCTTTTTTTTTTCTCTAATGGAGTGAGCCCCCCACCCCGCAGTGAGATTCACAGGTCATCCACAAGGTTTTTAAGAGAATTATATTGGAAGAAGCACTGACAGCTTGAGCTGAAAGGGACAGACAGCACAAACTGAAAAGATGTCTTTGGACCCTGAAACTTGTACAAGGCAGAAGCAGGCTGAGAAAACTACACAAATACAGGAAAAGGAAGGATGACTCAGAGGGTAAAACCAAAAGCCTGCAGAGTAAATCCAAGAGCTGTGGAAAATTATTCCCAGGAAATGTCAATTTGTACCCTACTGGATTTCAGAATTGCTATGAACCAGTGACTTCCGTGCATCCCCAATTTCCAACTCTGTTGAACAGGAGGGTCTTCAGTAATTATGCTATGCTTGTCCTATTATTGCAGATAACTTGTCTCTCTAGTTCACAAATTTCAGACCTGGCTTTGAGGATTCAAGGAACTACACCTAAGGAGCCTCAAGAACATCTGGATCTAATTTGGATAATGAAATTCTGGACTTCAAACTGATACTCTACTGCACTGGGGGCCCTGGGAGAGGCTAAGCACATTTTGTGTGTGGGTAGGACGTGAATCACTGGGGCACAGAGGGAGGATGTTGGTAGCCAGCCTCTAAGACTTCCCCCAATGATCCCCATCCTCCAGTACTCTTGCCCTTGTGTCACCTCTTCCCACAATGAACAGGACTGACTAATGTGACCAACAGGATGTAACTTCTAGGTCTTAGCAGACGCTGTGACTTTCCCCTATTCTCTCCTGGATCACCTGCTCTGGGGGAAGCCAGTTGCCATGTCATGAGGAAACTCACGCAGGTGTGTGGCGAGGTCCCCATGGTGAGGACTGAGGCCTCCTGCCAACAGTGACCATTGGCTTGTCACCCACATAAGTGAGTCATCTTGGGGAGCAGATCCGCCCAGGCTCCTACAGTTGGCTGCAGTCCTGGCTGATCACAATCTCATGAAAGAACCCAAGCTAGATCATTCTACTAAAATGCTCTTGAATTCCCAACCCACAGAAGCTGTGTAACATAACAAATGTTTATTATTTGTTTAAGCCACTAAGATTTGGGATAATTTGTTACCCAGCAATAGATAACTATTACAGGATTGAAATGAGCATATCAAATACTTCATTCAATTCATTAATGAATGATGGAAATAGTAATATAATTCCAGGAACACTTGGGGAACTTGATATTTATAGCAATTTCATAAAGGACTGTTAGAATTTGAGTGCTAGGTTAATACAAAATAGTACAAAACTGGTTAATGCCCTAGGGAATAATAAACTGAAACCTTTGGGGTTATCTTTTTGAGTTAACACTGAAATGACATGCCATCACCTTTTGCCTCATTTTCAAGTCTTAAATACTTTTTCTTAATAAGCAGATGTGATCCAGGAACTGAGAAAGGGAACTCCCACTTGACTGACTGCTTCTAAGGAAAGGGGGTCCCGGTAGCTGCTGCCACCCCAGCTGAGACTGCATGTGTGACGTGGCCTCCCTCACCTCTGCTCAGAGGGGACAGAAATGAATGGGTAAAGAGGGCGGATATGGCCGGGGTGGAGCATGGGCTGAGAGCTCCCAAGGGTAAACAGCATGGGGCTATATACAGACTTGTCTCAGAGCAGCTTTGGCAGGGTAGGTAGGAAGGACAGGTAGAGACGGAAGGGGAGAAATAGGATGCCCAAATAGAATCCCAGTCCCTAACTAAGGTTTGGGGGGTTTTGTTTGTTTCGTTACCTTTTAAAAATCATCTTAAATATGTAAGCAGTATTTACCTAGTAAAAAGAAGAAATGTGAATTCACCTTTGGGACAGACTCATCGTCTTTGTTTTGGGAAGAACTATTAAGTGGACATTTGATTATGAAATATAAAGCAGACATCATGCTTCTTGTTGAGTCTGTTGGCCTGAATGCGCGTGTTTGAGGCTGAGAAGCTCCATATTCTATGCGGAGTAAACGGCAGAAACAGAATTGTTCCTGAAAAAGAAGTAATTGGTGGGCTAGGGGCTAAGGAATGGGTTTGCAGTAGCTGTACCTGCAGCCTGCAGGTGGCACACCTGCAGGAGGCCAGGCTGGGTTGGAGAATTCTATCATAAAGGAGAGAAGAAAGTCCAGAGCAGGGACCTGGGTAGTTTGCTGTCTCTGTCAGCCTTTGGGAACGCTGTTGGACACACTTGTTTTTTAAGGCTCACGTTGGAAAATCATGTTCTAATGGACCTTCTTGTCAGGTACCAGAAGGCAAGGGAGCATTCCTGAGGCTAAAGGTGGGGGCGGGTTTATCTCTCAAACACAAGGGCCATTTCTGTTGTCAGTCATCCTGGGGAGAGGCTGCTCTTGAGACAGGAAGTGAGGATTAGGGAGGCTGGCCTCTGAATGCAGAGACGGGACAAGCACAAAGCCCTCCCAGGGAGGAAGCGGCCCCTCCTCCCCATGAGGGTCACCTGGCAGCAGGTGTGGGGGGAGCTCTGTAAAGGACCCCCAGGACAGACCCACCTAGAGGCTCTAAGGGAAGTCCCATCCAGTAGGGTTATCTGTTACCTGTGCTGTACCTCCTTCCCCTTCTCTCACTCACACTCGTCAACACAGTCTGGTTCCTGTTGTGGTGTCAGAATTTAAGGGAAAAGCCTTTTCTGTACCTGAAACGCAGGGCTGAGTGCCAAAGCTAGCGTGTTGGTGAGGGCAGCAGCCTGACAGGGAGGGACGGTGGCCCAGCTCAGTGACAGAGCATGAATAAGACACCACAATGCCAAATTTGGACGCTGGAGAGATCTCAGGATTGAGGGGCTGGACAGGGAAGGGACCCAGATTAACAATCCACAAATTGACAGGTAGCTGTGAAATTCACAGCAAGATGAAGTGTGGCTTAATTGGTGATCACCTGGCCATGCGGGCTATTGATGAATGAGACAGAGGATGGATGATGGTAGATAGGCAGGCAGGTAGAGGGACAGGTATAGGATGGATGGATGGATGGATGGGTGGGTGGATGGATGGATGGATGGATGGACGGACGGACGGATGGATGGACAGACGGATGGATGGATAGGCAGGCAGCTGATGTATAGATAGATGGAGATATAGGTATAGAATGGATGGTGAAGGAGTTCAGAGAATGTCCCCCCAAAATATGCCACTCAGGCATACTGATTCTTTTGAATTAAAGGCATTTGAAAAATAGCAGGTATAACAAGGGCTCTCTAACTTTCCTTTTTCTTCCTGAAAGCAGGAGATAAACTCCCCTGTGAAAGGTGTCCCCCCTGTACCGGGAGAAAGGAAGATACTCTTATCACCAGAGATGGGGAATCTGAGGCCGAGAGATCTGTACAAGCAAACCCTGTTCAGCCAACCCTTATCCTACTTCACCATTTACCACCTCTGGCCCAAAGCCCTGTGTCTTGTCCATTCTTCACAAATGTATTGTTTCTTTGTCTAAAAGGTATAAAAGCTTTCTGCTCTGGTTGCTTCTTCAGGTCTTCATTCTCTTATGAAGGCTCCCACGTACATGTAACAGTTTACTAAAACGTGTATGCCTTTCTCCTGTTCATCTGTCTTTGTCCATTTAATTCTTAGACCCAACTGGAGACCTAAAGAGTAGAGGAGAATTTGTCCTCCCTTACAGACAGATAATGACGTATAGATAAATAGATAAACAGATATAAGTACAGGGTGGATGGATGGATGGATGGATAGATGACAGATAGAAAGAAAACTGCAGAGGAAACATTTATTTTTATTATCTTCCTAAAATGTAGACAAGCACAAAGAAAGGACATGAAAGTATAAGTGAACAGGAACTCCAGAATACAAATTACTTAGTTTTGCTTGTCACACTCCAAGAGGAGTTTTAGAAGCAAAATTCAATGGTTTCCAATCTCCCCTTTTCTAGATTATCTGTGATGGATACTTTTCTCAGCAATTTCACCCAACACCAACCAGGAGATTGAAACTCAACAGAAAATAGAACTCAAAGAGCCAGCGCTGCCCGTTTCTGTCCCCTCCGACATACAGAAGAGCGGAGCGGAGGAGGTTATCCGGATGGGCCGAGGGGGAGGCTGGTCCCTGCAAGCTTCTCCTGAGCCCCCCACCCAGCCGTGTGGGGCCTTCTGGGTGGCTTCTTTGTCACCACGCTTCTCATACCCGAAGGGAAGGGCATGATATTCTGCCAGCTTCCCTAGTGTGTGTCAAGCAGCTCCAACAGCCATTTGAAAGAATGCGGCTATTTGGGGATAAAAAACTCTATGCAGGGCCAACTACTGTCGCTTCATAACAGGACTGGGTCCCCGGAAACACGAGAGGCAAATCAGTTCTGCTGGGGAGCCACAGAAGGTTTTTGTGATCCAAATGGAACCCAGTGGGCAGTTAAGAGCTCTAGTCCCCATGAAAGGCCCCCGTGGAAAGTGCAGTCATATGCAACGTGCATATTTTTCTCTACAGAAAGCTGATTATCTACCATTTCCTGGAAACAAAGAAAAATTACTTGTAATTATTCTAGACTGAAAAAATAGCGACTTCTGGAAGTTTTCCACCTCCTCTCCTACAATGCCCGTTAACAGGTATGAGGAGGAAATAATACCGCGTGGATTCAGGGTAACGCGATAGATCAGAGCATGAGTCACGTCTTAAGAGGGGGTGGGCGAGAAGGATCTACCTTTAAAGAACTCTAATTAAAGCAATTACCACTGTTACCAAAATTACTGTTTTTAAAAGACTGAAGTCCTCTATTGGAGAACGATCACGTCAGAAAGCTGTGGGGAAGAAAAACCCACATGACCAGCACTATTAGGGAGAACAAAAGGCAAGCATTATTTAAACCCAGGTACTTAAATGCTCCCATGCCTCCATTCCTTGGTGGGAAGTCACCATTCCTGAAAGCCTGTCATACTTTTTAAGTTTTCAAAGAGCTGTCAGCAATATTCCAAGGGTGGGAGGTAAGCGCTGCTGAGTGTGGCAGGCGGGTCAGGCAGAGTGATGGCTGTTGCCTTTTCTCCTCCTGACAAGGTAGCATCCTGGGGCTTCTCGTTCTGGAGCAAGGAGTGGATGGACCGCTGCGGGGGTCTGAGATTCCGCACTCAGACTACAAAATTACAGGTGCACGAAGAAATGATAACAGGCAGGGCTGGCTGCCCTACAGGGGTAGGGGATGCTGGAAGGTAGTCTGGAGTCCATCTGGGTAACCTTTGTGCTCATGGCCTGATGCTAGAAAAATCTGATCGGGGGTTTGATGTTGGTGGGGACGCTCTCAAATGATGAGGGGAAGGACTGTGATTTTTTTTTTAATTTTCAGTGTGCTGTATATGGGTATTTTTTGTAAAGTACCCTAAAAATTAATGACTCGAACATGAAATACCAAGCAAAGAAATACAAAATATAAGCCCCACTACTTTGGTATTAGGTTCAACAGACATAAAAATTAATCTGTCCAACTGCCAGAAAACTTTCTAAAAGCTTACTCTCAATTTCCGTACTTACCCCACTGGGGACCATCAGGCCAAAGGCTGCCCTCCAAGTAGCTCTGATCTAGGACAGTGTATCCCAAAGTTGTTGCTGGAAAACGAAGTCACCCAACGTGATCATGGGAACATGGTTCCGATGGTCACATAAGAGGTGAAAATGCTACCTGTCATTCTGGACATTCACAAGGCGTGGTGGCGTATTAAAGGCTCCGAGAAATCCTGTTTCAAAAAAGGGAAAAAACTACTTTTATTGAGCCTAGTTTTCCAAATTTATTTGCTCACTTTCTCTTTGTCTCCTTTTTAAGTTTGTTTACTTATGGATTTATTTTTGCATCATACGTACAACATTTGCCAAATTACATTCCACCATCACACGCTACGAGATGCGGGTCTGGGGTTTGCCCCCATGGGAATCTGCCCAGCCTGAGACACTGAGAAGTTAGTCATAATGCTGGACCCCAAAGTGGAAAGTACCCCAGCCTCGGCGAACCTTTGCCAGCCAGTCGGCCCCGCGGTGGTAATGCCTGGACCCAGTTGTAGACGGCGCCAAATGGTCCAAGGAATTGCTTCCGGTGAAACTCAGGTTCCTCTTTAATTGTTTAGCTGCAGCAACAGACAAGAGCTCCAGCTATTGGCACTACTCCATTTTGGCAACTGCCTCACACATTGAGACACGGTGGCCTTTAGCGGAAGTCTGTGCGTGGAATAAACTCAATCAAGTGTAAGGAGACTACAGGTTATCCTGGGAACTCCAGGGTACCAGCTATAGTAACACTGTTTATCCTTCCCCGGGCTCACTCAAGCTAGGCCCAGAATGGGCTTTCCTAATTAGCTGGCATCAGCCAACCATCCCATAGTGCAATCAATGTCCTTGCAGGAGGCTTTCAAACACCTCTTGGAAGTAGATTTGAATTCACTAAGACTCCCAATTCCCCTCTAACAAAACAATTACCTAGAGTTCGATTTCCGCACATAGAACCCCAAGTGCCTTCACACTGGGGTCAGTAGCACGAGAGGTCTGGTTTTGCCAGAACTGGTGTCACTACTGGCTTTAATAGTCATGGAGGCAGCTGGCTGATCTAGTTGGTCCAGAATATTGCTCTCTCTCAAAGACTTGGAAGTTTCTGCTGTCGCGTCAAATCAAAAGCACAGCAAAGTCAAGGTCACTTTCTTACCTACCACTCAGTCTCCTTACTGTTTCCTGCCTTACTGTTTCCTTGCCTTATGTCTCCTAGCTCTATTTTGTATCCCTGTGACATGAACTACTTTACAATGTACTCTGATATATACCATCCTGAGTCACAGAAAAAAAGTATTTCCAGGCCTGGGGGTTTTCCTGGTAATGACATCGACACAGTATTTAGTCTCAGAAAACGTAGCCACCTGCCTGCACGTCACATCATCCCTCACACGTCCGACATTAATCGCCAACCACCGCAGGCACCGAGAAACTTTCCACTGAACGCCTCTTGTATAATAGGAGGGTATAATTATGAGGTCCCCAGACCATGTCACAGGCTTCTGTGTGGTTATAAATCACGCCAGCAAATCCTTGGATTTACCTCCCAGAAAAAGGTGGAGTCTACTTCATGTCCCGTGAACAAGGGCCAACTGTGGGCACTAGCTTCTGACAATCAGACTGCAGCAAAGAGGAGGCTGTCTGTCCCCCGAGCTCCCTCCTGGTTGTTTCTCTCTCTGGGGACACGTGGCTTTGGAACCCTGAGGTGTCACATAGGAAGTATCACTGTCGTGAAGACACCATGCTGGAAAGACCCTGAGTGGAGACCCCAGAGAGAGAAATGCCGGAGGACAGGGAACTCCACCTACTCCAGCTCAGGCGCCACACGTGGGAGGGAAGAGCCTCTGAGACGTCGCTGGCTGCTCCTGAATCGTGAGAGATCACAAATCACCACGGCTGTTATAAGTCACTCAGTTTGGGGTGATCTGTTACTCAGCAAGGAGGTAGCTAACATCTCAAATGGCTTACAGTTAGAGCTCTTCCCACTTCTCTTTTTTTCAGCACACACTACTGACCTCCTTAGGACTGACTCTCCCAGCTGGCAAGACTCTCCCAGCTGGTAAGGCTCCCAGCTAGTAAGACTCTCCCAGCTGGTAAGACTCTCCCAGCTGGTAAGACTCTCCCAGCTAGAAAGACTGTCCCAGCTAGTAAGGCTCTCTCAGCAGGTAAGACTTTCCCAGCTGGCAAGACTCTCCCAGCTGGTAAGGCTCTCCCAACTAGTAAGACTGAACCAGGTAGTAGGACTCTCCCAGCTAGTAGGACTCTCCCAGCTGGTAAGACTCTCCCAGCTGGTAAGACTCTCCCAGCTGGTAAGACTCTCCCAGCCAGAAAGACTGTCCCAGCTAGTAAGGCTCTCTCAGCAGGTAAGACTTTCCCAGCTGGCAAGACTCTCCCAGCTGGTAAGGCTCTCCCAGCTAGTAAGACTGAACCAGGTAGTAGGACTCTCCCAGCTAGTAGGACTCTCCCAGCTGGTAAGACTCTCCCAGCTGGTAAGGCTCTCCCAGCTGGTAAGGAACAACAAAGCACACCTGGTCTCACAGATTAGCTTGAACTGTCCCCCGCCCCACTGCCCCCGCCATCACTCACACCTTGCTTTACGCTGCTCACCTCAGATGCTGACTCATGTTTTCACGTTTCTATTTTTGATGCTTCTAGTTATGAAGTTGCTCACCTTGAACACTCCGTGCCCCTGGTTTTCAAGCTCACTCTCCCACGTACCCACCATGCACCCGGTAGATGGATGTACCCCATCCCTGGGTCCCGTTCCTTGGCTTCTCCCCTCACAGGCGAGGAACATGGTCAGTCCAGCCTGTGGCCGGCGCCTACAGGTTCCACAAGCTCACTCACTCACTCACTCACTCTGTGTTTACACGGCATCCATGAGGCTCCAGGAACAGAACAAAGCTGATAATCTCGCCGTGCAGCGGGACCAAGGAGAAGACTCACGTCTTCATTAACAGTGTGGCGAGCCAATACCAACCATGGCTGTGCACTTAAGACAGAACAATCAGACAGGAAAGATCTATGTTGCTGCTGCTGCTGCAGGAGGTCTTGTCAGGCTGTGAATGGGTACAGCTACCCGCTGTCTTATCTCTACGGTAAGAGTGCTGTTGTAAGGATGAGATGGGACCATATCTGTAAGATGCTTTGCCCAGTGCCTGACACATAGGAAGAGCTCAGCAAACGTAGGCTCTTCTTAGTCTCATTCCATATTATCTCAAGTTTAATATGCCCAATGCAGAGGCCCTCACATTCTCCCTGTTCTTCTCACATGTTCCCCATCCCAGTTCATGGTACATTATCCTTTGAGCTACTCAGCCGAAAAGAAACCCCAAACACCTGCCGTCATTCCGTCTCCTTTCCTTCACTCACGTCCCACATGCAACCCAATGGCAAGGATTTTTGGTTTTGTCTTTAAAATGCATTCAGAATCGACCACTTCTCACCCCTCACTGCTCTGCCCCTGTCCAAGTTCTCATCGCCACCCGCCTTTGTTCACAGCTGAGAGGTGCTAACTCCTCCGCCTGCTGCCACCCGCCCTCCGCACGCCCTGACCCACTCCTTAACCAGCAGCCAGGAGAAATCCTGCAGTAATTTCCCATCTTTCTAACGACCTTGTGATCTCATGATCTGGCCCCAGATCTTCTCTCTCGTCGACTTCTCGGCCCCTCACACACTCTTGGCTTCAGCTTCGCCAGCCCTCCTGTTCTTCCTCAAATACACCGGCCACTCCAGCCTCAGGACATTTGCACTCGCTATTCCTTCTGTCTGAAAGACTCTCCTCCAAAGACCTAAATGCCTGGCTCCCTCAGCTCCTTTCAGTCTATTCTCAAAGGTCAACTTTCCCAGGGGGGTCTTCGTTGACCATCCTGATTAATATCACAACCCCTCCCAGCACTCTACTCCTCTCCATGCTTTGTTTCCCCACCAGCTACCTCGCTTACGTGTTGGCTTTGCCTTGCTGTTTCCCCCACTGGAATGTGAGCCCCACGAGGCTGTGGGTTGTTGTTCACTGCTCTATTCCCAGTGCCCAGAAACAGTGCCCACTACACAGCAAACAGGCAGTAACTGTTCACCGAAGGGAGGGAGGGAAGGAAAAAGGGAAGGGGATACAGTGCACTACTTCTTTGCCTCCAACGACCTAGAAAAAAAAATCCAGGCTGATCAAGTGTGGAGCCTTGCTTGGGTTCTAAACTGGAAGGGAGAGTCCTTTGCACTTCCTCGGCAGGGAAGGGAAGTGCGGCAGCCCCTTGGATACCTGTCCCTTCATCTTTCATTTAGTGCCGGCACAGACGAGTCACCGTTAGTTCGTGGCCCCCACTGCTGCTGACCTTAGGCATCCTCCCCACTGTATATGGGGGAAGAGGTAACTTCTTTGGGTAAAAGTGTTTGCCCAAGGTGAAGAACAGAGAAGGGCTCGAGGTCAAGTCTTCTGGGAGGCCCCTTGGCCTTATGGAGGTCAGTGACAGGTCCCCAAGTTAATTCACTCCCATGCTCGCTCACAGAGGGGTAAACACGGATAGTGCACATTTCCTGGCTGGGTCAACAGCTTGACAGAATAGAAAGCGTGTTGAGCTGGGGGTCACGGGATATGGGCTTTAGTCCAGGCTCTGTTATCAACCAGGTCCAGAAGCTCCATGACCTGAAGGAGACCAGTCACAGCTGCCACAACCCCATGAAATAAGTCACTGCTCAACCTTCTCAGGAGGACACGTCCAGATGTCTCCATGAGGCCCCCAGCATGTTTGGGACAAGAGCCTTACAAGTAATTGGTGGGAGGGAAGCAGAACAGGACATTTGGTGGCGACACCCGTGCTTCATATGCAATAGCTTTTTCCTTCTTGACTTGTTTTCACTCATTCATTCAACAAATGCTTACTGAACATCCATCCAGGTAACAAAGGCACGTTTACAAAGGCTCTTACCTTCCGCGGGGACCTCATTTCCTGGGTCTCTGACTCCACTTTTTTCTTTCTCTCTGAGCTCTAACCCTCATGCCACTCCCTGGAGTGAAGCCTAGGACCTCTTGGGCAAGAAAGGTGTTCGCCCCCGTGCCAGATGGTCAACAAGAGTGTTCTCTTTGGGGAGGTGACAGGCCTCCAAAGGCCCAGCTGACGTCTGCTGCAGACTCCACAGTCTGTAACCCCACCACATGACAAATGGGTTGGGTGACCTGTCTCAGTGTGGACTTCAAAACATGCTTTAGAAGGAAGCGGGGGGTGAGGAGGCAGGAGAGCAGACACTAAAGACTTGCTGGAAACAAACGTGGCAGGAGCTCTGGGTTCTGCAGGGACGGGGCTGTCAGAGTTGCCATCAACCACATGGCAGGAGGCCCAGGCACAGCAGGTGGCAGAGACACAGCCTTAATCAATAGCTTCTGTAAGGAATTAGGTGGGTTATAACTTCCAACCTGCAGCTTGGCTTAGCTAAACTGCATTATCTTCCCTCTCCAGAGTAACATACACAGAAGTGAACGAGAGTGGGTGTCATCCACCCAAGACCTGCGGCTAAGCGGCCTGTTTGTAAACACAGTAGGAAGAAAAACGATGTGCTAAGGAGAACAAGTCCACAGGCACCTCCTCCGCTTGCTGGAAGCTGCTCCAGGAGATCCCCGAAGGCAGCATTTACCCTTTTCCCTCGAGAACTTGCTGAAGTGCCTTCTGGAGACGAGAAGGACCACCTCCAACAGCCAGATGAGAGCCTTCTGACGGTCTAGGCCTGTGAGATAACTGAGGTCTGCGAAGACGTGGAAAAGCAGACACCCCACTACCTCATGTATGCCCCTGAGCTCCCGAGGCAAACGGCTTGTGTTTACGCCAGGCGGCAGCCTCTGAGACCCTGGCGTGGGAGTGACGGAGCCTGGCAACCTGAGCTTCTCCCGGACGGCTCTCCAGGGACATCTGGTCTTTATCCTCGTCACTCACAGCGTGCTCCCCAGTCTAGCAGCATTGGCATCGCCCAGGAGCTTAAAAGGAATAGAGATCCTGGAACCCACGGAACCAAATCTGCATTTTAACAAGCTCCCCAGGCGATTTCCACACACATGGAAGTTTAGGAACCGGTGACCCTGGTAATGGATGGTACAGCCCAACCTCCAGTTGAAACTCACCCTTTCCTCAAACGTTCTGCGTAACTTAGGACTGTAAGAAGAGTGAGGCCTCGGAAAACTCTAGGCCACTGGGTAGACTCATAACTGGGATCTGACACCTTTATTTAAATATAAATGTGACGTTGAGGATCTCAAGAGAAGTGATACCAGGTGGGAAGAGTCCTAGGTACGGGAGGGGGACAAAGCAACAGGAAGGGTGTGAGGGACATAAAGGCAAACCAGGCTTTGTAATTCTGCCGACAGCCCGGTGGGCGACTTCCTTCGTGGACTCCGTGGAAGATGGTGCCCCCACTGCAGGGCCAGGCACCATGGAGCCTGGAACACTGACTAAGCTACTGAAACCTGCCACCAGCGAAGCTGAGTCCTGCTGTACCTCTTTAGCGAGCCTCAGCCAGCAAAGCCCCTTCCTGACTTTTACGCCGACATCCAACTTCATGACTTCCAAACCCACCACGGCCTGAGTCAATTCTAGAGGCCCTGGGGCCCCAGAAAGCACACACGGGAAAACCCTGCTGAAAGGAAGTTCACAGTGTATGTCACAGGCAGCCTTGAAAGCGGGGCTGAATGATGGATGTTTCATCTGATGGCCTTTGGGAGCCACCGAAGGTTTTTAAAGCAGGAAAAGGACATAATCCAAGCTGGGCTTTAATGGTATGATTTGAGATTGTGTCTTTGAGTAGAATGTTACTGCAGGAATCCAGCAAGTGTTACTGAAGACTTCAACTAGGAAGTTTTGTTTTTTAATTGGATGTGTAGTGAACAAAATATGACTTTATTCTGATAAACACTTATGGGCACACAGCAGACATTCGGTAACGCTGTGGGATTCAGGGGCCTCATTACACAGGCCAGTCTACACAGTGATGCAGGGAAGACTTCGGATTTGTTGGACTTTCACCCATATTGCCATTTCTTGAATATCTGCACCAGGGTTGGTTGGTTGGTTGTTCAGGTAACTAGGCTTTATCCTCCTCTCGCTCTCCGGCTGAGCGAGGGCTGTCCGGCTGACGGCAGGGGTCACCGCAGTGCCCACCTTCCTCCTCTGGATTTGTGTCTTCAATCTGCTTTGGGGTGGATCAGCAGCAGGGACAGGTGAGGTCTGGTTCCTGCCCAGTCGTGAGACCTTGGGCAAGTTGTCCCCGGACAACTCTGGGCTTGTCTCTCCATCTGGAAACTGTTCATCACACGATGCAGGGAGCTTCAGGAATTGCCTGGCCTGAGTCCAATGGGTGTGGTCTGTCATCCAGAGAGTTTCCCCAAGAGCACAGCGCTCCAGCTCTACCACTCTACATGTAGGACATTAGTTGGTTAGTCAGCCCGGTTCCTTCGGGCCTCCTGTCCTCGGGTGAAGCTGCCAGGTGACTGGATTCTGGGTGGGTTAAGTTGTCCCTGCTTCCCTCCAACGCACTTCATCATAAAAGAACATCTGGTTTTCTTTGCATGGCTCTTAATTTCTTGTATCAGTTTCAATTAGGTTCTAGTTTTCCCTGCTTCTCTCAGCTTATCTCAGGCCTAACTCAGATCCCAGTGTTTTTTTTGTTTTTGTTTTTGTTTTTTTAGGCACTGTACAGATATCCCTTCTCGGGACTCGATTAAACTCACACACTCCATCTGGTGTTACAAGAGCTGTTTCAAGCCTGGATTCCTTCTCTGAAGTTATCTGCCAACAACCCATCCATAAATTAATAGTTACGGTATGTTTATTAGTTTCCAGACTTCTAACAGTATACTGATTCTGGGCAGAAGCTTAGCATCTGGTTTAGCTAAAGAACTTAATTTTCTACAAACCACGCAATCTAATTTTATCATCTGGTACTCAAACACGAAGTCAGTGGCCTTTAAATGCTGATGTGTGCACCACGGCCGAGCCACTTATCGAGTTTCCACCAGTCTGCCATGACAATGTGGGTGTTTAAAAAAAGAAAGAAAATAAAGGTCAATATAGTGGATTTTTAAAAAGGCTAACTACATTCAGTTTAATGGACTGTCCATTTTTCTGATTTATGCTCTTACTTTCTTCTTTTTCACCTGTGTAACAATATTCTTTAAAATATTTTCCTTTTGGGACTTCCCTGGTGGCGCAGTGATGAGACTTCTTGCTCCCAACACAGGAACTAGATCCCACATGCATGCCGCAACTAAGAGCTCGCATGCCACAACTAAGGAACCCACCTGCCACAACTAAGACCCAGCACAACCAAAACAAATATTTTTTAAAATGTTTAAGATATTTTCCTTTTAATAAACACATTTGATAAAATAAAAATGGACAATTCTATGTACCTCAAACTTTGTAGAATATTTTCCTGATCCATGAACTCCAAAAGATAGGCTACCCCAGGCGAATGGAACATCCAGTGATTTTAAAAAGATGGGCCAAGTCCAGGTTTAAAACCTCCTCACCTCTTTCTGGAATCAATAAACACCCACCATTGTTTCTGATGGGGCCAGCGGGGAAGAGAAGACAGTTTCCGACACAGGCTTTGAAACAGAAGCAAATCCAACATCGACTTACTCAGCCGGAAGAGACTAGCAGGGATTGGACTCCCCCTTGTTTCAAGGCCTTCATATTTCTGAGTTACCTGCCTTTCAAAAAACTATTATTGCTTTTCAAACTGTCACTCACTGGGCATCACTTGGCCTTTAGCTTCGATGTGAAAATAAACAAGTGCCCTTTCACCCCAGGCCACACCAGCCTCAGACAATCAGGGTGTGGCTTCCAGTAGTGCTCTGGGCTCGGGGCTCCTGGCCTGTGAGCACCTGCTGCTTTTCAGGGCTGCTCCAGGGACCTCTTTGATTTCCTGCCCCTTCTTCTTCCGCCAACTCCCCAGCTGAAAGAACAGGAAGGGAAGGAGCAGGACTGTTTAAGGGGAGGGCTTGGCAGTTTGAGGGCCTCTCCATGGAGGATGGACACTTGCTGAGTTCCATTGCAAGCCCTGTCAGTCTCATTCTTGGCTAAAGCCTTTAAACGGTGACCCAAGCGGGAGGTATCTGCCCGGCCTCCCTCTCACCTCTTATCCCTACCGACCTGGGACATGCCCCCATCTTTAGGGGTCTTTACCCCTCTTCATCACCCTGTCTTACTTCAACGTGGCTCATTCTTACGTCCCAGGTGCCTGCCCATCAGTTCTAAAACCTTCTTCAGAGTCTGTCTGTCCTTAAGGCTTCGAAGCTTGTGTACATAGAACTTCCCTGGCCCTCCCAAACCTATGGTGAGTGACCCCCGACCCCACCCGATACATGACCTTCAACACCACAATGCTGTCTGCTTCAAGGCTGGCCTGATGGGGAGGCAGAAGCTGGAAAGTCAACCAAGGGCTACGTGAATACTGTTTGTAGCTTTGTTCACTGAGCAATAAATCAGACATCTTCCCATGTCAGTACATATCAGGCCATCTCCGTATTTTTAAAGGGTGAACAGTGTTAGCGTCCTTTTATATGGTTACACTCTAATTTAACCTATCCTCTGTTGATGGACATTCAGGCTATCTCCAGTTCTTCTTTATTACAAACAATGGTGAAACAAACATCCCTTTACATCCACATGCATTTCTGCTCTTGGAAGTGGTGCTGCTGTATGGATAACACAGCATGGGAAGTGGCACATTTGGGATGCATTTTCCTCCCACCAGCAGGGCACAGACATCCTTTTGGCCAACTGTTTGTCAATCATTGCTTCAATTTCAGTTCCTCTAGTTAGTGGAGATGGAGGATATGTTTAATCGCTTTGTACTTATCTGTACATTTTCTTTTACTATGCTTTGCCCATATTCCACTTGGGGGTACTTTGTAAGTCTCAAGGCGAAAAACAAGCCCTTTAAATATAAATGATATTAGCCCTTTCCCTATACAAACATTTCTATTCATCATTTAACATTTATGGAGCATCTCTGTCCCAGGCACTGTATTACACGTACATTACCTCAGTACATCTTCAGAGCGACCCTGCAGGGAAGGTCTCATTTTCTCTATTTTACTCAAGAGGCTGAGGTCCAGCAGGGTTAGTGGAAAAGCTAAGACTCATCTCCAAGTTTGCTGCAAGCCTGAGTTCTTTCCACACACCATTCAAACCCTCTAGATAGACATGCCCTCACATGATTTTAAGGTGTCTCCTGATAGTAACAGAAGAATGACGTGGGAGCTAGAACAATAAAGACGTAGAGGTGGAAAGGGAAGGACGTCTCCTTTCTTCATGGTCCAAACACTTTGCTTGTTACGAGAGGCAGGTCATTCATGGCTTCTCAACCAAGATTTCAAGCCCAAGGCTCTGGCTTCTTGCAGTTTATTCCTATACAATTGCATCACATGGTTCAGTTCTGAGGCTCAGGTTATAGAATCATGAAATATTGGACTGTGTGTTTAATTTTTTAAAAAAATCCTAATTCCTAGGCCCCAGCCAGGGAGATTCTGACTTATTGGTCTCGGGGGGACTGAGCATCAGTATTTCTGGCAGCTTCTCGAGTGACTCTCGTTCACAGCGCTGGTTGAGACCCGCTGTCCGAGGTCATCTCCACCACCCTGTCTAGCTCGAACACTCACGTTTTAGAGCTGAGAAAGTGAAGCCCAGAAAGGGAACGTGACTTGCCCAAGCTCACCTGCTGACAAGTGGCAAGCTCAGGCTGCAGCGCAGGTGTGAGGGCCTCCAGTCTACTCCAGCAAACTGCAGACGGCCAGGGCCGTCGTCATCCGCCTTTCCAAAGGTGGTCCTGCGAAGGTATTATTCGTGGGTACAGACACGGTTGATAATGTACGACTGCCTTCACGTTAGCAACTTGCACTGTCTGTGCCATATTTGCTACTCTGCGTCCTCTGCTCCCAGGCTGTCCTGCGAGGGCCCCTCATCTCCCACGGCCATGAGCCGGTTTCCTCGGCCCATTACCGCACCGACTTCGCTGCCCGTACAATTCAAGCCGCATCATTTCTCACAAGCATCACCTTCGTGCTTGTCGTTATCACAGGGGCCCGAGCGCACTGGGTCCTCCTCCCTCCTGGTCCCTGCCACAGATGTGGGTCTTCATTTATGCTGGTAACAAAGAATGCCAGCCTTCCCCACACGACCGTCCACTCCGTAACGCCAGGGACCATCTGGTCTTTGCTCACCACTGTTTTCCTAGCACCCGACATGGTACCTGCACAAAGCAGACAAAGACACCTGGGGTCGGGGCACCCTCCCCTTAGCGTCTGAGGCAGAGCCCTTTTCAAACTCTCCTTCCGACCCCCAGAGTTTGCAGATCAGAGAACCCAGGCCTGGGGAGGCCCAGTGACCTGCCTGGAGCCACACCAGGGATCTTGGCAGAGCTGACAGCCGCATTCAAGCCTGGGCTTTCTGGGAGCCACGGTTCATCGCTGATTTGTGCTTAGCTTTCAGAGCAGTGAGCCTCTCCACCATCCGCGCACGGCGACTTCTAGATCACACCTCCTTAGTGCGCTGCACATGGCAGCAAAACTCAGAGAACTGCTCTCCAGAGTCAAGGATGCCCCTGGCAGGATACGAGAGCTTTCCTGACGCAGCCTGCTTTATCTTCAGATTATGCTGATTTTCCTCCAAATTAAAGTGGAGAGTCTGAACTACAGAAAGGTCAATCATTGGTGCTTTAATCCCCATGAATACAGAACGTAACAAACTGGAATAAAACCACAGGCTGGCTGGTAGAGGTCCCTGAGTGGTTGAATGGTCAGAACTACCCTCTAACTGGCATTATTTCCCCATGTAAATCCACCCCTCCCAGCCCCTCCCTCCACCCACCCTTCTCTGGAGAGACCGGCATCGCCGCCCATGGGTGCCAACCTGGCCGTGGCTCTAGGAGAGACAGCAGATGACGGCACCGACCCCCAAACTGTCAAACCCCAATTGTTTCTTCAGTCAAGGCAATGGGCCTTTCTGCTGCACTGAGGCCGCCGACCATTTCCTCCTTCCTGGGACCCCTGCCCCCCTAGCCAGGGCCCCTCCTCTCCCATCGCCCTGTGCCGTCCCTCCCCCCACGTGTCGTGTCGTGTCGTGTGTGCCTCTGCGCTGCTCACGAGACTCTCAGCTCCATGAAGTCAGGGTCCACACCCTCCTGGTCTCTAAGGCCCAGCTCCGTGGGGCCGTGTGGCAACAGGTAACATTCCACGTTACTACCGCGTGATGACGCTACGCTGGATACTTCGCACAAGTCAACTCATTTAATCCTCACAACTCCATGAAATAAGCGCTACAATCTCCATGCTACAAGAGGAGGAAATGGATCACATCAGGTCCCCGAGGACACGGATGCTGTCGTCCTGCTACTTCACGATTTCCCAGAATCAACAACAGTGGCCTCCGTGGATGTCGACTTCAAACTCGAGTCAGTCTGACTCCGAAGCTCCGTCTTCAATCACCGGGCACGTGGGTACTGCGGAACCAGTCCAGGACTGCCTCTCTGAGTGCTTCACACCTTCTTCCCTGGGGCACCTCTTAACTGTCAGTGACCCCCCAGGCTCTCCCGTCCTCAGCTCATCTTTTCCCGAGGCAGGTGCTCTCCTATGACTTGATCCTTACATGCCAGCAAGTCCAAATCTCCCTGGAATTCCCGGCTGCCCATCAGACAGCACAATCTGTCCGTCCCCTATTCCTCAGATTCTACACGTTTCCTCACCAAGCCTCCACCTGCTCCGTCTCCTGAATTCTTTTCATCAGATTGTGACCCCACTATCCACACCACCGCCCAACCTGGGAACTGAAGAAATCAACCTTGAGCCTCCTCTCCCCTCAACAGTACAGAATGATGTGTAAGCACACAGGCTCTCAAGAACACAATTCTATTCACAAGAGCAAGGAAAATAAAACACTTAGGAATACCTTTAACAAAATAAGTGTTAAGGCTAAAGCTACAAAACCTTGCTGAAATTAAAGATCAAAATGAATGAAAAATAAATTAAAAACCAAATGAAAAATAAATTAAAACTCAAAATTAAAGGGCTTCCCTGGTGGTGCAGTGGTTGAGAGTCCACCTGCCGATGCAGGGGACACGGGTTCGTGCCGCGGTCCGGGAAGATCCCACATGCCGCGGAGCGGCTGCGCCCGTGAGCCATGGCCGCGGAGCCTGCGCGTCCGGAGCCTGTGCTCCGCAACGGGAGAGGCCGCAACAGTGAGAGGCCCGCGTACCGCAAAAAAAAAATAAAATAAAAAATAAAAATCAAAATTAAAGATCAAAATAAATAGTCTATGTTTATGGATCAAAAGACCCAACATTTTAAGATTCCCAAGTTGATCTATAGATTCAACAGGTTGCTGTTTTGGTCTGGTTTGGTTTTTGAAGAAACTAATGAGTTGATCCTAAAATTTATATAGAAATGCAAAGGACCCCAAATAGCCAAAACAACTTGAAAAAGAACAAAGTTGGAGGATGTACACTTCCTGATTTCAAAACTTAAAATACTTATATATATGGTCAACTGATTTCTGTTAGAGGTGCCAAGGCAATTCAGTTGGGGAAAGCAGGCTTTTAAACACATGGTGCTGAGACCACTGAATACCCACGTAAACTTAGATCCTTACCTCACACCTTACACGGTAATAATTCAACACAGCTCACAGACCTAAGTGTAAGAGCTAAAACTATAACACTTCTGAAATCAAACATAGGAGAAAATCATTTGTGACCCTGGGTTAGGCAGAGAGATACAATACTAAAAGCATGATCCATAAAGAAAAAACCAGTAACTGAACTTCATTAAAATTAGAAACACTCACACTTCAAAAGACACCATTAAGAAACCGAAAAGACATGTCACAGACTGGGAGAAAATATTTGCAAATATGTCTTATAAAGGACTTGTATCCAGAGTATTTTAAGAACACTTACTTTTCAAAAATAAAACCCAATTAAACAAGTGAGCAAAAGATCTGAATAGACATTTCACCAAAGAATATACATGAATGATTCATAAAAAGATGAAAAGACGCTCAACATCATTTAGCCATTCGAGAAATGCAAATCAAAGCCACAATGAGATATCACTTCACACTCACTAGAACGGCTATAACCAAAAAATATAAAACAACAAGTATTGGTGAGGATGTGGAGAAATCAGAACCCTCAAACATTGCTGGTGGGAACGTAAATGGCACAGACACTTTGGAAGAGTGTGGGAGTTTCTTAAAAAGTTAAACACAAGCTTATCATAAACACCAGCAATAGCACTGCTAAATACATATGCAAGGGAAGTGAAAACAAGGCCACACAAATACCTGTACACAAATGGTCACAGCACCATGTGAAAACAATCCAAATGTCTATCAACTGGTGACTGGATAAACAAAATGTGATGTAGCCATACAACAAAATACTGTTCAGCAATAAAAAAGTGGTTACTAATACATGGACGAACCTCAAAAACATTAGCCTAAGTACAAAAGAAGCCAGATGCAAAAATCCCACATATTATCTGATTCCATTTATACGAAATGTCCAGAAATGGGAAATCAAAGAGATATAAGGTGGATTAGTGGTTGCCTGAGGCTGGGGGTGGGAATGGATATTGCAAATGGGGACAAGAGATCTTTTTGAGGTGATGGAAAGGTTCTAAAATTGGTCTGTTGTGATGGTTGCACAAGTCTGTAAATTTACCAAAAAATCACTGACGTGTACACTAAAATGGGTGAATTTTATGGTAGGTAAGTTATACCTCCTTAAAACTGTTGGTGAGGGGGAGGGAAGCACAGGCCCTAGATTCAGATTCAAGTCCGGGGTCTCTTACCTACCGTGTCACCTGGGGTAAGTTACTTCAACTCTTCGTGCCTTGGTTTTCTCATCTGTAAACTGGGAATTAGGGTCGTACACACTTCAGAGAGTTATTCTGAGAATTAAGTGAGTTAATACAGGTAAAATGCTTAGCACAGTGCCAGATGCACAGCAGGCATTCAGTAATGTTAGCTACTTTTCTTAATTATTGTGGTTACACTCAACCAATTATCAAGTTTTGCCAATTTTACTTAGTAAATAGTTCTCAAGTTCATCACCTTTTCTTCGTAACTTCTTCCCTGGCATTG
Organism: Delphinus delphis; assembly: GCF_949987515.2. Classification (NCBI taxonomy): domain Eukaryota; kingdom Metazoa; phylum Chordata; class Mammalia; order Artiodactyla; family Delphinidae; genus Delphinus; species Delphinus delphis. The sequence goes on from NC_082684.1 coordinate 157,894,906, forward strand.
AGCTCTGGACCACCTACCTTGTAGACAGAACACCTGCTGCAATTGTCCTAACTTCCCCCAGGCCTGCACCCCTGCATCCGCCTCCACAGGCCACAAAAGGCCCTCCAGGACCCGGTCTCTGCAGACCCTCCCACCCCATCCCACACGCACACCAAAGCGAGAAACTTCCCCACACGCACCATGCAGTTGCTCGTTCCATCCCCTCTGTACAAACGCCCCCTTCCCCTCCCTTTAGTCCATCTACTCTGAGAACCCTCCACACAGGCCCTCCCTCACCCTCTTGAGTTGGGCCCTTCTGTGCCCATAATAGTCACCTGTGCACGTCCCGCCCCCAACACTGAATTGAGACACAGATTACAAAATGTGCCTCTTATCTTGACGTGTGAACCTAGCACAACCCCAAGGCAACTAGTACACTGTAGGTGCTTAATAAAATGCTGAGCGGTCAAGTGGACGACCAGGATATGCAGCATCTTCTCAGCTTCTCACATGGGGAAAACGCACTTGGGCTTCCTGACAGCTTAAGCCTCTTTTTAGCCTGTCACTTACGGAAAGTGACAGAGGTTGTCCAGGAAAATGGAAATCCTCGTAAGGCTCTACCTATTTGGAAGAACTACTGTAAGACGTAATGAGAGAAAGTACCGGGTCAGGCCACCTTCAGCTGAAGCCACTGCTACTTTCCACAACTGCTAGTAGTTCATAAGCATTTACAGAGATGGCTGGTAATGTTAGTCTTTCCAGTGGAAATTTTCTTAACTTACCTGAAATCAGTTTCTAATCTCTGAAACTGACCTGTTAAGAATTTTTGAGACAGCTCACAGTGGTAATACACAATCAATTTTTTAAAAAAATTTCCCCAGTTCTAACTAGCAGCAGGGGTCAAGATCCAGTCCTATGAAATCTAACATTTGTTCCTCTATTTTTCAGGGTTCTTATTGATAAAATGGTGGCAATTATGCTTAGATTTATGGAAACTGAAAATCCTTCTGAAAGTACAATTCATACATAAATGTTAAATGGAACCCTTTCTTCCTATTCTCAATACCTTAGGTCATTATAAAAGTAAAGTCTGACTTATTAAAACCATCTGGTCAGTAAGTGTTAATATCAATATTAGAAATGAAATTTAGGGCTTCCCTGGTGGTGCAGTGGTTGAGAGTCTGCCTGCCGATGCAGGGGACACGGGTTCGTGCCCCAGTCCAGGAAGATTCCACATGCCGCGGAGCGGCTAGGCCCGTGAGCCATGGCCACGGAGCCTGTGCCCCGCAATGGGAGAGGCCACAACAGTGAGAGGCCCGCATACCGCAAAAAAAAAAAAAGAAAAAAAAGAAATGAAATTTAAAATCCATTAAAGGACAATTAAAACAAAGAAACAGATTGCCAAAACCATAGTCTCAATTAACCCACAATCAAGTGCATACTAAAACAAAGGTGTGAATCTAAAAGATAACTGAGCAGGGACGAAGTGAGAGAGAGTGGCATGGACTTATATACACTACCAAATGTAAAATGGATAGCTGGTGGGAAACAGCCGCATAGCACAGGGAGATCAGCTGGTGCTTTGTGACCACCTAGAGGGGTGGGATAGGGAGGGTGGGAGGGAGATGCAAGAGGGAGAGGATATGGGGATGTATATGTATAGCTGATTCACTTTGTTATACAGCAGAAACTAACACACCACTGTAAAGCAATTATACTCCAATAAAGATGCTAATAAATAAATAAATAAAGATAACTGAGAATAGTATTTCCAGAAGATTAAGCTGTAGATCCTCTGTGAATAAATCCCTATTTGTGGAGATGGAATGCTTTTCTCTAATCATGAAAATGAAAAGAAAACGGATCTTAGCAAAGTACTGACTAGGCGTCATTTTTGTGCTTATAGTATAACGAGCCCTGAGGGAGAGATCTGAAATGACAACAAATATAAAACTCCATGTTAAAGTGACACTGAGTATGACATAAATTTTGTATAAGAATCTTCTTAAAATGAAAAAAAGTTCAAACAATCACATCACATCCTGTAAACAACCATTTTTCTTCTCCGGAAATGCCCCATTACCTGAATCTCTCTTCCTTCTTTTGAGAAACATTCTGTCATTGACAGTGAAGGGTATCGCGATCTATTACCCTAAAATATGCCACTGGGCAATAAAAACGATTTTTGAGCTGAAGGCATTTGAGTTTCTGATATCCCTTATCTGCCTAAAAGCAGAGCGCCACCCCCCCGCACCCCCAAAGAACACAACTCTCCTAAATCCCCTCCTGGGGCAACTCTATAACCTCCTCTTCTGGCGCCCCACCAGACCCCGTCACAGACGATCATGTCTCCCACCTGCTCTCTTAAGGCCCATTTATTTTCCAGAAAGTCACCTGCTTTTCCGTAAGTGCCCTTTCTCCCCCTTACCACCCTCACCCCTGCCTTGACTAGGTTGGGTGGAGAGACCCCAAGCTAACCCTCCCTTTGACTGACTGATAACCGGATACCACGTGAATGCAGGACGCACGTGTTAATGACCTTCCAGTTGCTTTTCTCCCGTTGGTCTGTCCTTTGTCAGTCCAATCTACAGGGCCTGGGTGGAGAACCTAGAGGGCAGAAGGAAGAAGAATTTTTTTCCTCCCCTGCAATACCAGGGTGTCTGATCTGACAGCTATGGCTATCTCCCAGCTCTCAAAGCTATTTTAAAAATCCTGTAAGCAACATAAGCACCTGAAAGAGTCGAAGTTTTAAAACCCTTTGAGACACTGGGTCTAAGTTTAACTTTTCAAACTAAATATTAAAATATAAAAACTATATCAAAGTGCTTACTGTGTTAGGCAAAACTGTTATGAAGAAAAGACTTAATAGTGGCAAAATAGTTACCCGTGTACATGTAGTTAAAGCAAAATCAGTCTCCGCACCATGAAGATCCTCACCAAATGTTTTTTATAAATATACTTCGCCTACTTTATGAATGTTATTTCATATTTTATCCTTATTTCACTATTTATGTTTTATTAAAAGATAAATTTGAAAGAGTAAAATTGTACGGTGGCAAAATGACTCTGAGTTATATTTTCCTACTTGAAAAACTAACAGATCTACATTTTCTAACGGGGAAGACTGAAAATAATACCTTATCACTATTAACAATGGCTGATTAAATCAAATAAAGGGCAGGTGATGCGGTTCTAAATACAGAACTACTGGAAATTAGTAAAACATATACAACTGTGATACATATAAAGTCATGTAGGCAAACGCTACGCAGTATCTGCTCAGTTAGAAAGGAACTAGCTTTAGAAAAATCAGAGATGCCATCTGAAAAAAGCACATAAAAGACACAAAACAAAATATACTTATTTAGCATGTTAAAAACAATCACATCAAAAGAAGTATACAGATAAAAAAGTCATAGGTGACATAAGAAAATAGTGTGTGTGCATATATTTTTTGCATATATATATATATATATATATATATATAAATCTACAGTATTTACCACTGTTGATATATATATATATTTTGGAACAGCTCTGATGCTGCTATCATAAACTAAATTGTACAGCTTGGTTTATTACAAGTCACAGAATCATGGTTTAAAATTGGAATTCACATCCCCAGCTACAATTTTATATACATTTATTTCTAAGCTTCCACATGATCTGAACCAGGAGCCTGGTGGATCGGAGTTTCCGTGCAGCGTTTGGCTGCTAATACACTGCATTTGTTTTGCCATTTAATAACATCATTACCAAGTTGATTAAAATTATATTAGGCTCATTATATACATAAAAACATTGTCACATTCACTAGCTAAACAAATGTTACTCTCATTTTAAAAGACATACTTCTGTACCTTGAAAGCTTAAAGCCCCAACTTGCAACAAGAAGAACCATCAATGTTAGGTTTTCTATTCCTTATTGTTCTAATAGGATCAAAGTAATGTTGAAAACAAGCTCTCCAGTGAAACCCAAAGGCATACTTCCTTAGAGTGCCCAAAACTTGGTCAGTGTTTTGGTCATTGTAGTGTAACAGATGATTTTGAAAGACATTGCTGATTTGTTACCATGAACCTGAATTTTTCACTGAAACAAACAACAAAAAAAAAAGACTTTTGAAAGTATGAAAGTCACGCTATTTAAAAAAAAACAACAAAAAACCCACCAAAATCTGAAGTTCCTAGTAATAATTAGGATCATTTTTTACAATTTTACACAGCGATAATTTAACGGCCTACGAGCAGCAATATTCACTGACTACATTCTTTAAAGAAGAGGGCCAGGAAAAGATCATGTAAATGCCACCCCGGGGCCCTTTGCGGGGAGACTCCACAGTAATTTAAGGGGCAGAAGTAAGAAGTAACCATATTGTTTATCTTGCTTTCAAATGAATGTAAAGGAATTTGTTCTGCTGCCCCGTGTGAGTGCTTGATGATCAGTAACTTGCAGCTTCTCCTGCTGGCATCCGCCGGAGGGCTGTGTGTACTTCCTGGGCATCTGGCAAGGAACACTCTGCTCTGAGCTTTGCGAGGGTCAGACCAGAAAAAAGGGCACAGACGCACGAAAGCTGATGTCTTGGTGAACACGGATACATTGCGTGCTGCACCTTTGGTCATAAAATTAAACTGCCCCGATTTTAAGCACCATTAAGTGGTTAGCCTTTCTCTCCAATGTCTTTAATCTTCAGATTGAAAACTGAATGAGCAATTGAACGAGAAAGCTGAGCATTCCGTGAGATGCTGAATTAAGCCAGGGCAAACCCTCAAGTCAGTTTAGGACCTGCGTTAAAAATATAAGGGGGGAAAAAAAACATGACCAAAAGACAAGGTAGGGAAAAGAAGTAGAATAAATTATTCCATGGATCTAGATGAAAAGTAGTTGTTTTTTTTTTTTAACATTTCTTTAGTTCTGTGTTCAAACGTGTATGCGTAGATGCATATAGTATCTATTAAAAGACACGTACACTACACATAGCCTTAAAATATCTATTCTACAGTTTTTCAGTGCTTTGTATCGTTACTCAAAATAGAATGGACTAACAGAGTACAAATATTCAGATTTTGGAGAAACTGTGCGTGCATCCCTAAATACTATTGCTATGTTTCCAGGTTAAATTCTTTTTAACAGGTTCAGTGATGATGCAAGTTAAAAGCTCATCTTAAGCAGCATCTAGGTGGGGATGAAATCACTTCCATATATTCTTATTACCGACATACATGAGAACTGTGCGAGTTGTTCACACTGTATAAAATACTGCTTTGGCAATTATCAACATAGCAATGTAGGTTTCATATGGTTTCTATTCTCTCGTCTGCAGCAAGTACAGATCAATTCTCACAGCAATACTGATTCCTGGATAGAGAGTCCATCCCGATTCCTGTAGTGATATACTGGGGGTGAGGGCCCTGAATACTGATACCCAGATGAACTGGCATCTTCCAGAGCTGGGGAAGTTCGATACCGCACCGGACTATCTACTGAAACTGCAGGGAGGGTGTGGTCCTGATAGGGGACGTGTTGAAAGGTGGGGTATTTGGGTAAACTGCTTAAGTGGCTACGGTTGGCATCACGAGTCCACGACTGTCCGTGCATCTCCGGTCTCAATGCGTAACCAACTTCCGACCATTTTCCGTTATTATCTGGCAAACATTCCACTGGAGGAAGGAGGAATTTCCCATTCTTTGGTGACCCTGAATTGCCCGAATATCCCGCAGCACCAATATCAACAGGGAGAACTTCTATTCGACTGGACGGCTGGACCAGAGGAGTTGCGCGGCTGTAAGATTTCTCTGGAGAAACATCAGTCGAAAGAGTAGAACCGTAAGGTCTCCGGGAAGGATTCACTGGTGTCCCGTGGGGAAACGGTGGAGACACAAAGCTGCTGTTAGCAGCAGGGATGCGCTTTGGAGAACTGCCCTGGTAAGTGGGGGGGTCACTGTAAGATGGGGGGTGTGCTGTCCCTCGATCCTCCCCGTCTAACTGGGATGGATATTTTGCATAACTCGGAGGCTGTAATTTAAATGTAAACGTGTTCGGGGCTCTGGATGGACTGGAGCTGGGCTCAGCGTGCCTCCTTGGGCTGTGAGGGTAGGCCGCGCCCCTGGGGCTCTGGGAGCGTGCCCTCTCCAGCGCCTGCTCCAGGGCCGCGCTGGCTCCATCCCCGGGTACGTTGTCATACTGCGAGGCTGTGGAGCCACGCTTCCCTTCGTCCGCATCCAGAACCTTCACCTTCTGCCTGACGCTGGGGGCCCACGGATCAGCGGAACCGGGGACGGTGACTCTCGGCGTGGGGTGTGCAGCCCGACTTCGGCCTTCAATGGCATACTTGGCGGTTTTCTCAATAGCTGAGATATCTGACGGCTTATTCCATTTGGGCACAAACTCCTTCCTGATGTGTGAAGTGGCGTTGCTATTCTGGTTAGCGGTTGCGTGGTTATACTGCCTGGAATTGTCCTGTGGACCCGATGGAAGTCTCCTTTGAAAATCCACCTCATCTTTAAGCTTTTTAGTCTCCTCGTCCACCGACTTCCGCCGCAGCTGCCGCGCCCTCTCGGGGGTACCTGTTCTACTTTGATGGGGAGGGGAATGCTCGTGGGCTTTGTAAGGTGACGAGCCGCTCTCTCTCCTGCCGTCCAGATGCGGACTTGACCTGCCCACACTTCTCTGTCCGTTGCTCAGGTGACTGACGCCAGCTGATTGAGATTCAGGGGGAAGTTGTCCCAAAGGTTTCTTTGGAAATTCATCCTCTTTACCTAAAGGGAAAGATCAATTCATAACTGACATACATGCATGAATAAATGGTATCAAATATAAGAACTATATCATGAATAACTGCTTACTTTTCATGTGTGCACTCAAGCACATGCACATACATACAGACACACAGAATTTTAGTGGCTTAGGAGAAGCATGTTTTAGAGAGATTCATACTAAGGCATACCAAAACTCAGTCTTATGCAATGTGCAGATGGGAAAATTTTATAACCTTATGAGTAAGGATCATACAATCATGTAACATATGATTCTTATATTTTGTTAAGATAGTTACCTGCTTTACCGTGAATGAGAAGCTGATATTCTCATTTCTATCCCTAAAACAATCCTGCAGGTCAGTAGTTCAGTGTCTCACCGTTACATTCCTTCCACTTAAGCATACCTCAACTAAAACAGTTCTGGAATGTCAGTAAAATGGTTCCTAACAACCTCAAGCCAGTCTGCCAAGTTTAAAAGTTAACTGATGACCAACTGTGGTCTCCAGTTATCCCCAGAAAGCTTATTATTATTCTCTCAAGTACCTTCCACCATATACAAAGAGACGGCATTCTCTATTTCCAAATTACTACTCTAAGAGGGTCCTGCTTTAAATGCAAAAAAAAGGGAAAAAGAATAAAAAAGAAAATCATATTAGATACTTTTGGTTTTACATTTTAAATAACTAACATGGGAAAATTAATGAGGACTTAAAGGAACATGCAATAACTTGGGCATTTTGTAAACAGTGTTTAAAATGATCCACAATATGGACTCCACTAAATACCATCCTGAAAAAAAACAACAGACTCCACTTGTAAAAATTCCAAGGTTTAAGACATATGTTTTTTATGTCTTCTATTACTACAAAACCGTATATTCTCACTTAAAAATAAGTCATTGCACTCTTCAAATGCTCCGCCACCCACCCACCTAACAAATGTTTCCTGAGGAAAGCCATGAGTCCACCAGCTGTGAGCAGGCGGACGCCACCTCATTTTTATGTAGCTTACGGTCTAGGTGATGATAATTGTATTATTTACCCACATACCATAATTTTCTTTAAGATGTTAAAATAATTCAATGAGCTTTTCTTTGGGAGGGGAGGGAGTAGAGAATGATGGCAATGCGATATCCTTTAAATAGTTAAGCTACCAGAATAAGAATTATTGAGCTAAAGATACTTTATGCTTTTCTGATTCAGTGGTCTTGGCATAATCAACATGGTTCTTGCATCTTTCTATAATAAAGACGTTTTATGATATATGGACAGACTATTTTAAGCGATAACCCAAACTTGAAAATGCTTGTCATTGAGAAAAGCTTTGTTTATGAATGTTGCATGTAAAATAGTCTGGAGCATTCCAGTTCAGCCTGACTAGCCTCATATGAAATATCTGGAATTGAGGTGAGAAAGTTGACGCAAATGCAGCCCTAGTCCAGAATATTCACAAGTAGTCATTCAGCCTATCAGGTTAAAAACGAACAATAAGGGGCTTCCCTGGTGGCGCAGTGGTTGAGAGTCCGCCTGCCGGTGCGGGGGACGCGGGTTCGTGCCCCGGTCCGGGAGGATCCCGCATGCCACGGAGCGGCTGGGCCCATGGGCCATGGCCACTTGGCCTGCGCGTCCGGAGCCTGTGCTCCACGGCAGGGGAGGCCACGGCAGTGAGAGGCCCGCATACCGCAAAAAAACAAAAAAACGAACAATAAAAATAAAATTAAAATCTATCTGGTGTCCCCCAAGTTTTTATCAGCTCTACAAGTAGCTATCCATTTAGTCCCAAGGAAACATATGAATTCCTTCTTTCCTGTAAGAAAATAACCGCAACAAACACAAATTATCTGGAAGATATGATAGAAAAACCGAATGCAGGAATTTTCTCTTTGCCTCCACTCTGACAACTCTCTAAGCGCACAACAGAGTAACTGGACTGGCCGATTGATATTCCATCAGATAATAACATCAGCCTTTTCAGGTTGGTGTGTAGGAAACCTGATGGAAAACATAACCATTAAAAAGAAAAGGAAAACAGTGGCTCCTGGAGAGAGTGCTAATTCATGCCTGCAAGACGCACGTTACAGGGACAGACAGATCAGCTGTAGAGATCCTCACGCTGAGCCCTCCAAGCCGTCCCACGTCCCCACCACTCGATGGCTCCCGGCAGCCTGCAGAGAGCCGCCAACACTCTACTTCCCATGAAATCATTCTAAATGTTTCTAAAAATTCTCCACAGCGGTATTAAAAAAACAAAAAAGGAAGAACAGATTTCAAGCTGCCCGGCTGCTGCAGGTTGCACGCCTTCTCCCTAGAACACCGTCAATCAGCGGAAGCCTCACCTGCTTCTCTCGGCCCAGACCCTGCGTTGGGGTTTCAGTCTTTATCAATTCACAAGTCACGAAAACAGTTGCTTGAAATTAGGTTTTTCGAGGGTTAGCTATCTGCTATGGTTTGAATGTCTGTGTCCCCCTAAAATCCATGTTGAAACTCCCCAGCGTCACCTCCATGTAATGGTGTTTAGAGATGGGGTTTGGGAGGTAATCAGGTCACAGCGTGCAGTCTCGTGATGGAATTAGTGCTCACACCCTTTCCACAGTGGAGTAACGGACGGGGCCACCAAGAGAGCAGGGGTCTCCTGGGTTTTTCCTCCCCCCCCACCTCAGGGACTGCAGCCACGGGTCCCTCTGAGTTGTGGTCGACAGTGGGGTGAGGAGTGGCCCTGGCAGAGCAGGAGGAATGCCCAGCTGGAGAGGCAGTAGTCAGACAGGGGGTTCCGGACCCTGCGCGGGCAACCCACCTCCTTCTGCTGTCACGCCTGCCCAAATACACCAGAGGGGGTGACATTGACGAGGGAAGGAAAGGCCGGTACCTGATTAATGTGAGTGACGTGCTGGGCAGGGCCTGGCACGTGTAGCCCTGGGACAGAGCCACACACCCTGTGTCCTCTGAGGTGGATGGGGCACCAGAGCAGGGGGTGAGTCACCAGAGAATAGATGTTTGCTTTTTCTCTTCCTCAGCAATGTCTGTGTCTAAAAACCACCTCCTGGTTATGAGCTGAATTGTGCCCCCTCAGAATACCTATGTTGAAGCCCTAACACCCCGAACCTCAGAAGGTGACTGCATTTGGAGATAAGGCCTTTACAGAGGGGACTAAGGTTAAATGAGGTCAGCGGAGTGGGCCTCTCATCCAACGTGACAGGTGACAGTATAAGAAGAGGCGATGTGGACAGAGAAACACACAGAGGGAGGACCACATGAAGACACAGTGAGAAGGTAGCAACTAAAGCCAAGCGGAGAAGAAACCAACCCTGCCCTCACCTTGATCTTGGACTTCCAGCCTCCAGAATCATGAGAAAATCAATTCTGTTGTTTGAGCCACTGTCTGTGGCGCTTTTGTTGTAGCAGCGCGCACGGACTAAGACACTACCCTTCAGTCTACATCCTAAACCTCAAAACTGATTTGCTTTTACTAAACACAAATTTTATGGATTGCTTTTCCTGTTAGTGAAAAGTCACATATTTCACATATTATTTATGATCATCTGCTTTTATGGTTCTAGGACATTTTCAATGTCAACAATGTAATGAAACCAACTACAGTAATTAAAACTTATTTTAGGGGCTTCCCTGGTGGCGCAGTGGTTGGGAGTCCACCTGCTGATGCAGGGGACATGGGTTTGTGCTCCGGTCCGGGAAGATCCCATGTGCCGCGGAGCGGCTGGGCCCGTGAGCCATGGCCGCTGAGCCTGTGCGTCCGGAGCCTGTGCTCCACAACGGGAGAGGCCACAACAGTGAGAGGCCTGCGTACCGGAAAAAAAAAATTATTTTACAAAACCAGGTCAAAAAGATAACTGAACACAATAAGTGTGGAGGGTGGACACAGGCAGTAACAGACCCACAGGGGTAACTCGAGTTCCGTTACTTCACAGATTCTTGTGATTTCCTATGGAAACGCAGACATTCAGCTGTAGCTACTTACTGATGCTGATAAAGATAAAGGGCATCTTTGTAAGTGTGGTACCCAGAATTTAAGCAATATTCTAGGTTTGGAGTAACTGAAATGCAGTACAGTGGGGTTTAATAAGGGACTGATGCAATGGAAGAAATTTTTTAAGAACACTTTACAGTGGTGGTGGGAGAGAGAACGTGAGGGGGAAGAGGTACTAGGGGAGAAAACTGAACATCACGTCCTGTTCCTGTATTCTATTGTCCATAGACTTCCATCCTGAAATCCTTTGGATACATAAAAGGTCCGTATCAGTAAAGACTAATAGGACACAGGGTAAAAGGCAGGATTACAAAAATAAGGCACATATTTCTCAGGAGAAGGAATAAAAAAGTGAGAAGGAAGTAATGGACTGAGGTGGTAATTTCATGCCTGAAACAAAATGGAAAGGTACGTGTCATCCATACAAGGGAGTTTTAATTTTTCAATATAATGGGTAAGAAAAGTACTCACCTTACACTTAACACTACTTTATATTCAAGTCAATACACGAATTTCTCTAAGGAAGAGACATTAATATTCTAGGCATCTACACATTATATTAGAATTAAAAGAAAATTTTAGCATGTTCCATTTACTTAATGGTCAAGAGGCCAAAATCCACACCGGGAAAAAAAAAATCTGTGACTGTTCTAAAATATCAAAAAAGCAGCTTCTTAAAGTTCTTTCATGGTAGCCCATAATACATTTCCCTTTCACCTTAGCAGAAGATAGCCTACTTAAAGTGCAGTCTTACTTATTTTGCAGACCTTCCTATAGCATCTAAAATATTAACAGAATTACAGGTAAGGTTTTGACAAAATGTCCACTCATTCAAATGTAATTAATCTTATTAGAGTAACGATATACCATTCAAATAGTACCAAAACATAACGGTTATAAATACCCAAGATCTATGTAGCTATGAAACTAGATATAGCAGGGTTTGGAGAAAAAAAAAAAATCCAGTGCAGACAAAAGGACATTGCGTCTTAATTAATTTCTGAATGTCAATCTCTCACTAGGAACTAGGATTCTGTAAGAGGTGCATGGTGAATACCTCGACTGTACAAAGACATTTAGAGGATATGGCCTCTTTGCCCCCATAAAGATTATCAATAAGCATGGAAGAAAGGAAAGTAATTTGAAAAAGGCAGCAGACAAGGATATAAGAAGGAGCTCTCTAAAATGGAAGTGCTTAAGAAACCTAATTCCTCCCAATTTTAAGGACAGTAATGCAAGTTAGGCAAGGAGGCCTTGCTTGGTAAGGGTAAGCTTATTCCCCGGTGCCAGGGCCGGGCCGCAGTGCTGGGAACAGTGCCAGGCTACACCTACTGTCCATAGTGACCTGGGACCGGGGAGCAGGGTAGGGCCACCAGCAGTTGCTGACTGATGACACACGGACTCTGCCACGTCCAGTTTATTCCTGTAAGTGACCCAACCCCTCTGAACAGCGCAGCTCCTCGGTGATTCAAGAGCGAGCAAATGTGCACTTGCTGTTGGCATCTCTAAGGGTCCTCAGGGCCACCGTGACCATGGGAAGGGCTGTCTCTCAAGAGGAGTGAGAATAGGGTGGGAAGGAGGGACCAGAGGGGAAAAGAGAGAAAGAGGGGGGAGGAGGAGGGGAGGGAGAGGACGGGAGACAGAAGGGAGGAGTGTGGAGGGCAGCAGGGCAGGGGGGGGGGGGTGTGGGCACGGTGGAGCATCGCCCCACCCCCACCCCCCGAGGCCGCTGGGGCCCGTGTGTCTGAGCAGGGACCTGTTCCTGTTTCTCAAAAACTGAGCAAGGCTGAGTCTCGGCAACCACAGCACCAAAACCCAAGGGCCCTGCGCCTGGGGGAGCTGACCTCTGTGTGTAAGTACAAAATCAAGAAAAAAATCTACCCAACCTCGTTGCAAGGCGATTCTTCCGTGAAGATTAGTTATTCAACTTTCCCTGAGCTGAAGCCATACTAGGCAGACCCTCCAAGAAGTACGTATGCCATCGTCATATTTTCATATGCTAATGAATATCCCTTGCCCTTTCCCACAAAAGTAGATCCAAATAAGCATTAAACATTCTTGTACAATCTCTTCATAGATTCACCTTAACCTCCTCGAACTACCTGTCCCCCAAAACACACACCACTATACTTGGCCTTTGTTTGGTTTAAGTATCTCCTTTCACCCCTAAGCAACTGAGTGTAACTAAAAGATTCAAGCATAACTGATGTCAAAAGAGATAGCTATAAACAGGCAATAAGTACTAATATTTATTATGCACATTTTCCCCTGAAAACCAGGAGTTTAAATGATATTTTTCACTAGCGTTCCATTATGTGAATGGTGAGTATTTTTATGCCAGTGCCAACAATTAGACTACTCTGCTCAAAAAAAAAAAGGAACTACAGCTTGATATATTTCAGGATAAACGCAAAAATGCTTATTATTTTTTCTTAAATAAGTTTTTTCCTTGAAAAAAAAAAATAAGAAAGAAAAGCCACCGAAAAGAATACTCCTAAGCATCCCTAAAGAAATACGGGAGAGTCTCAAGCCCCTTTGGGCTGGTCCATCTCTGATCTTACTCAGGTCTCTGTCACCACCCAGTGGACACCACACGCAACTACAAGTCTCACAGACTGCCTCCGAAGACCTGAGCAGCTTTCTTCGCCCAAGGATACGTAATTACAGGAAAGTGCTCTCAATGCTCTTCCCTGTGAGCAACTTTCTACTTTTAAACTTCAGCAACAGAATACATGTACTCTGACTGTTCTAAAAGTTTTCAGTTATAAATGGTGGGGACCACTGTCAGGAAAATTTTTCTGGGACAGAATCATCTTATTCCTTTTTCCAGATTAATTAAGTCCATTTGAGGTTTCAAATATTGTCACAAAATTACTGATTTCAAATTTATATCTGAAAAACAGAGCAGTTTCATTTCTGTTTAATGTACTATAAGCCAGAAGAATATACAATTCAAACACTATTACAGCTTTCAACAAGGTGATCAAAAGAAATACAGTATGCTTTCAAAATTATAGCTATGATAGTTTCAAAAAATCAAAAAAACTTATTGTAGTTAGGCTCATAGGCTGGACTTCCTTTCTAACAGATTAAACTTGAAAGATAAGGGAAGCTGAAAGGACATAATTATTTAACACATTTATTTTTATAAACCTATTTTAATGCCACATAAATTAAATAGATCTCTGTGAAATAATTTTTAAAACCTGTGCTGTGTGTTTCCTAGGGTTTCAAGTCACAAACACAGTACAAACTGCTGTGCATGTGTAACATCAGTTTCCACTATACAAACAAATAGAAGTGAAAACGCACTCAAACCCTCAAAACTTGAGACAGAACACATAACTAAACTGACTTGTCTGCGTGTGCAATCGAGATACAGAAAGATTCCATCACCTCCAAAAACTGCCTCCCACTAACCTTTTGTAGACGATAGGTTTTTATATCCTAAAAAATACATTATAGCTTCATTTGTTCATTAAAAAATATCGATTGAATGCCTACTCTATGCCAGGCACTGCCCTAGGTGCTGGAGACACGAAGACACGGTCACGGTCCTCCAGGAACCTACTGTCTAGTGCAGACATCAAACTAACTGGCACGGGGGTGACGCCCAGTGAGTGTGGGGACAGATGCACACACGGGGCACGCACGTTTCCAGCACAAAATACCGGTGACCAAACTCTGTGGCTTTGGGGAGGTGGGGGACTGGCCGAGTCTTCAGGAAGGAGACAAGGCTTAAGCCAAGCCGTGTGCACTCAGCAGGGTGGACCGGGTCAGAGGCCCGGGTGGTGCGGAGCCCCCTCACCACGTTCCCCCTTAACCGCCAGCATGAGCAGAGCAACATCAACCAGTGTTCCTGTTGTTATTTATCCACCCCTCTCCTTTTATCCCCACACTACTCTCCATCCCCTTTCTACCACTTCCTAGTAAAAGATCTTACGAACGACTGCTACCAGGTTTCCTCATGTGTAAAATGAGGACGAGTACTTTTTCTTAGAGTTATTTTAAGGATTAAATGAGACAGTGCGTGTGGTATGTGGCAGACAGCAAGCATTCAATACATACTAGCTGCTAGTTAGATGCTAAATCATCCCATTCCATTATACAGGTTTTGAGATTTTATTCTCATGTTCAAATAGTTCTATTACATACATATATTTTTTTCTTTATGTGTCTTTTACTAAAACTTGTCTTAAACTCTTTTTAAAAGTAGGCAAGACATTTAAAAATAAATGTTGAAATAGCAAGAATATAGTTAATAACTGCTGTTCCAAATGCATTCCCTGCTACAGGAAAGGATTAGTAGAAAAGGGACATCATCACACTGCACCAGGGAGGGGTGACCTTCCAGAGCACAGGTGATGGTCTCACAGGGCCCAGCCCCACACTCCATTATTGCTGTGACGGCTTGTTTTCTAGTGAATCCTGAAGACCCAGAACAAACCTCAGAGAACACGGATTAGACCCCTTGCAATTAAATAACTAAAAGCAGAGCATCTCGGTTTTCAGCGAAGGTGTGCTCTTAAAACTTCTTTCTACTGTGCTCTCTCCACATTTTCTTTTTTTCTCTTCCACTCACCCGGTATCACCCTCCAACCATCTTCCCCCATTTATCCTGTTTCTAGCTCTATTATGACCCTATTCACACTCTATTATTGTGTAAATTCTGTCTCTCCTCCGTGCACCCTGAGAGCAAGAAGCACGTCATTCTTTTCAGTTAAATCCCCAACAGAGCACCTAGCAGAAAACCTAACAGGTGGTCCTGGAAGATGTTTTGAAATAAATGAATAAAATATATTATTTAGGGCTTCCCTGGTGGCACAGTGGTTGGGACTCCGCCTGCCAATGCAGGGGACACGGGCTCATGCCCCGGTCCGGGGGGATCCTGCGTGCCGCGGAGCAGCTGGGCCCGTGAGCCATGGCCGCTGGGCCTGCGCATCCGGAGCCTGTGCTCCGCGACGGGAGAGGCCACAGCAGTGAGAGGCCCGCGTACCGCAAAAAAAAAAAAAAAAAAAAAAAAAAAAAAAAAAATATATATATATATATATATATATACTGCAACATACTGCCAAGAGCCCTGGATCAGCAGTCAGGAAACTCTGACTCTAGTGGCAGCAGTAATGCTGTGTCTGCAGGTTCTGCAGCTTCAGAGTTAGCATTTTAGTATCAGTTTCCTCTTCTAGAAAATGGGACTTTTACTTGCTCTGTTACTGCGTATGGTTCCACAAAACGAGATGACGAAAGTAAAAAGCGCTTACTGTTATGGTAGCTTAAAGCACCATGGTCACTTCTGTTGAAATAACATTATTTGTATATCAAACTTCCTAAATTTAAGTAGGGACTCTATTAAGAGAGGCAGATTTAATTAATGTGTTTATTCAATTTTTCTTAAAATCGAAGATTTTAAGAAATCTGATTTACATGATGTCATCACAAGTATGCTGCTGTTTTCAAACAGAAATGGCCCATGTTAACTGCACCGTGTCTTCCAATCTTAATTGTAAGTTACACATAAAGAGTCTGGCTATTTCCTTACCAGGTTCTGGAAGGTCTAACTTTGCCCGCTTTAGTTCTACCATAGAAATCTGGAGCTGCTCTATTACAAAGTCGTCTTCGAAGAAAAAATCCTTTGCCAAGGTCTCCTGAAGAAATTCCACAAGTTCTTCCATAGACAATTTCATAAGATGTTCTGAGAAAGGAGGAAAAGGTAAACAACAGCTACTTTAGGTTGAGAATATAATGTATTCTATTGTGATGTATGTTTTTAAAAGGGCACAGCATACAATTTATACATGGCCTTGTGAATTTCACCGAAACTGAGTAAGACGAACATCTTTTCTGATATTAAAGCAGTCACAGAGAAAAGCAGGTACTCCTGGGGGCTTGGGGAGAGGCGAATGCTGCTAAATACGTTCTCGTTGGTGTAAGAATAACCGGACCTGGGTATTAATATTCCCCCAGAGCCACCCAGGATGACATGTGCGCTTTCTGTTTCACTGATACGGAGCTCCAACTGTTATAGGCACATCCACTTCTAGGCCTGTATTTTAACTGTCTCAGAATTTCTCAAAAATCTGGATTATTAATTTTATTTGTATTTCTACTTATGAAAAAATTCAAATTACAGATACAAAGCAGAAAGTAAAAATCAGCTAAGATCCACTAGCCAATGACCTACAAGCAGATGTATGTACATGTGTATCAATTTACAAAAATAAATGATACTCTCCATGTTATTCACCTCCTTGTTTTTCCCCCACTCGATGGCGTACATCACTGATACCTCTCACTTCAACAAACATTTTATACCACCATCATTAACTATATAAGAGTCCATTGTATTGTACGCTCTATACTTTACTTAATTGGTCTTCTAATATTGGGCATTTAGGTTGCTTCTAATTTTTTTTTACTGTTTAAAATCACTGTGTGATTTTTTTTTTTTTTTTAATTAGTAACAATGTCTCTAAATATTGGTAAGGCCATCAGGGAAAAAAACAAGAAAAAAATCTTACGAGCTTCAGCTAACTATTGGTCCAGATTTTGAAGGTTTATATGGTGAAGGAACTTCATGAAAGTCCTTGAGCTGTGTCTTCCTAACAAGAAAAAATACACAGCAGCAGACAAAGGTTTTCCACAGCTTATTTAATCTAATGACATGGTAGGATATAAACTAACTGTTATGCTTAAAGTTTATTTACAAAAGGTAGAGAAACTTTTTACTTGTCAAAGTTAAGTAAGAGTCTGAAGTAAAACATAATTTAAGAGGAGGAAGACAGCTACAGGGAAATATAACATCATGTTTTTACTTTCTCACTGCTTAGGGAACATTAAACTAATAATGTTTAAACTAACTAATGTAAACTAATGATGTTTAGTATACTAAGAGTATACTTTTGCTCTACATTTTTGTCAGTTCATAATCTAGAAAGAGAGAAAAGAAGTAAAGGGGGTGAGAGGAGAGACTGATTGATTGATTTCCTGTGGTTACGATAGACCCTGAGTCTTGGGAGATAATTCATTGCCAAATTGTTTCATCTTGGTGTTGTGGTTTGCGTGTTGGGGGAGGGAGGGAAATGGACCACAACACTTCTGAATCCTCTTCTTTCAGAGTAAAGTATACAGTCGTGATTTCAAAGTTTCATTCCAACATAGAATTTGGATAATCTGATGCTCCTGAAGGCCACGCTTTTCAAGTAAGCAATCTCATATCAAAGCACCTAACACATTCTTAGAACAAAGCCAAGCACAGCAGGGAGAAAAACTATAAAACATGACCCCAAGCACTCAATTAGCTTATAAGTTATGGGGGCAACTGAAGAGATGATCATTCAAGATAGGATGCAGAGTATACAGTGAACGTGAACCTAGGCTGTGCCCTAGGCTGGAAGTGTTGTGTGAGGTTCCAAAGCTTCCAGTGACTCTCTTCTCTGCATTGTTACAAGACGAGTCACCAAAGTTTTAAGGTTGGGTTGAGACTTTAAGACAAAAAACGTTCTTCATATTCATAAAGAGAAACTCTCATTCCTTGACTTAAGGAATTCCTTGACTTAAGGCACGGCATATCAAATATACAGAGCCCTTGAAATATTGCAATTGAAGGCTTTTAAAAGCCTTGCGTTACATTTGGGCAACTGTGGACATGGACTGTACTTGCTTCAGAGGCCGCAAAGCAGCCAAACAGGGAGATGAGCTGGAGGTTCCCCAACTCTGGTCTACGGCGTGGGGCTGGATGCTTTTTTCCTGGGTGAAGGACACAGTAAAGGAAAACGTCCTCACTAGCCCTTTTAGCTAAGGGGCCTGGCTTCTTTAGTCTCTCCCTTTTCCTACTACAAACCTGAGATTCCGACCAATGAAAAGAAATAAGGGATCCCCCCTGGAAACAAATAACTAACAAGAATATTATTATTAGTGAAACATATACACTGCATTCTACTGAAGTGTGAAGATGAAAATGACATAGAGAAAAAAATCAAAGACGTTTTCCAATGTAGTAAGCTTCTGGTCATGAGGAAGAACCAATGAAAGTAAAGTGCCAACTGAAGATAATTTCACTGATTCCCAAGAATTTTTTAAACTCATTACTGAAAGAAAATGAATTTGAATCTGGGTGGGTAATGAGAAATCAAAGTTAAAACAAGGCTAGGTTTTTGTGAAATCTTTATAATTAAAACATTTTCTTACTTCTGTGTAATTTTAAGATTGTGTAAGACATAGCAGTAAGAATTCGTTCTCCTTCAAAGATATAGATGTCCCATATTCTGAGGTTTAGTGTAAAGGGAGTCTACAATTAAAACAAAACAGAAATAAGATTAACAGTTTGCCCTTGGCTGGAATTTGTAATTTTATCATTGGGCTTTGTAAATAAATACTCACCCGATCAAGGAAACATTGAAAAAACCATTTCATTGTGTAAAAACTTGTGTAGATTTCTTGAGAATCCTGGAAAAAACAAAGACTTCACAACTTCTGGATTGCAGCACACAAAATATGACAATATAATACTAAAAGTTAGGCAGGTTTTTGGAGGTAGCTGTCACAGCTAAACAAAACCATTCATTACAAATCTCTTTCGTGCTGGAGTAGTTCCACTTCTTCTCTCCTGACTCCCTCTTCTCCCTCAATTTTACTTTTGAAAATCACCCTGAGAATAAACCCTTCATAAGATAGGACTGTAATACAACACTTTGCTTCTCTTTAATATATTCTAAAGGGATGTATCCTTGCTTTACTAAATTACTGTGTTTTACAGGACAGCATGTATATGGTTCACTGAGGATGAGTTTGTAGGACTCTTAAAATACTTCAGTGTGATTAAAAAACCTCCCAAATCACTGAGAAATCACACATCCTTAAAAACTATATTGTTCGTATATATCAGCTTCAAAGTTTGATCCTATGAGTTAGGGCTGTGATAGTTCATCCATACTAAATTTCACAAATCTAACGTCCTCTGAACAACTGGGAATTGCAACTGCTCAGTAGATGACATGGACAAGACTATAAATCAATAGGGTAATTGGGACCAATGGCTGCACTCAAGTCCTCTAGCTTTATTCTTGGTGTAGGTGGGTGTAAGTCAATGTCACATCTACCTACCAAGTGCTGCTTAAGCTTGGACAAAAATTTATTCAGTATTTTTTCATGATGTTCTTGAAACCTCAAGAGTTTGGGAAAACCATGGACAAAAAATCCTAGAATATAAACATAAAAACAATACTTCATAAACAATACCAACAGAAATCTCTATTTTAAAGTGCAACATACTTCTTTCATCTTTTAACTGTCAACAACAACAAGAACAACGAATCCAGTAATCACCCCAATATTTTTCCTCCCCTCCAAGGAAACAATTGTGTATAAGCATTGGTTAATGAAACTTACAGTCTAGTATGTGTTTGCTAAGGATCTCCTATATCCTTGTAAAAGTATAAAAGAGGACAGAATATTTCTGAATTAAAAGGGAAACTAAGAAAAAACGGAAACTGAGGCCATTTATCAAAATTATCTGTTCCCTTGAAGTACTGGGTCATGTCTTATATGTACACATTTTTATAAGTTATTCTAATCTTGATTATTTATTTTGTTTTACCATTAATACATTACATAACAAACATTTTATTACCCTTTTCAGGCTTACTCCAATACCATACCAAGGTTATTATCACTTTTTAATCCTTTCTATAAGTGATACTTAACATCATCTAAAACATACAGCCACTATATGATCGATGTTAATATATTCTATCCCAACTGATTATACAATATAATCTATAAGATTTCTAGGAAGTAACTGTAAATGGGAAGTTAGTATTCATTTTGTGTATTTAAGTCATGGAACTTTACATCTATTTTCATTCAAAAATTTCCTTTCAGATATTCTATATAATCTGTTAAAAAGGATGCACACACAATGAATTTATCATTTATCCACATTAGTGTTTTCCAACCTGGGTTCTACTTAACTTCAAAAGATGTTACTAAATGTTCTGTTTTTGAAAGAATCCAGGAGAAATACTGTGTGTTATATGTACCCTTCTTGCCTATGTTCACGAGGCATATGAACTTCTGAATGTTTCTAAGTTGCTTTATGGACTAAAGAAACCTGGTTTTCTTCGTTTAGCTCATCTCCCAGCCTTACTGGCTCTTGGAGTCCATTTTTCCGCACAGCACACCTGTTTCCAAAAAGTGAAACTACGTCCCTCCAAGAACCCAAAGAACACACTGCTGGGAAACACAGCTTTATAATCTTCAGGGAAGGGCTACTTCTTAGCTAATTCTCCGCTTTCTAAGGCGCGTGTAGAACTTCCCAGACAGCAACTTCCTCCCTTCGTAACACTGTCCAGTGAAGTGAGTCCATAAAAAATCCATGTCTCTCTTTCTGTGCCACTTTCATGGTCAATTTGATAGGAATGGGAGTTGGAAGAATTTCAATAAAAAGTCTGATTTTGAAAAAGGCAATCCCTTCAGTAATACACAAGTGCCCAAGGGTGCTAAGATACCCGACTCTGCTTCACTTTTCAGTGGCGTCCCAGACTTGATGTTTCAAATCTCACTTTCTTCAGCCCTCACTTTATTCTACACATTTGTAAGTGATACCACTGTCATACAGGAAATGCAAAGAACTGAGGCAACCTTCAGTTACATAATTTCACAGGCAGACCCTGAAACAAATACCTCTAAGTACAAACCTACCCATAATAATGACCTAAACTGCTTTGGTAATGTAAATGTTAGGATAGTAAAATTAATACTGCTTTATAGATTAGACTGGTGACAATAATTACTGAAAGCAAGCTATCAGGTTTGTTTAAAAGAATGAATTTTCTAAAATTGGGCGGTATTCCACATAATTACATACTACTTAAACCGTAACATTCCACTGTACTTCAAGATATATCAGCAACACCATCTCAGGGTAAAGCAAAATGAAGACTGATAAAGAAGAGTTATTCTTCTTCAAGATGTCTTTTGAAATGATACTGTCTATTGGATGGCAGCTCAATATAATGTGTCTTACTACTGGAGTCTCTTTATGGGATGCAAAGTGACCAGAAACAGTTATCATGCAGATAGTATTTATTTTTTAAAAGATTCACAGGGAACACTGAGGGAGAAACAGACAGACAGACAGACAGAGAGACAGACACACACACACACACACACACACACACACAATGCCCCCACAATAACCACATGGTAAGAATGTGAGATTTAATAAACTATAGTCTATGGAAGGTCATACTTTTGAAAATTTAAAATATTACTTTAAGATGTGGCAGGTTCCCTACCACGTAAAGCTTTAACATTCACAAACAGAACTAAGATGGTCCATTCTCAGAGTGATTAGTGTTAAAATTGTTTTTAATTTAGTATTATCACACGCAGTGGCACTGGGAAAATAATTTTGCATTATACGGACAAATGCCACTTTCATTTCCAAGAGAAGCTGCAATCCAAACTCTCGCAAGTAAAGTTTACTGCATATGCTTGGCAAATATAACGAGAACGTTATTAAAAACCTCCTTCTAACTTGAAAACCAAAAAATTATGCAAGTTTTGAAATATTAAATAATAAAGTGGCCAGAATATGTTATCAGCCTTTTTACTGTAAAATGGACTCAACTTTACGGCTGAAACAACTGAAACACACACATGAAATACAAAACTACTTAATTATGGTGTACCTTTCCTTTAAACACCTAAGTGTCATTTCTCAATTAATACTCTTTGACAAAGAAGCAGACATCACAACATCCAGTCAATAGGAGACATCTCACTGAATGCACGACTGTCCAAAAGTTCTGAACAAAAGCTCTCAATAATTCAGTTTTTCCTAAATTCTTCTAAACCTAAATTAGTTTCTCCTGACTGGGCCAAGTAAGGAAAGAGTTTTAAAATGTCAACAGTATACTTTGTAGTAAACACGAAGGAATATAAACGTGAACAGAAAAGTTTAGAAATAGAGAAGAATTAAATGAGAAACTAGTAACAAACACTAATGAATTAAAGAAGCCCCTAAACATTTTTTTGTACTTAACCCTACCGATCATCTTCCAAAGTCTGACTTTGTTTGAATTTGCCTTTTTCTCCCTCCCTTGTTTGTTGCTGATGATCAACTATGGGGTTTTCTTACCATGCATAGCATGTTTGGGGCCCGAGAACAGTTTGACCAGGGCCCAGAAGGCGTCTTCTTCATTCATATACATGAGGAGTAAGGCTGTGATCTGGCTCATCCCCTGACAGTATCCAACTTCCTAAAGAGAAAACGAGAACAGAGAAACTGGGGGTTTTCAGATCGAACTACATGTACATGCACATATAAAAAACTGATGTAGAAAATAATCAGAAAATGCCTAAACGCATTATTTAATGGCAATTCTATAGAGAAATGTTACAATCTCAACAGCACTGAGCCACAAACTATCAAAGAATGCACCTGGCATTGGAGAATAAACGAAGAAGTACAGGCAAGCCTAACCTACGTGGATTTTACTGAGCCCTGTTCAGTAAGTACCATTACACCTTCTGTAAAGGCTGTTTATTTTTCTGTTTTGTGTGTGATTCTCAGCTCAATAGTCCTCTTCTCTGCTCAGATGCTGGCAAATTTCTCTCCTCATATAGTTCCCAAATTTGCTGTCTTTTCTCCTCTACACTTCCGGACCCTTATACGGACACATTGCGGGGTACTATCCAGCCTATGCTCCTTCCCTGCGAACTGCCCACTCTCCCCATAATCCCTGCTTATAACATGGCCTTAGAGATTCATGTCTGTGCCACGTGAACCAAAGCTGCTGGAGCAGAGGACACCTGGCCCCAGGGAACCATTAACTGGCTGCAAGACTAATTTACTAATTTCTCTAAGAAAACTGAATAAAGCCACAGAGACTGCAATCCGATGGTGGTATGTGCTTGAACAGAATGGTCATGGTGAGTCCATGGGTGCAATACTAGCCTTGGAAAAACAGATAAGCAGATAAAGAAAGCAATCTGGAAAGAGAACCAGTGGAACGAACAGTTCCCAGAGACAATTAGAGTTACCACATGGCCACAGAGTGGAAGAGAGAGAAAGGGAAGCTCTACTCACTGGAGGCTTCTCACTCTCCAGCTCCAACCCCCCTGAGCTTCATTTCTGTGAGAAGTCCCTTTAATCAATCCCTTTTTAACTTGCCCTTGTTTGAGTGAATTTCTGTCCCTTGTAACTTAAAGGTTTTGACTATAACAGAAATGATATACCCCAAGGTTCAAGGTGTCCTTCCTGTAATCTAGTCGACAAGCATTTATTTGGCATCTACACTGGTTTCGACACTAGTTGATCTTTCCCCCCAAATCGTTCTCCCCCCAGAGTAATCAATGCCTTAAGAATAACATGTTCTAATACCTAAAAGCTTCGTTTTGGCCCACTCCAGGAGACAGCAAGTAGGTACATATGGTCTCCCACCTGGACCTCACTGAATAAACGAAAGGTGATCCTGAAAGGCAACCTCCCAGGGCAATGAGGAGTCACCAGGAGTCAGGCGGAAATTAACCTAGCTACCACTTCCTGTCCTCCTAGCCTGCTCATTCCAGTCCTATCTGCTTAAAATAAAAACAAGACAAACAACAACACAAAACGTAACAAAACAGTCTGGAGAAAGAGGGGGAAAGTGAGCTTCGCTGTCATACTGTGGTTTTTCCACTTCCCAACCAGCTCTGCTCTAAGATGCCAGGGGGGCCACGGGAGCCTCAGGAAGATCCAGAGAGACCTGGAGACCATCCAGTCCTGAGATGAAGCAATGCAGGCCAAAAGGGCCTTGTCAGGAGGGAGGCCCAAAGATCTCCTCCAGGTGCTCAGAGCACAACTCAAAAAGCTGTGGGCAGGTGTGCTCCAACTTACTGTATTGTAGATAGAATATGCAGCAAGAACGTGGAACAGGGATTGCTGCCTAGAAAAAGAAATTTACATTGAACACAATTTAGTTTTTTTCACATATTTTTAAAATTATAAACTTAAAAAAACAACAGTTTGAAGATAAACAGATAATGCAGATAAAACTACTACTATAAGGAAATGATCCCCGAGCTCAAATTTAAACAATACAGTCTAAACTTGAGGCTAAATTTGACAGAAAGGATTTATAGCAAAAACCACGAAGGGCTTCACAGTTTCTTCAATTTGTTCCCCTCTTTCACTGAACTACTCTCACTATAGAATCATCCCCATAGAAGGAGCCGGCTGGACGGAGCTGCAGACCGGCCTTCTGAAGACTCACTCACACTGCCAGCTCCAAAAAGTACCTTGCGGGGGGCGGGGGGCATGTCCCCCAGGAGGCGGTATATACACCCGAAATCAGCCTCCAGCACCAGTGCTGCCTCTCCCAGGATCCAGGGGTGGGAACGGGAGTGGCTCCACACACCGTTACCTCTTGGGTCCACTAACAACATGCTTGGCTCTGCTGCTCTAGAGGTCCTGGCTCCAAAGAGAGGAATGTCCCCACCAGGAGACACAATGATTCCACTGAACTGGAAGCCGAGACGGCCACCCGGCCACTCTGGGCTCCTCATGCCTCCAAATCAACAGGCAAAGAAGGAGGTGCCTGTACCGGCTGGAGGGACTGCTCCCGACCACTAGGGGAAGGGGGTGCTAGGACACAGTGGACGTAAGCAGGAGCACGTCTAGAACACAGGAGACACTTAAGGTGCCTCTGAGTATAACCAAACCCTGTGATTAAAGTCAACGGATAACCTCCACAAGCAAATTCAGGCAGGACTGCTAATGGTCCAGACTCTTCAGGAATAAAGGTTTAGGTCCCCCCACCAGGCAAAGAACCACAGCCAGCCGAGGCACTTGCTGAGGGCAAAGGGAATATGGGGTAGGCAGTGGGAAGGTAAGTAACCAACCAGCAGTGACCACATGCCCAGTCGCAGAACTGCTGACTATATCTGTTTTGAGCATTTCCTTATTTTGATATCAATATGTTTGTGTATATATTTTAATGTGTCTTCTTCCTTCTCTTTTCCTTATCATCTAACATAATGTTTAATAATAGCTGACTTTTTATCACAGAAGTTAGGTTACACATATCAACGCAAAAAGAGTAAACACTGCCCAAGGGCGCTGCATCTTTTCGTGCGGAGGGGGTTAGCATATTTTCAGTCGTAAGTAGAATAGCTGTACCATGTCAGGCAGAGCATGCCTTTATCGTCTTTATGCGGAAATTAAGTTGACGAGGGTGGACTGTGATGGTTAGCTTTACGTGTCCACTTGGCCGGGCTACAACCCCCAGTTATTCAAACCCTAATGTAGGTGCTTTGTAAATGTCATTAAAGTACACAGTCAATTGACTTGAAGTAGGGGAGAGTATCCTAGATGATCTGGGAAGCCCTGGGTCGAGCAGTCAAAAGGCTGGAAGAGCAGATCCGAGGGTTCCCTGAAGGAGGGACTCCTCCTGTGGACCGCGGTTTCACTCGCGCCCACCCGAGAGCTCCAGCTGCCCTTCCTGACGGCCCGCCCTACAGATCTTGAACTTGCCTAGTCAGTCCCTGCAACTGTGTAAGCCAATTCCCCACGATAAATCCCTTAGTTTACATCTCTTACTGGTTTCTTTTTCTCTGGTTGAACCTTAACTGATAGGAGGTCAGCAAAACTGTACCTTTCATTCCTAAACTGCCACAGTCATTTCATTTGCGTATTTTCCATTTTTTTAGTTTCACCTTTGCATGGAGTCAAGGGTCTAAGAATATATTTATTGCTGACATGGCTCTCAAAAAGTAACACAATCTCTCATTTCTTTGATAACACTTTTAATAAAAGTATCTACCATATATTTAAGAATTCCCAGATCATAAAATGATTTATAGCAATTTTATAGCACCTACTATGTCAAAGGTTAAAAATTTAAGTTAAATTAGCTCCTGAATTGTACACAATATGGAACAAATGATCCACCAAAACTTAAACCCTTAGAATTGGAATCAAAATTATCGTCTATACAAGACATTCCAAACATTGACATTTCAAATTGATAAAGACTATTTGTACATGCTATTCATAGTTCATAATACTAAACTTTACTTACTTCACACCATATCTGTCTCTAAACATGATATGGTCCCTAAAGGTGCGGTTGACATCAAGGTCTATTTGTCTGATATCAGGTGAACAACCCCGTGCTCTGTGTTTTAATTTCTGAAGAGGAAAAAGAGGGGAAGAAAGCACATTTTTATGGAAATCGGTTGTCAAAAAGCCTATGACAAATGGTAAAATAATTCTCTTTAAAAAACTTTTGACTTAGGAAAGCCATTTCCATGGTTCAAAAATGAAAACAATATGAAAAGGTGTGCAATGAAAGGTTTCTCTCCATCCACAACCCCTCCTCTCCCTCCTCCCACCCCCTCCTCTCCTTCCCATCCTGCCAGTACAGTTAGACTTTCATTTTGGATGGAGAGCGTTTTGGAGTTTGTGTTCCTAAGACTCTTCACAGCTGAGCCATGTAGTTCACTATGCTCCCTTTCTTCTTTCTAGCACAATGTTCTTGTTTTCCTTGGGGCTTATCATTGCCTTGTTTCTTGATTTGCTTCATTTTCTACATATGTGTCACTAATTCAATCCAAACTCACTTTAAGTTGCATCAACCTCTCCTGGTGCTATTCTAACAGAACCGGCACCCTCCCTGCAGACCTGGCTTCCAGAGCTTTTGGACCCGCTACTCAGCGGGGGTCTCGGGGGTCTCCCTTCACCATCGGCTAGGCCTTCCTTTGCTTGGGTCCCCTCTCTCCTGCATCTCACATCTTTCTTGGCTTATTCCCTTGTTCTGGAGGAGCTTGTCCTCCAGTAGCTCCTGTGAAAGGGCGTGTGGGAGATAAATTTTGTGACACTTTGAATGTCTGATAAATCTGTCTTCTTTCTTAGCTATTTGGCTATTTTAGAATTCTAAGTCAGAAAATATTTTTGCTCAAAAGGCACCGCCTTCACTGTCTTCTAGCTTCCAGTGTTGCCATTCTAATTCTTTCTTCTTTATATGAAATCTATTTTTTCCTCTCTAGAAGCTTATAGGAGCTTCTATCTTCAAGTTTTGAAACTTGCAATTTCTGTGCTTGGCTTGGATCTATTTTTAGCCACAGGTTTGGGCACTTGATGGATATTTTCAATCGTAAAAACTCATTGATTTGAGTTTTGACTTCACAATCTATTTTCTGGGAAATTCCTTCACTTGTTATTTTCAAACCCTCCTCTAGTACTTTTCATTTCTATTATCATTTTTTATATTCATAAGCTCTATTGTTCTCTAATGTTCCTTTTATAGCATCCTATACTTGTTTTATGGACACAATCTCTCTTTTTATCCCTCTGAAGACCCCAGCAATAGCTCTTCCGTTTTCTTCTTGCTGTATAGTCTTGTTTCTCACAAATTGCTTTCTCTACTTGTTCTTATTTTCCATGTTATCTCCTAGCTCTTCTCCTCACTCATATTTGAAAGAAGACATGAGAAAGCTGATGGAAAGCGCTATGTGCAGACGTGGGGCTTCAAGCTCTGTCTTCACTGTAGAGTGATCTGGCTGGTTTCACTGGGCTTCCCTTGAAGTCAGGAGTTTGGGGGTATTTTCTTGGGCTGGTCAGATTCCTAGAGAAGACTCTTCTGAGCTCCTGTCAGGAGGACAAGCTTCCGGATGCCGGTGTTTTTGAGCGGAGGGAAAGGCGGGGCTGCCCCAAATTCAGGACATTCACTCCCTCGGTGCTTTCCTCCGCAGGTCTGTGTCCACTCCAGCCCACCGGCCTTCTGTTTCATCCTCTCCAAACAGTAACCCACACCCTGCCCCCGTCTCGTGCAGGGGTGGGGAGCAGGTGGGGGAACTCAGGGACTCTAACTACTTCTGCAACAGACTTTCAAGCACTTCTACTGTTTTTAGTTTCACTTCCACTTCCAGAGGTACCTGGAGCTGGCAATTATGAAGCCTGCTGGGGATTCTGAGACATAAATCAGGTCCTCCTCCAGTTTTCTCAGGGTTGCTAAAATTACTAAATGTTTGTCTGAATTCTGGTCTCCAAACATTGGCAGGGGTTACCTCTTCTCCCATTTTCTTATTCCTTGCAGTTTTTGTCTGTTTAAAAAACCCTCTCTGCTGTCAATTAAGCAGCATTTCAGGGGGAAAAGAACAAAATGAGTATGTTTAACCAGGTGGGAGATTAAAATTTATATTAATTTATACTTAACCAGATTTAATTGTAATTAAACATCTATATACATGTGTTATATTGACCTATTTACCATGTACTGGAAATATATATTTCTGTTAAAACCAATTCTAGTAAATATATATAACTGTTAATTCCTGACTTAAGCTAAAAGTGGAAAAAACAAGGCTTCCTGGAATATATGTTTTTATGTTAAATGTTTTGTGAGTATGTGGGTTTTGTGTCTTGAGGTAGGAACTCAGAGAAGGGCAGCTTCTGCAGCTTTTAAAAACATGAGCACTTCCACAGTGTTTTAAAACACTTCAGAGTTCTGAAGACCAAGGAAGATATTTATACTATTGTACTAGAGAACCGTACAACCACTAAAATAGTATTGTATGCTATTTCTGATAAAAGTTGGTCCAAGAGACATTACAAAAATTTAGCTTTAAAAATAATAATCTTTACATATTTGTTCTTTAAATATCTTTAAAAAAAAATAAGGT
The DNA here is from genome assembly GCF_949987515.2 of Delphinus delphis. Classification (NCBI taxonomy): domain Eukaryota; kingdom Metazoa; phylum Chordata; class Mammalia; order Artiodactyla; family Delphinidae; genus Delphinus; species Delphinus delphis. Next base: position 157,924,288 of record NC_082684.1, read on the forward strand.
AGTCGGCAAGCAAAGAGGTTTCAATTATTGTTCCACAGGCCCCCTGGTAAAAGATGAGGTATCAAAACACAGAAAGAAAATGTTTGACAAGACATGATAAAATATGCTTTAAAATAAAATTTAGCTGAAAGGGAGAAAAACACCCAAAGACATCTATAATGTCAATTACTCTAGAAAACTTCTCCTGAAGATGGCGGTGTGGGAAGACGCGGAGTTAGCACCTCCCCACTAAAGCACCTGCCGGCCGCTGGTGGGGGGCTCTGACACCCAAGGAGACGGGAGGAACCCCAAAGTGAACCAGTAGGACATAGGGGGACTGAGGCGGGAGGAGAAGTGGAGGCCAGACAGGATTGGCGCCCCCGAGGCCGGGGAGATCAGGAGAGGCAGCTGGGAGGGACTCTCCAGGAAGACCGGGAGGGGAGAGAAGCGGAGGGCGATCGCCTGGCCCAAACGGGCCGGGGAGCCTGCTGAGCTCCCAAGCCGGTATCCCCCGCTCCAAAGCCCCCTCCAGGCCGCGTGGGTGCTGGGGGTATAGGAGGGAGGCCGGGGAGATCAGGAGAGGCAGGTGGGAGGGGCCCTCCGGGAGGAGCAGGAGAGGAGCGGAGGGCGATTGCCCCGCCCACTCAGGCACGGGGAGCCTGCTGGGCTCCCAGGTGAGGTCCCCTGACAGCTGAGACCAGGGGCGGGGGGCACGCCTGGGCCCCTTCTGTTCCTTGAGCCTAAGCCTCACCCCTCACAGCCTTTTCCAGCCCTGTGGGTCCTGAGCATTGGCCCCGCCCACTGCCCAAACCTCACCCTTGCTTAGGCCCTGCCCTCCACAGCCAAGGCCTTCCCAACCCCCTCTTTTATTGTTTTTTCTTTTCCCTCCTCCTCTTTTTTTTTTTTTTTTTTTACTATTGTGGTACTGACGTACCTTCTGGTTGTTGATTTATCTATACTTTTATTTTTATATTCCTTCTAACATATCTGTTAGTTTTGTAGACTAATTTTATTTTTTTACTTTGTTATTCTTTTTTTTGCAAGGATTCTTCAATATATACAAATCAATCAGGGTGATACACCATATTAACAAATTAAGTAATAAAAACCATATGATCATCTCAATCAGAAAAAGCTTTTGACAAAATTCAACACCCATTTATGATAAAAACTCTCCAGAAAAAGGGCACAGAGGGAACCTACCTCAACATAATAAAGGCCATAAATGACAAACCCACAGCAAGCATCATACTCAATGGTGAAAAACTGAAAGCATTTCCACTAAGATCAGGAACAAGACAAGGATGTCCACTCTCACCACTCTTATTCAACATAGTTTTGGAAGTCCTGGACACAGTAATCAGAGAAGAAAAAGAAATAAAAGGCATAAAAATTGGAAAAGAAGAAGTAAAACTGTTACTGTTTGCTGATGACATAATACTATACATAGAAAATCCTAAAGATGCCACCAGAAAACTACTAGAACTAATCAATGAATCTGGTAAGGTTGCAGGATACAAAATTAATGCACAGAAATCTCTGGCATCCCTACACACCAACAACGAAAAACCAGAAAGAGAAATTAAGGAAACACTCCCATTTACCACTGCAACAAAAAGAATAAAACACCTAGGAATAAACCTGCCTAAGGAGGCGAAAGACTTGTACTCAGAAAACTATAAAACACTGATGAGAGAAATCAAAGATGACAAACAGATGGAGAAATATACCATGGTCTTGGATTGGAAGAATCAATACTGTGAAAATGACTATACTACCCAAAGCAATCTACAGATTCAATGCAATCTCTATCAAACTATCAATGGCAGTCTTCACAGAATTAGAACAAAAAAGTTTAAAATTCGTATGGAAACAGAGAAGACCCCAAATAGACAAAGCAATCTTGAGAAAGAAAAACGGAGTTGGAGGAATCAGGCTCCCTGACTTCAAACTATACCACAAAGCTACCGTAATCAAGACAGTATGGTACTGGCACAGAAACAGAAATATGGATCAATGGTACAGGACAGAATGCCCAGAGATAAACCTACGCACATATGGGCACCTAATTTACGACAAAGGAGGCAAGAACATATAGTGGAGAAAAGACAGCCTCTTCAATAAGTGGTGCTGGGAAAACTGGATAGCTACATATAAAAGAATGAAATTAGAACACTACCTAACACCATACACAAAAATAAACTCCAAATGGATTAAAGACTTACATGTAAGACCAGACACTATAAAACTCTTAGAGGAAAACACAGGAAAAATGCTCTTTGACATAAACCACAGCAGGATCTTTTTTGACCCACCTCCTAGAGTAACGGAAATAAAAACAAAAATAAACAAATAGGACTTAATTAAACTTAAAAGCTTTTACACAGAAAAGGAAACCATAAACAAGACAAAAAGACAACCTCAGAACAGGAGAAAATATTTGCAAATGCAACAACAAAGGATTAATCTCCAAAATATATAAACTGCTCATGAAGCTCAATATCAAAAAATGAACAATCCAGTTAAAAAATGGGTGGAAGACCTAAATAGACATTTCACCAAGGAAGACATACAGATAGCCAAGAGGCACATGAAAAGATGCTCAACATCACTAATTATTAGAGAAATGCAAATCAAACCTACAATGAGGTATCACTTCACACTGGTCAGAATGGCCATTATCAAAAAATCTAGAAACTATAAATGCTGGAAAGGGTGTGGTGAAAAGGGAACCCTCCTGCACTGTTCAAGGGAATGTAAATTGATAATACCACTATGGAAAACAGTATGGAGGTTCCTTAAACTAAAAACAGAACTACCATATGACCCAGCAATCCCACTACTGGGCATATACCCTGAGAAAACGATAATTCAAAGAGACATGTACCACAATGTTCACTGCAGCACTATTTACAACAGCCAAGACACGGAACCAACCTAAATGTCCACTGACAGATGAATGGATAAAGAAGATGTGGCACATATATACAATGGAATATTACTCAGCCATAAAAAGAAACAAAACTGAGTTACTTGTAGTGAGGTGGATGGACCTAGAGTCTGTCATACAGAGTGAAGTAAGTCAGAAAGAGAAAATTAATACCATATGCTAACGCATGTATATAGAATCTAAAGAAATAAAAATGGTACTGATGAACCTAGTTGCAGGGCAGGAATAAAGAGGTAGACATAGAGAATGGACTTGAGGACACGGGTGGGAGGGCGAAGCTGGGACGAAGTGAGAGTAGCATCGACATATATACACTACTGAATGTAAAACAGTTGGCTGGTGGGAAGCAGCAGCACAGCACAGGAATATCGGCTCAGTGCTTTGTGATGATGACCTAGAGGGATGGGATAGGGAGGATGGGAGGGAGGCTACCTAGAGGGAGGGGATATGGGGACATGTGTATGCATATGGCTGATTTGCTTGGTTGTGCAACAGAAACTAACACAGTACTGTGAAGCAATTATACTCCAATAAAGATCTATTAAAAAAAATTACTCTAGAGGACAAGAAAATTCAACATAAGACCTCATAACAGAAACAAAGCCCAGTTAAGCAGGTAAAAAATAATAGAGCAGAAAGATTATTTATGTCCTAGAATGGTTACAAGCCAATGTGCAGAATATAGGAAATCAAGCATATTTCTTATCTTAATGAAAGGAGGTGTAAGCAACTTCTAAGGTTACTCTGAGATTGGGTGGGTTAAGATCCATGAGTGTCACAATAATAAAGAATAAACATTTTACTTAAAAGAAATAGGAATGTAATGAACCTATAAACCTGAGAGCAGAAGTACAGTGGAAAGTATCTGGATGAAAAACTAGCAATTTCACTGTGGGTTTGGCCAACAAGATTACTAAGTCTTGCTAAGGCTGCAGGTGAGGTTGTTATCCACTGTCACTGGACCTCTGCCACCTGTGAGAGAGAGCACTATACCCCAGAGAGACAGATAACAATGAGATACAATTAAAAGAACAGGAGAAATAGCAGATAAGAGCACTGGCTCAGGAATCAGGACAATTCCACCATTTGAGAAAAATCTTAGTATCAATAGATTAAGAAAAAGTAGTTTTATTCCCATTGAATTTCCCATTTCAGGACAGCAATTTATACTACTTTTGCAAAGAGAGAGTAAAAGAAAATAACTGGGAAAGGAAGACTTGGTTAAATGCTAGAGGAATCTCAAGTAGTAAAAATAATGCTTATGATAGCGCTGAAAATTACAAGCTTGAAATGATTGGTGGGCAAGTCATTTCTTTTCTTGTTACTGTATACTGGATATACAGTAACTGGATAATTTTATTCTATGTAGAAAAAGCCTGAACCACAGTTCTAATATTAGCATATGTACTGGGTTGAATAGCATCCACCCCAAATTCCTGTCTACCTAGAACCTGGGCCTATGACCTGATTTGGAAATAGGGTCTTTACAGATGTAGTCAAGTTAAGAGGAGGTCATACTAGATTAGGGTCGACCCTAAATCCAATGACTAGAGTCCTTAGAAGGTGAGACAGAGACACACACAAGGAAAGGCCACTTGAGGACAGAGGGAGAGACTGGAGTGACGCAGCCTCAAGCCAAAGAACACCCGGGATGCCGGCAACTCCAGGATCTAGGAAGAGTCAAGGAAAGGTTCTTCCCTAAAGCCTTGGGATGGAGCATGGCCCTGCTGACACCCTGATCTCAGACTTCTATCCTCCGGAACTGCAGGAGAATAAATGTTTGTTGTTTTCAGCCACTCCGTTTGTGGGACTTTGTCATGGCAGCCCCAGGAAACCAAAACAGCATGCTAAGTAAAATTTTCTTCTTTATTAATTAAATAAATTATTTACTGAGCACCCACCCTATGAGAGGCACACTATACTAGGGGCTGGGGTTAGATTTTAAATATTTCTCTCAGATATCATTTTTCAATACTGGTTCTAAAACTATGACATTAAAGGCAAATATCTAATCAACCATCTAAAATAATTTGAAACTCTAAAATCCTGAGACAAAACTTATATTCTGTGCAGGGTCCAAACAACTAATTTAAAAACTCTTTACATCATAAAAAACAAGTAACTGTTTAAATTAACCAATATTTATTACATCTTTTTTAAAATTTATTTATTTAATTTATTTATTTTTGGCTGCATTGGGTCTTTGTTGCTGCGCGCGGGCTTTCTCCAGTTGCGGTGAGCGGGGGCTACTCTTTGTTGCGGTGCGTGGGCTTCTCACTGCAGTGGCTTCTCTTGTTGCGGAGCACGGGCTCTAGGTGCACGGGTTTCAGTAGTTGCAGCACGCGGGCTCAGTAGTTGCGGCTCACGGGCTCTAGAGCACAGGCTCAGTTGTGGTGCACGGGCTTAGTTGCTCCGTGGCACGTGGGATCTTCCCAGACCAGGCCTCGAACCTGTGTCCACTGTATGGGCAGGCGGATTCTCAACCACTGTGCCACCAGGGAAGCCCTATTACCTTACATCTTGATGAAATTTTGCTTATTTATACATAAATATGAAAATATCAAAAGAGCATTCCAAAGCCCCTTTTATAATTGGTGTTGGGTTTAAATGACAAATAATTTGTCTTTATTTCAGTTATTCGGTCTTATTCTATTTATATACAATTTCTGAGGAACAGATTTCAAAGTTATTTTTATTATAATTTGTCTTTATTTCAGTTATTCTATCTTAATTTATTCTATTTATATACATTTTCTGAGATTTCAAAGTTATTTTTATTTTTAATTTTTTTAAATTTACATTTCCTTTTTTATTAGTGACATTGAACACTTTTTCTAAGGCACAAAGTTATTTTTAGATATACGTTTCTTATTCCTTTCAAAGGTTAATATAAAATTTAGGTTTAGAAAGGGTATAGCTGAGATGACAAGGAGGTAAATTTAATGCCCTGACTAATATACAGAAAGCATTACTGATCACTGAGTGAAACGTTTAACTTTTTATAAATAAAAAATAAAACCTAGAATACTGTAACAATCTTAGGGGAAAGAAGAAGAAAACAGTCAATCATACACAGGCAGCCATTGGATAAACTGAATTCTGCTGTTATTTTCCCAAAAACTCTAAAAGTGACATTGTAAATCTCTTTATTATTAATACTACATTGCAAATGAGTAGCTACAACCAGGTGTTAGTCAATTTTCCTTACAAATATGCCCCAACATTGAATGATCGTTGCAAAATAACAGGCTGGCTCTCGGTACTCACACTATATAGGTCTCTGGTTTCTTCCTTCATTTTCGGGATCTCCAGGAGGAGGGCCCAGACTTCCCCTCTGAGCTGGAGTGGGATTCCTTTGTAAATTCTCCTATGAAACTTATTAAAAGAAACATAAATTGAAAGTTACAAACTGACAAAGCTTAGACTAGTCCCTTAAATCAAACTAATGAATATTTGTTAGTCTTGTCTTTTCGAAGGATTCCTCATAATTGATACAATTTAACATGGCACATTTGGATCCTCTCATCTCTACTTTTCAGATCCAAACAGGGAGGCATATACAGAGAAAGCACAGAATAAACAAGAAAATGTTAAGTATGCCCAGTACATTAGTTATTTTCATACACTGCAAAGGTGTTCCTTCAGTGGCACGAGAGCACAATCAGTGTTCTTTAAGTTGTGAACATCTGACTTACACACTCCCCATTGATATAACTAACTAGATACACATTTTCTTCTTTTTCCCTCCTACATCTAAAAGGTTCCAAATAGCAAAAGGGTTCTCTTGTGTCAAAGTGCCTTCAAGGAGGGTAGAGTCTCTCTAGAACCTTCTTATAACTCAATGTGACCTACAGTCTTCATTCAAGTCCACCTCCACCCCCCAAACACACACTCTCTCCCTCTTCCCTCTCCTCTTCCCAATTCTGGAGCGTTTCTTCAGGAAAGCCTCTGTCCTCTTCTTAATGACATTGATCCTATCTGACCAGACAAAAATAGTGATAAATTTCCATCAAGAAGGAGCATCATCATCTTTGAATGAAATCAGGTATAAATCATCAGCATCATTAACACTCTGGGTCCTTGAAAGTACACTGCCATCACTCTAAGAATCTTAAGACTCACCATACCTCTCCATCTTCTTGTAATTATATCTTTTTTCTCAAGGCTAATTACATACTCAAAATAACATATAAACCTATTATGCTCGTTACAAAGTTGTGCATAAGGAAACTTTGAAACTTAAAAGTAGATGAAACTTAAAAGGAAATGATTAAACAAATTACGGCAGAAACTTCAGGAGCGAGGTAAGAATAAGTACATAGTTACCTTTATGATCAAAATAATATATTGAAGTAGTACGGCCAAGAAAATAAGATGCAAGTTCTAATAATTGAGATGTTGACGAGCTATGAACTAATAAGCAGAGCTTCAACTTCTACAATTATACTAGATTTTTAAAAATGAAACCTTTAGTAACTAAATTATGATGTAGCTTTAAGAAACTGTGATTTTAAATCAGTGACACTATAGAATAACTTTTCCTGTGAAACACTGAATACTGTGAAGTTGATTCAATCAGATAATTACATACATAATCTCAGTTTTGTTCTCTTGGTATAAACACAGTAAGTCTCAAATTTGAAATTCCAGCAGACAGTGATTAGAAACACTGAAGTTTTAACTTATGCGGTAGATGTAACTGGAAGAATATGTACAGAAAGGCTTTGTATAAACTGGACTCTGCTTCTTCAACATTTCCCATGTACTAAACATTTACCACCATTAACTGCAAACAGTGTGGTTTAAAAAAAAGTGAATTTAAGATTTACTTTCCAAAGAAAGTTTATCATCTATATTCATTTCAAAATTATGATAAACTTTTTTTTTTTTTTTGCGGTACGCGGGCCTCTCACTGTTGTGGCCTCTCCCATTGTGGAGCACAGGCTCCGAACCCGTAGGCTCAGCGGCCATGGCTCACGGGCCCAGCCGCTCCGCGGCATGTGGGATCTCCCCGAACCGGGGCACGAACCTGTGTCCCCTGCATTGGCAGGCGGATTCTCAACCACTGCGCCACCAGGGAAGCCCCTAAACTTAACTTTTTAAAGGAATATCATCCACTAAAAGTAACTTCAAATTATCTCCTGAATTTCTAGAGTAAGGATGTTAAACTGAAAGCAATTAATATGAATAGCAGAATGTGGGAATTATTGCAAATGTGAAAAGTGAAATTTTGATAGTCAAGTAAAACATGATGGCAGGTAAACAGATAAACTTTGATGGACCTGAATGTCCATTAGATGGATGTTTTTCAATGAGTAAGATAGGAACCACATGCATTTCTTATACTGTATCACTTACAAAGGTTTTGGACATTATTTACTGCTTTCATTCAATTCTGTATTCACCAACTGTACAAAAATTACCGTTCATTGTTTATCCTAAAGTTAAATCTAGATTTAGAAAAACAAAACATTAAATTGCCATGATTCAATGAAGAAGAAATAATAGAAAGATTTCAGGTAGAAATAAAAAATTAATGGTCCTAGTGTTATTCCAGGGATAAAACGAAAAATGAGGCATGTCTAGAAAAGGCTCAAAAAGAAACTCTGATGCACTGTCATTATCATCATCAACAGTAACAGTTAAAACCAACTTTTACTGAGCATTTACTATGTACAGGAAACTGTTTAAAACTATTTACATATGTTGTCTCATTCAATGATATTAATAATTCTATGAGATATTATTACCCCAATTTTACAAATGCTGACAGTGAATCACAAAAAGATTCAGTAACTTGCCCAAAGACACACAGAAGATGTTACCAGTTAGTAGAAGATACTGATTTTATATTTTATAAAAAGCAAAGACCATCTTTCTAAAACCATGGTGTTATGTAGTATATCTACTGTCCTGCTTAACTGGACTTACTAAAATACATGGAATGGAAAATATTAATGAAATTGAAGAGCAGAAAGCATTAATAATAAAATTATAAAATTGTAAAATAAAATAAAATTATAATCAAAACCCAAAAGGAATATAAAAAGGGATGTATCTGGATTCAAGCTGTGAAAGGTAAAGAGATGAAACATGTATACAAAGTAAGATACAGTAGAAAAAGAATCAAATTATGAGATCTTAAAATAAGCATTTTAAATTATAGTTACTATTTTTCAAATACTTCTACTGTTACATGACAGACTGACACTGTGGTTACAGATCTTTCCTCACAAATTTTCAACTATTGTAGAAATTCTGGAAATTTTGTAAAACAAAGTAGGAATCGTATCAAAGCACAACAATTATAATAAAATCTGCTTATTCTCCAGAACAGTAGCACAGTTTTCATTTGTTGAGAATCTGTCAATTGACAAAGCAGTATCTCACACCTTCTAGGACAGCTCTGTAATGTCGGCAGGGCAGGTGCTACTCCAGTTTAAAAGGAAGGGAATCAAGGGACAAAGAAGTGGCCTGCCTAGGCCAAGAATTCCATCTTCCTGCTCCTGCTTCAGGATATTTCTGCCAAATCACACTGCCCCTTAGAGATCACAACTTTATTAAAGTAGTAGAATTTATCAGTAGAAGGGGACAGCTGGTCATCCCAACTCAAAAGTGAACAACATTCGTTCATTCATTGTAAACAGAAACTGTAATGACTTTCTGCTTTGTGGCCAATGCTTACTAGGTACTATGGATACAAACTTGAAAAAGTTCTGTGGAGTTCACAGTGTAGTGGGGAAGATAATCATAGAATCATATAATTATAAACATAATCCTTTGTAATAAGGTCACATATGTTAATTCCTATCAGAGCTGAGTATCACACCCTGAGGGGCAAGTCGTGATAGACATCATCCCCACCAGAGGTGGGCCTGGGTGGTAATGGGAGAATGGCAGGCGCCACGCTGTCTAATCTGGGGGAGTGATTTTGGGGGCAGCTGGCCCTTACGGAATAGACACGAGATTCTAAGGGGAACCAGAAACAGTTTAGGGATAAAGGTGTTGGGGGCAGGGGCAGTGTATCTGCTGTGATGGTCACTTCTTTATTGGTCCAACACCGGGGCTCTCATCCCGAGACTATACCAGAGATACTATAATGGAGGAAGCGGGGTGAGTTCTGCGGGAGAGAGTAAGGAAAGATTTCCTTTAGAGAGGATGACAACAAACTCAACATAAAGGATATGCAGGAATTTTCCAGGAAGGAGAAATGAGGATGGGGACGAGGGTAAAGATAGTGATAAATCAAACAGTAATAGCAATGTTAGTAACACCAGTTACACTAACTAACATTTTATGATTATTAGGAGCTGAGATATGTTTCTAGATCAAAGTATTCCTCGTAGTATTTTTACATTCCTAAAGAGGTAGGTACAGTGCTTATCATGTCCATTTTACAGATGAGAAAATCAGGTGTAGAAAGGTTTAGTAATAAGCTCAGTCACATAACTAATACACTGTGGAAGAAGAACTGAAATTCAAGTAGTCAGATTTCATAGATCATAGTCTGAACAATCATGATATATATAGAACTTTTATATGTTGGATTTTAATATTCCAATTTGAAAAGTACTACCTTTAAAATTCTGTTACAATTTTATTTTATGGGTATGATCTCTGTTCACCTGCCAATAAAATCAAGCGGTCTATTTCAGTCACACAGATAAATTTAAAAATCCATCAACTAAAAAAAAACAATTTTTTTTTTTCCATCAACTGACCTAATGTTTTCAACACGTCTTTCTAACCTTACTGGTTTCAAAATAGTGATAAATGTGCAGTGCGTGCCAGCATGGCTGCGAGGGAGTAAACTTTTCAGCCCAGCAAGTTTGGCTCAGTTTGGTGGGACTATCAAAACTGCAAGTGAACTCCAGGAGACAAAAGTTTACTCTCTGAGCTGCCTGTGCTCTTCATTGCCTTCATTTCCTTCAGTCGTCCCTGCTCCGTTGGTCCTTTCGTCTCTGTCTCCAAATAGGCCCACGTCTCCTGAGTCTGGATCTGAAAGCTTTAGAATCCACAAGGCCCTAATGCCTCTTACAACCACTTTCTATTTCCTTCCGGCCTTTTACTGACAAACACCGAAAGGGAGAGCTAGCAAACAGATGGTATCTGGACGTAGCATCTCTTGCTTGTCACTAATAATGGCCTTGAGAAATTTATTTCTAAACATCGTGCCTCCATTTTCACATCAGTACAATCAAATGTTGGCTAATATGAGTCTGTTAGTTACCTGACGAACAAAGGTCCATTCAGTTATTTAACCAGAAAAAAAAAATGTGTATCTGTAGTAGGAACTCTGCTGTGACAGAGCTTAGACACAATTAATAATGGCTAGTTAAATCAGAATGGCCTCTACTTAGCAGAGATAACTTCACCTCTTCATTTAATAGATTGTATTTTAAAAATACACTATGACTGTACATAGGGGGCAGTCACTGTGAAAACACAGGCAACCGTAATGGCAACTATTTTTCATTAAATCTTATATTCTAAAAATCCAAATATTCTTATCAGAGCTATATATTTTTATTTCAAGATATTTTTAGATACTTCTTTGTACCACTACTACATAAGTAAGGAGTCTGTTGAGAGAAAACTTATACCTCCCTTTGGAAGAGAAGAAAAATATATACTACTTTTTAACTTCAATGCAACTTAAAACTGGGTATGAACTGAGAGCAGCATTCTTTTAGAAGGTACATTCTACCTCATACCAGATTGGACCATATATATCATCAAATAACTAGCATTATAGCTGTGGGAAAATACTTTAAAATTATTCATGAAAGGAAGAGCTCTACTAAAATCCCTCTTACTGGGAAGTATGTTAGCCAGAGTTGCTGTGAGCGTAACAGCCCAGTAGAATGTTCATTTTTACAGAGGCTTATATACTTTCAGACATATGTATAAAGCCACACAATTCTACAAATATTTTATTGAACTGAAGCTGAGACGAAAGTGTAGGTGCAACACATCAAAACTGATCCTGTAATTAGCGCTTGAGAGACCTTTCCACAAAGATGTCAGGTGAAGTAGTTGTCAGTTTTAGGCCAGTCTGAGAAGCAGAGTGTTAAACAAGAGCACAGGGGTCATGACCAACATCCTACTCTGAACGGATTCTTCTTGAAGCACCTTAATGAAATCAGCAACCCAGAAATGAACTTACTCCTGATGAAATAAAATAGTAAGAGTCTAATGGAATTTAAATAGGGATATTTAGGATGCTCAAAAAGAAGAGTGACCTTATTCCTGTGAGATACCCCATGACAAAAAGATTTCCATGGCTGAATAAGTGTCATGCAATTTAAGGTCCCTCTTGAAAATTTCTACCACGTTATAATATTAAAGTTGATGAGGCATCCTGTAGTAAAGAAACCCGCTTACCTCGGTTCAGCCTTATCCCAACTTTATTTAACCAGAGAGCCCCTTTCTCATGTAATAATAAACAACACTTACTGACTGCATATTAAGTATCAGGCACTATTCTTTGTGCTTTACATGAATTAACTTATTTAATTCTCAAAATGACTCTGTGAAGGAGGGATTGTGATTACCCCCATTTTACAGACAAGTAAACTAAGGCAGAAAAAGGTTAAATACCTTCCTCCAGGTCATACTACTAGTAATGTGGCAGAGCTAGGGATTGAACCTAGGATAGTCTATTGCTTAACCATTAGGCAACAATGCTTTTGTGTAATACCCGTTAGACCCCAAGGAACTGCTGCTCCCTGGAATTCTTGTTGGTAAAGGCTGACACACAACAGTTTATATCTATGTAAAAAGGAAAAAATACATAATGCATGGAAAAAAAGTGTGAGGAAACAGACAAAAATCCTAACAGCTCAGTGTTTTGCTGTAGGATTATGGAAGATTTCTTTTTTCCCTTTAAATATTTTTTACTGCCCAACCTTCTTTCAAAAAACTGATAGCAGTAATCAACCCTATTGAATGCTTATTATATGCAAGGTGCAATGCCAAGTGCTTTATATGCATGAAATCATTAAATCTTCATCTCTTTGAAATGGGTATTGTTATCTCCACTTTATAGATGAGGAAACCGAGGCTTAGATGTCAGCTGTTCTCAAGGCATGGGCCATGAGGTCAAGACTATTTTTGTAATGATACTAAACCATTATTTGCCTCTTTCCCTATGTTGACTTTGGCACTGGGAGCACAAAAGCCATGGTGGTGAAGCCCCTGGCACATCAACACAAACTAAGGCAGAGGAAGCACTGTGCTGGCAGTCACTGCATTCTTTCCTCACAGTTTAAAAAAGAGGTCAGTTCGCTTAGGAATGCCCTTGACGAAGCAGTAGAAACTATTAATTTCATTCAATCTCAATCCTGAATACACACACGTCTTATTAATATTCTGAGAGATGAGGTGGAACGCACACAGAGCAGAGTGTCGGCCTCAAGAAAGAGCATTTATGAAATTGTATGAATCGCGATCTGAACCAACTGCTTTGGTCACGGACACCGTCATTACTTGAAAGAACGACTGACCAGCCAATCGTGGTTGTTGACACTGGGTACTTAGCAGACATTCTTCTCAAAAATAAATGAAGTAAGCCACTTTAAGGAAAATACCTGACAGTATTTTTGCCCCTGATAACATCTGCCCTTTCAAGCAAAAGTTAGAATTTTGGAAAACTTACACCACTAGGAACTTCACAGCTTCCCAATATTTAAGGAAGAATAGTAGGAATTAGTAGGAATTCCTACTGATTAGATTAGTAGGAATATTAATAGATATATGCATTTTTACAAATTGATTCAAAACAGCACAGAGTCAATGCGGGGTAAAAAGATCTGGGGCGGGGTGCGAGGGTGGTCTGCTAGAAGCTTTAGACAAGGAGACGCTCCTGCTTCACGGAAAGCTTTCAGAGGCCAGGCCTCTCTCCTTCTGAGCAGAGAGACAGGGGGATACAAAGCCTGGAATGACGGCAATAATCCTGATCCCAAAGGGAAGCCAAGCTCAGCAGGAAGCCGACACTGAAGTAGGCAGAGAAGAGAGACGGAAAGAAACGAAATCACAGACAACATAACCAAGCGGCGGAATTCAATCATCCCCGAAAGCCAGCTGGCCTCTGGACTGTCCGCCACATCCTCTCAATTCCTGCAACCCATCTGAACTGGCTATTCTGTGACAGCACAAAGACTCCTAATTTGAGGCATTCCACTCAATTAAATTACACTTAAAAATTTTTTAAGAATATGAACATAATACTCTTATAATTAAAGAGGAACTTTTACTGGGCAAATCCACATTGAATTTGTATAGTTTCATAAGGAAGTAACATTTTTAATTACCTTTTCAGTGTTCTTGTATTTTTCCCATCCTTTTAGCATTTTCAACCATTTAGTAGTTCTTTCAATTTCCAGGTGCTTTTGCTAAAAATAAAATTGAAATTCATTGTTACTGTTTGTTTCAGGCTTCTTTTACTTACAAATTACAAAAAACTGTCAAGGAAAATGCTGCTGAAAAAGGACTACTAAAAAAGTTATGCTATATTGGACAGCAAATATCCTAACTTTTTTTTAAAGTTGTATAATTGATGACATTTGTGTCTACAGTATCCCCCCGCCGACGTTAAGACACGTAGGAGATGCTCCATTGGGACAGGTAAAGAGAAAGGGATCCCTTAAATTTTCTAACATTTTAATCACTGAAAACGCTGGCTACTCTACAAATTTAAGCCAAAAGGAAGTTTTAAAACAGTCTGAAATATTTTTATGAAGCATCAAAAACACAACTTCAAAATTCCATTCTCTTCTTTCACATTTTACCGATTTCTGGCATCTTAATGTTTTCGGTGACAAAGGTGGTTTTGTAAAGGAGAATTGGGTATTACTGGGGGGAGATCATCATATAACTAGCACTACGTTAGTGAAAAACTGTACAAAAATAAGTAATAGTTGCTGTCCCAAGGCAAGTTCACCGCCTGCTAAGGGTACCCGACATGGAATATGCAGTGTTGTCACCTAGAGGCAGAGATGGTGACTCAAGTCCTGTGGAGGGAGCAGTCGAACCCACCCAGGGGCGTCAGAGGAGGCGAGTATAAATGAAGGACTGGAAGAGGGTTAGGGTTTTTATCAAGTGCAACATGGGAAAGAACATTCCGAGAAGCATGGACAGATGTACTTCTTCGACAATGCAGCAGTGTAGGGGGTAAAAAAGGAACCATCCGGAGCTGAGGCTGAACACATAGGTGGGGCTCTTGGCTGTCACACTAAATTAAGATTTGGGGCAAAGTTGGAAACGGGGAAGGTGGCAGAGAAAAGGCTTCTTCCGCACTTCTTTGGTCTCAAGGAGAAGGGGCATTTTTCCTAAGTACTCGGGTGGGCTCTCCAATCTCTTATTCACTCCTATGGTGGTAGAGTGACTTACTTGATTCATACATTTAGAAAAAACTGGGTGTGCACAGCCCTCTGTCCCTTTACTTTGGGAGCCCAGCTACCCTCAGAAAATCCATGTGTACTCTGTCCTTTCAGGCAGGAAAAACATCCTCTTCAGCCAAGAAGTCTGGGTGACCCCTGTGCCCATGACCAGGTGAGCAAGTCCTCTCCTCTGGGGGCGCAGCCTAGGAGGCCCCTCGCTGCCGCACACCTAACCTCCTCCCCCCTGACTACTCCATCTACGAAGGCCGAGATGTTCGCTGCTTCCCCACTGCCTAGAACAGAGCCCGGCAGGGTCCACTACTAATGATGACCTTTTCATGAGAACAAAACTCAACAGAATTCTTTCTTATGAGTGAGCTGAGATTCTGCTATTTTGTTAATTCTCCTCGATCCCAGCATTGTCTTTTCAGAAGGCCTAAGTGTATTAAGTGCATCTAAAAAGTAAATGAAATGGAAGACTACACAGGAAAGAAAATGGTTCTGAGGATACATTTTATGCTCAAAAATGTATGCTCATGGGCTTCCCTGGTGGTGCAGTGGTTGAGAGTCCGCCTGCCGATGCAGGGGACATGGGTTCGTGCCCCGGTCTGGGGGGATCCCACATGCCGCGGAGCGGCTGGGCCCGTGGGCCGTGGCCGCTGGGCCTGCGCATCCGGAGCCTGTGCTCCACAATGGGAGAGGCCACAGCAGTGAGAGGCCCGCATACCGCAAAAAAAAAAAAAAAAAAAAGTATGCTTGTTATACCCTTATGAGGTAGGTATAATCACCCCCATTTTTTTTTTTTTTTTTTTTTGCGTAACGTGGGCCTCTCACTGTTGTGGCCTCTCCCGTTGCGGAGCGCAGGCTCCGGGCACGCAGGCTTAATGGCCACGGCTCACGGGCCCAGCCGCTCCTCGGCACGTGGGATCTTCCCGGACCGGGGCACGAACCCGTGTCCCCTGCAACGGCAGGCGGACTCTCAACCACTGCGCCACCAGGGAAGCCCAATCACCCCCATTTTACAAATAAGGAAACAGAGGCACAAAGGGTCTAATCAACTTCTCCAAGTTCCCGCAACTGGTGAGTTCAAGGCCAGGCAGCGTGGCCCCAGGACCTGCGCTCTAGGCCGCCATATCCTACGCTCTTGCCTCCATCATGTCCCTGCTCTCGTCGGGGATCACAGTTCCTGGATGGAAGCAATAGTTCCTCATCGACGGTCTTCAATCCAGCCTCAAACAGGCAGATGGCATGGGCCCACCGTCGATATTTTTAGATTCAAAAGAAGCATAAAATCCCAAAGAAAGTCCTGAATTTAGGAAAAGATTCTCACCAATCAGAATAATTTTATGAAATTTTATTTTTAGGCATATCCTTAAAACTCTTTAATTACTTCTTTACTCTTAAAAATTTTGATGGTTTTTTCATAACCAAAGATGATCACTTGTGAGCAAAAGATACCCTGTTATGATTCTCATTTTTCAAAAGATTAAGCATATTCTTCATTATATTATTAGTAATAAAATCTTACAGATGGTTCCAGAAATACGTTTAATTTTAAAACTCAGTGGGGCTCTGAAATCTAATTAATGTTTCTGCTAAATGTTACTTTACAGAAAGCCAAGCTGTGAAAAATTAAGATTGATCTAAGATGCCATTTGGTACTTTCTTGTTCTTCTGCACTTCCCCCCATGACTTCTTCAAACCACAATCCCTTTCTCCACCAACAGGAAAACACCAAATGATTCAAGCCCATCCAAGAGTACAATAACATACACTTTGCCAGGAAAAACCCTGCTGAGATCTAGCAAGTCTTTTGCTATCTTTCATTCTTATGACTATTAAATTGTCAATAAATCACTTTAAGAAATAGCTATTCTTTTCTTTAAAGGCACATTTTTGTATTCTAATGCTCATCATATATATAGAGAGGTTATTTTAAATGCTACACATTCTCATATGCAAGGATAAAAAAGACGCACACAATTTTCAGAACCATTAAGTATACATTTCTTTCCCCTACAGCAAAAAAAAAAAAAAAAAAAAAGGAAAAAAATACACTTCGGTAAAGCTCCCAGGCTGTAGGATTTTTAAATTATACATCAGTAGTTCAATCGGGTTTCAGTGTTAACTCCATAACTCTGCCCGATCAACTACACCAGACTTGCATGCACTCATGCATCTATAATAAATGGATACAATATACTTTATCAGCAAACATGCTATAGCTTAACAACTCCAGAATTTATTCTGAGGTAAGGAGTAACTGAAAACACATGTGACAAATGTAAACTTAAATGCTCTAGAAAAATAGGCTAAGGAACATCATCTTGCCATGGACTCAGTAACACCAAAACAGACTAGAATATAACAGCAAGTTAGAATCTCACCCAGAAGTTCAGCAGATACTTCAAACTCAGCACACCCAAAACGATTTCCCTAAACATGCTGCTAATTACCCCTCCCTTTCCTACTACGAATTAAGAGCATCACCACCCACTAAGTCAATCAACCTAGAAGCTTAGGTTGTCTTCAGTCTTCCTTGTATCTTCTTTCCCAACCTACACTCTGCTGGTCCCATCCACTTCCGCTTCCATCACACCCTCTGCCCTTTTTCTGTCAATCCTCATCCCTAGATGAGGGCAGTAACTCCTCACAGGTAGCCCTGGATGGCTTCAAGCCAGCCTCCACACTGCTATGACCTTTAAAAAGTGAGTCCCAGCTTAAAATCTTTCAATAGCTACAAATAAAGTTCAAATCTCTACACGGTTGGCCCTTCACAATATGGCCCAAACTCACCTTCTAGTTTCACTTCCTGTTACTTTTTTTTTTTTTCCCCTGCTACTTTTATGATCTGGCCACCTTGAACTATTTGTCATTCCCAACACACAATGTATTTTCATGCCTCTCTGACCAGTGTTTGCTTTTCATCTGCCTGTGATGCTCTTCCTCACCATCATCTGGCAAAACCCTATGCATCCTCTCAAGACCCAGTCAAATGTCCAAAACCTTTTCCAAATTCCTCCATCCTCCAGGCAAAATAAACTGTTTCTTCAGCATTTCATGGCATGGACTAAGGACTCAGGTGGCCTGAGTTCTGCCCCTTCTTATCTGTTTCATTTGGGACGAGTTACGTAATCTTTCTGTATCTTAGTTTCCTTATCTATAAAATGAGAATTATTATGATTATTGTTATAGCACCTAACACCACTTGTGTTCTAGTTGGTCTAAATGCCCAAATTTATTATTATTATTATTAAAGGATGAACTCCTTGAGTACAGGAACCATATCATATACTCTTAATTTCATCACCTAAAACTGTGACTGGTGTATAAGAAAAGTTAAGTAAACATTTTTAAACATAATTTACATCAGGAGAGACAAGCAAACAATACTATGAAGCAATTATGTAACAGCATTTTGTGGTCTTGGAAGCAGAGGGGTGGGAAGGAGAATGAATATGACTAGACCGACCAAAATCCCTAGTACTTTTGATAGCAGTTCGATCACTATAATACAGAAGTAAACATAAGTACAATAGTATCTCTAATGTAGCATAATAAAGATATGGATCATTCCATCATGTTGGCAACGCTTTTCAAAGTGCTGCTAAAATGTGAAACTACTGATGTTAGGAATCTATACAAAGCTGATATTAAATAACTCTGTTGCCTTTATACACTGACATCTTACTTCTCCCAATTTTTATTGAAATATTTCAAGCCTACAGAAAAGTGGAAGACCAATGCACCATATACTTATATATGCTTCACCAAAATCCATCAATTATTAACATTTTGCCAGATTTAATCTATTTATATTAGGGCTTTTTTTTTGCAGGGGGGTGGGGGGCGCTGATCTATTAGAAAATCTCAGACGTCGTGAACACTCCGAATATTTCAAGTATGTAACACCAAAGAACAAGACACATTATCCTACATAATCACAGTACAACTATTACACCCTTTCAAGAAATTTAAAATTGGTCCGTTACTTGGTAATAAACGGTCCATATACCAAACTCCCCACTTGTCCCAAAATCGTTCTTTAAGGCTGTTTCCTTTAGGTGGGTTGGGGAGGGGAATTCAGAATCCAACCCTGGAACATACATTGCCTTTACTGGCACATCTCTTAAGTTCCCTTTGCTCTAGAACAGTCCCCTGGCCTTTGTTTGTCTTTCCTGATGTTGACTTTTGAAGAGTCTAGTCCACACTATCTGGCTTTGCTAACTGTTTCCCCTAGATTTTGGTGGGACTATTACACAGGTGATTTTGTGTTCTTCTTATGGCATCACATCCAGTGACAGATCATGCTGATTTGTACCATTATCAAGGATACAACTTTTGATCCCTTGGTTAAGTGGTATTTGCCCAATTTTTCCACTAATAGAGAAATTCCTTTGTGTAACTGCTAAGTAATGTGGGTGGTGCACTTTGAGATAGTACGGATATCCTGTTCCTTAACAGCTCTACTCAATGGTCTTCTCATCCACTATAATCTCTGTCTGAGTCAATTCTGATTCTGATGGTGGTAAAATGGTATGGTGGATTTTTTTTTCCTTATGATTCTGTCTATATTATTAACTGATATTTTTCTATTAAAAAGTTTTTCCTTTCAAGTCCCTCCCCATTTTTAATATCACTAAGGTATAAAGGACTATTTTATTCAATGTGTTAAAATCCATTATTATTATCATCATTATTCTTTTTGAAGCTCAAATTGCCCCCAATTTGGCTGGGCTGCCTCTTACCTGCTTGGAGATTTCCCCTCTTCAGGCAGATCCTTTAGACATGACTCATCTGGCACAATGTAATTCAGGCTCACTTTATACTTTTTTCTATCCTAGACCTAGATCATCCATTTCTTTAAAGAAACAGTGGTTCTTTTTAATGGGGAATGGTATTCCAAAACTAAGATCTGGGTACTAGACAGATCTGGGTGCTAGATGTGCTCATCACTGAAATTTTTAAAATCATATAGGAGACCCTAGTATAAGGAAATTCTACTCCCCTGAGAATGTCAGAACAACATATATCAAAAGGAAAATGAGGCAGAGGTCTTAACCTCCACTCTATATTCCCTTTGTTATCTCTCCATTACCTCCACTGATTAGGAAATGGTACGGTGTTGTATACTCTTCCCCAGGAGCTGTTTTCAGGAAAGGACTAAACTTCCATTTGAAGTTTGCAACCTGATACCTGATCATCTTAAATTCACATCCCCTCTGAATCAGGACTGGCCCCTCCTATTGGGGTAAGGAGGGTATAACGATTAAAAATGGGACCAATATCTTCTTGGTTGAGATCATTCAACCTCTAGTGGTCTGAGACTATACCTTAATCCTATACAGGACCAATTGAATAGGAAGTATTTAACAACTGCTGCATCACCCACACAGTATGAAGTTGCCTTGCATTGGGTCCAATGTTCCTCCCACTAGCAACAATGATTTATAAGATAGGTAGTAAAGGCTACCCATATACACAATGCATGGATGGATATTAAATAGCCTTCTCTTCTAGAATAAGAAGGCTCAGAACTCTACTGAAGTTCGAGTCTTCAGATGTTTTTTTGAATATTAGGATGTGTGGCTGAGGATAAAGCTGACCCAAGGCACGCACAACTAGACCTCACCAGCAGAGGTCAGGAGAGGATAAGGAGTGTAAGAAGCAAAGAGTCGTGTTTTGATAGAATGATGATATTGAAAAGTCAGTGTATTTTGAGCAAGATTTCACACCTCGTAAAATTAAAATATAATTTTTAAAGATCTGAAAAGGCTCCAATATTCTGTTAAGCCAAGCAAAATACTGCACTGCAAAAAGGAGTAGCTGAATCCATGAAAATTCATAGCTTTACATATCCTTTCCTCCTTATTAAAAACATCAATAAGCTCAAAGAAACAATATAATCCATTATTAATAGTGTTCTCTGCAGAGTAAATATAATAAGTGTGTGTGTTTATTTGCTTCAGTGACTGTCAGGGGGAATCCAAAGCAGTCTGCAAACACCAACACCCCTCCTCTTACGAGGGACTGCCTGCCTTCCACACCCTATTTTAAACAGAGAATTACCTTATGTAAAAGGAATACACTGGCAAAGCTGGAACAAAAGCCCCGATGACCTGACTATGCATCAATGTACAAGTGTTCCCGAACAGCAGGCAGGAAGTACACGTTGCAAGTGGATGCTTTGTGAAGACTGATGAACACTTGTACGCTTCCACAAGGCTATCCTTTCCACTGATTTTATTCAATGCCGCATATGAATATGCAGAATTTTTTATTAGTTTCCTAGAAATGGCAGACCTTGGCCATTAGGACTAGGCAATCACTGAAGAACGTATGAACTAAACTGAAACTAGAAAAATTGGGGGAAATCCTGATAAACTAAAAAGTTTCCAGCCTCAGACTGCTCTGCATGTGTCTAAAGTTCTCATTCCACTTTAAAGAAACCAACTGGGCCACAGGATATGAGGGCAGTTTATAGACAAGGGGAGGACGGAGTCTCAGTCGGCAGCCTCAGAACCCCCACTCCCAGTAAAAGCCTGACGAGGGAATATGAAACTATGTCTTACGTTAAATTATTAAGGTGTGCGTATCATTTCATAGTGATTCCCTGTTATATTAAACTGTTTAGAGCAAACAATCCATTAATTATAACTTTAACTGCATTGGATAAGAGGTCTTTTACTGTACAGGCAAATCTCTTTAAAAAAAAATTAAAAACAAACAACCTCCCTCAAGCACGCATTCTCCAACTAGGTTTTGTCTCATATTTCTTCTTTCCTTCACTGTCACATTTCTTGAATCATCTACGCTACTGGTTCCCACATGTCTGAATTTTCTGGACCAGGAATTCGTTCTGAAAGGGGAAGAGAGGTGGCATTGGAAAGAAAAGTCAACAGTGGGTTGCCAGATTTTTATTCTGCCAAATATGGATAAGGTACCTTCCAACTCTTCTCTCCCTCATTTCTCAAATAAAGCACACTGTCAACATTTGAAAGGACAAGCTCCGTCAACCTTTAAATTCACCTGTTTAATGACATAACACAGTCTTTATGTTCACCTGGTCGTTTACTCAGCCACCATTTATTATGCACGTACTATGTGCCCTGCTCTAGGTTCTGGGGATACAACAGTGAACAAAGCAGATGAAACCCCCCTCCTAGAGATTACATCCTAGTGAGGAAACAGACAAAAAAAAAGACATAAGTAAAATACTGAGTAAGTGAAACAGTGTGAGTACTCAAGAGAGAAACAAAGGACCGAGGGGGATAGTTGAAATGCAGGGGGGAGGGAGTTCCCAACGTAAGATCTGAGATGCCAGGGAGGGTCCTATTCCGAAGGTGGCGTCATACAGTAAATACCTGGAGCAGATGAGGGACCATGCCCTGTAGCTTTTGGGGGTAGGAGGAGGGGCTCCCCAGGAGAGGAGGCAGCCAGGCAAAAGCCTGAAAGAGGGAACATGGCGGGCTGGTCGGGGAACACTGAGGAGGCCGGTGGGTGAGCAAGAGATGGGAGCAGGAGAGGAGAGACTCACGGAAACCAGTCACACGGGGTTCTGAGATCATTCTAAGGACCTTCCCCTTTACTGTGGATAAGCTGGAGAGCAGGCAGGATGTTCCCATCAAGAGTGACACACTCTCTCTTATTTTAACAGGATCATTCCGGCTCTTGTGGTGAACAGACAGCGGACACTAGCAGAAGAAAGAAGCTGGAAGCCCCAGAAGAGAGGTTCCAGCAGACCAGGCAGCAGAAGCGCGGATGCTGAGAAGTCATCAGACTGTGGACACACACTGAAGGCCAAGCTGACACATGAGGTGTGGGGATGGTCAAACACAACTCAGAAGTTTTTAGACTGAAACCTGGAAGGGTGGCGCTCCCACTGGTTGAGATGGAGAGCTTGTTCACAGATGGATTTGAAGAGAATAACAGAAACCCCAGTTTCGACATTTTAAAGACATCTGAGTGTATGGAGTAAGCCAGACACTAAGTCTAGACACTGAAATGCACACACAGTCTGGGGGCTGGCGTTTAAAGCCAAAAGACTAGATGAGATGACCGAGGAGGAGATCCAGACAGGAAAGAGAAGTTCCAGGCCTGAGCCATGGGCTCAGGATAAAGTCATGAGACGAGAAGGAACAAGTGGAGGAAATGGAGAAAGAGCAGCCAGTGAGGAAAGAAGAATATGTGGAGAGTAGGGGGTTCTGAAGGCCAAGAAGTGGGAACGTGTGAGAGTGAGGCTAAGCAACCAATCACACGCGTGGGTGGGTCACTGGGAACTGACTACTTGGTGTGACAGTGCAGAGATAAGAAATAGGAAACACGAAGCACGCACATCGGCTGGGCAAGGCCAGAGAAGGAGGTACTGGAGGTTTGAGAGGGAATAGGAAGCTGCACTAGTTAAAATGGGAGCAGAAATTCGCTAGGAGGAAGCGGTATGATGTCCAGGCAGCATAAACATCCAGCTGAGGTTTGTGAACATGGATGTAAAGTAAAACCAGTCATCCCAGTTGAGAGTCTTTTCCCAGTTGCACTGAGCCGCTCAGGTGCAGGCGCTGCAGAGGCACAAAGTTCAGCCCAGGAGAAGTGGGCAGGAGGGGGGAGGGGGCAGTCCCAGCCTGTGGCAGAGCTGAGCCGGGAAGAGAGGGGAATGAAGACATAACAGTTGTGGGATCCAGAGGGTCCACGGATTAGCCAAGTCAGGGCACTAACAGAGAGAGAATGGCCGGAACGTGGACACAAGCAAATCCCTGTGTGCCCACTTCCAAGTGGTCTGGTAGAAGTTCACCAGGGGCAGAATTGGTAGAAAGCGCCGTCACTTCCTTCTCCTGCATCCCTGGGCCGCAGGGGCCCGCCTTCTCCGCCAGCACCACTGCCACGACACGCTGCACACACCATGCCCCTGAAAGCCACTATCATTTCCCACTACTGTCCCACCTGACCTGCCTCTAGTCACTGGATGAACAGCCAGCCTCTCAGAGCAGAAACTATGCCGTATTTGATCCTGATGTTCCAGGCTATGGCCTCGATTCTAGACCCGTGCTTGATATATAGTTGCTAAGCAGTAATAGAGCTTTATTAAGAGAAAGAAACTTCTTTGCCCAAACATCAAGGTTATGACACAGAATCAGGCAGTCACAAGAGAATTTAACCGCAGGAAGTACCCGTAGGGCTCTCTACACGGTATATGTAAAATGGCACTTTTTATCCAGAGTTATGCTACAGTTCTAATTTTCAGGAAATTTTTTACTTTAGAAAGATTTTCTAAAATATTTTTCAAATTCCAATTCCAATTTTACCTCCATTGTCTGAAACCCAGCCTCCTTCCCCCATCAAACATAAACAAACTGAGAATAATCCCCCCGATCAATAGCCTCCCTCTCAAATCATAAATTCTACAATTCATTTTTAGGTACATAAAACAATGGAGAGGGGGAGGGAGGCTCTGAGCAACCTTAAACATTCAGTCGCTGGTTCTCATGCACACCCAGCTATGGAGTCAGCTCCCCAGCCAAGTGCAATGAAGAAAGGGGAACCACTGAGTTACAAAAAAACTGATGAGTTTACTATATGTAAGACTTCTAAGTCTTTAAAATGCACATGTACTTATTTGACTACAGCAAACTCTTTTTGTTGTTGTCTGTGGAAAATGTGATTAAAAGCTCACGGCACAGTTATGTTCCGAAGAGCTGCTGGTCTGGACCACGGCTTTAGGAGCCGCATGGTGCTTTAGAGGCACCCGGGAAACTTGTACACTTTAGGGGCCCAGGCTCTCGCTGCTCCCAAGCTCTGTGCTCTCACCAGGCCCGAGTCCTGAGGCATCCTCGATGGAGAACTACCCGCGCACAATGCACTCTCTGCTAACGCCTACCTCACCTTTTTTCCAAGTACCTATCAGAAGTTCCATAAAATCTAAAATTATTTCACCATTAATTTAATTACTTTCTTACAGTAAGAAACATGAGGGTCAAATTCTAACGATGACTACAGCACTGACATATATAACACGGCACTCACAATCTCAACGGTAGCAGGTTTTATTCCTCTGATGAATGTAATTCCCCGGTAACTGTAAACAAACGCAGAGTTGGACTTACCCGTTCCATAGCTGCATTATGATATGGGAGCTCCTCTTCGCTGCAGAGGAAAAACAGTGGATGTGAAATAGTTGAAACCAGAGCAAACTTTTAAAACATTATAAACCTGTAGGTAAACATGATGTACAACCATTTATTTATCATCTCAAGAGCTACGTAAGCTTCCACTCCACCGAATTTAACATAAAACAATGAGCTATTCTGTAACCACGTCCCCTGTCTTCAAATCTCTAGACACACTCTGTCCAATCCAGTCATCTCCTGTCACAGGTGGCTGTTTAATTTTAAATGTAAATGTAAATGAAATAAAATTAAAATTTCAGTTATAAGCCTCATTAGCCATGGTTCAGCTACCATACTGAACAATGCAGATACAGTGAGAACACTTGCACCACTGCAGAGAGTTCTACTGGACAACACTGCTCTAGTCCAGGAGTCAACAACCTTTTCCTGCAAAGGTAAATGTTGAATTGTAAATATTTTAGGCTTTGTGGGCCCCACGGTGTTTTTCATAATACTCAACTTTGATGTCGTACTGTGAAAGCAGATACTGACAGCATGTAAATAGAGTGTGGTTTTGTTCCCATGAAACGTTTACAAAAATAGGTGGTGAGCTGGATTTGGCCTATAGGCCATAGTTTGCCAACCTCTACCCTAGACCATCACCTCCACTTTCTGTCTTCAACTACAGCCTGTAACAAATGATTGTTCAAAAAAATTAGTATAAGGAAATAAAACTGCCTCCCATGGATTTATGAATTAAAAAGAAAACTTCAATTTTTATTCTGTAAATAAGGAAAGCTTCATTTGTCGAAACTTCAATGGGAATAATTTTTAAAAATGTAAATATAATAAAAGATCAAATCCATTTCTCTGATACAGTAATTTTGTGATACCACCTGCAATATAAAACATTCTGAGACTCTTGAATTAATTGTCAGTAATATGAAAACCATGTACTATCTGTAAACAGTGCTATGTACTTTGAGTTGCTCTATCAGTAGTACTGATGTTTTGACAAGAACTATCCATATTCTTCCCTTAGTTTCTATTGACACCAGATAATAACACTTTTAAGAGTACAATATGTTAGTATTCAAGAGTCCAACGTTTTCAAAAGCACTCTTTTGCTACTCTGGAGAGTCCTTAGGTGAAGCGTGAAGCTACAGCAATGAAACTGACCAAAAGGTGTAAGAGCCAAAAGAGATCTCAGAGAGATAGTCCAACCCCCTCATTTCACAGATAAGAAAACTAACATTTTCACTCAGACACCATCACTCATCCTCGTACAGAGATGTTCAGCACTATCTAACCCAGTGGGTTCAAACTTAGATAAGTATCTATCTTCAGATTGTGCAAGAGTATATGAAAAACAGGCTAAGAAACCAATTCTCAAGAAAAAGAATATGAGGATTAAATATAAGTTGTTTTTTTTTTTGAAGTGCCTACTCACCTTTTTTTTTTTAAATAGCTTTTGTTAGGCTCTTAGTCTAACTTTCCCTGCTGATTTGTAATCCTGATTACTAGTAATGCATGAATTACCAGTGATGCATGAATGGCACCCATCCATTCTTCATTTACTGGCAGAAGAAGGCCTGTCAACACTACTGGAATGTACTTGCTAGGTGATGAGGTCAGCAAGGACATCTTGAAAGAATAAGAACATCTGGCAACCTCTGTGTGCACCAACAATGGTATTTCTGGGGTGAGTGGGTTGGGCTGCTCTGGGCAAGAGCAACCTTCTGTGCAGCTGATTTGAGCAGATCCTGACCTAACACTGAACACTGAACATTCCTAACTGCACATGAAGTGCCAACTCTGGCTGCCACCAGAGGACAAGCTCTTCAGTGTCCTCCTATTCACTAAACAAGACTAACAGACCTAACTGTGCCTGTTCTCAACACTGAATCAGAACCAAGTTCTGCACACGTCTGTGGAGTGGTGCGAATCATCTGCTCAGGCTACATGGTCTGTGCCAGGCAGGTCCTACCCCCGCCTCTGGCAACCACCAGTATGTCCCCTATATGTATGAGTTTGGGTTTTCCTTTTTTTACATTTCACACATAAGTGACATCACACAGCATTTGTCTTTCCCTGACTTATTTCACTTAGTATAATGCCTTTAAGGTCCACCCATATTGTTACTAATGGCAGAATTTCCTTCTTTTTTATGGCTGAATAATATTCCCCTGAATATATTCACCACATATCCATTCATCCGTTGATGGGTGCTCAGGTTGTTTCATGTCTTGGCTACTGCGAATAATGCTGCAATGAACATGGTGGGTACAGATACCTTTTTGAGTTAGTGCTTTCATTTCCTTCAGATACATACCCAGAAGTGAAACTGCTAGATCAGACAGTAGTTCTATTTTTGATTGTTTGAGGAACCTCCATACTATTTTCCATAGTGGCTATACCAATTTACGTTCCCACCAACAGTGTACAAGGGTCCCCTTTTCTCCACATCCTTGCAAAACTTGTTATTTCTTGTCTTTTTGATGATATTCATTCTAACGGGAACAAGGTGATATCTTGCTGTGGTTTTGATTTGCATTTGCCTGATGATTAGTGATGTTGAACACATTTTCATGTACCTGTTGGCCATCTTCTTTAGAAAAATACCTATTCAGATCCTCTGCCCATTTTTTTATTGGATTGTTTGGAGGGTTTGTTTGGCTAGAGTTGTATAAGTTCTTTGTATATTTTGGATATTAGTCCCTTATCACAGTGGTCCCCAACCTTTTTGGCACCAGGTACTGGTTTCGTCGAAGACAATTTTTCACGGACGGTGGTGGGGGGATTGGTTCAGGTGGTAACGTGAGCGATGGGGAGCAGCAGATGAAGCTTTGCTCACTCGCCTGCCACTCACCTCCTGCTGTGTGGCCCGGTTACTAACAGGCCACAGACTGGTACCGGTCCACAGACTGGGGGTTGGCGACCCCTGCCTTATCAGATATATGATTTGCAAATCTTTTCTCCCATTCAGTAGGCTGCCTTTCATTTTCTTCATGGTTTCCTTTGCTATGCAGAAACTTTTTAGCTTGATATGGCCCCACTTGTTGTTTGTTTGTGTTTGTTTTTACTTTTGTTGGCTTTGCTTTTGGTGTCAAATCCAAAAAATCATCACCAAGACCAATGACAAGGAGGTTACCACCTACTTTTTCTTCTAGGAGTTTCATGGTTTCAGGTCTTATGTTCAAGTCTTTAATCCATTTTGAGTTGATTTTTGGGTATTGTATAACATAGTGGTCCAATTTCATTCTTTTGCATGTAGCTGTCCAGTTTTCCCAACACCATTTACTGAAGAGACTGTCCTTTCCTCTTTGTATATTCTTGGTTCCTTTGTTATAAATTAATTGACCACATATGCACGGACTCTAACAGATCTACGTGTCTGTTTTCATGTCAGTACCATACTGTTTTGATTACTGTAACTTGTAATAGAGTTTGAAATCAGGAAGCATGATGTCTCCAACTTTGTTCTTCTTTCTCCAGATTGCTGTGGCTATTCTGGGGCTTCTGTGGTTCCACACAAATTTTATAATTGACTGTTCTATTTCTGGGAAACATGCCACTGGAATTTTGATGAAAACTGCATTAAATCTGTAGACTGCTTTGGGCAGTATGGACATTTTAACAATATTAATTCTTCCAATCCATGAGCATGGAATACCCTTCCATTTATTTGTGTCTACTTATATTTCATCAATGTCTTACAGTTTTCAGTGTACAGGTCTTTTACCTCCTTGGTTAACTTGAGATTCCTAGGTATTTTATTCTTTTGGATGCAATTGTAAATGAGACTGTTTTCTTAATTTCTTTCTGATAGTTTGTTACCAGGGTATAGACATACAACTGGTTTTTGTATGCTGATTGCATATCCTACAACTTTACTGAATCCGTTTATTAGTTCCAACATTTAGTGGAGTCTTCAGAGACTATATAGACAGACATATCATCTGCAAATGGAGCTGGTTTTACTTCTTTCCTTCCAATTTAGATGTGTTTTATTTCTTTTTCTTGCCTAATTGCTCTGGCTAGGACTTGCAATATTATGTTCAATAAAAGTGGTGAGAGTGGGGACCCTTGTCTTGTTCCTCATCTTAGAGGAAAAGCTTTCAGTTTTTCATCATTGAATATGATGTTAGCTGCAAGCTTGTCATGTAGCCTGTATTATGTTGAGGTACATTCACTCCATACTCATTTTGTTATGAGTTTTTATCCTGAATGGATGTTGAACTTTATAAAGTCTTAAGACCTCATAGATAGAATGCGATCCATTCATGAATTTTCTTGCACTATTGCTCCATTTCTAAAATCTTTCATACAAAATCTGCTATGTGCTCAACACTGATCTCCAAAGAACTTTTCCTCTTCTAGTCTCTGTGTTGGCATACACTCTTTCACGGCCTTCCAAAGAGAAAACAGGGAACTACGCCTTATCAAGAGCTATACACAATGTATACATACACACGTGAAACACTGTGGCAGCCTCAGGCACCATGGCTGGCATGCTGCAGGAGTGTACTAATGTTGCTGAATGAATGTATGAAGGGAAGGATGAATGCATGCCTGCATTCATGTATGCATCCTTACCGTGACACCTAAATATCCTCCAAGTAGAAGAAAGGGAAGACCAAAATCTGGGTGACTGCAGTGTTCCTTTAGATCAGCAAACTACAGCCCCTGAATGAAATCTGGCCATCGGCCTGTTTCTGTAAATGAAGTTTTACTGGAACAGCACCATGCTCATTTATATATTGTCTATGGTTGTTTTCAGGCTACCATGGTAGAGTTCAATAGCTGTAAGAAAAACCATATGGTCCACAAAGCCAAAAAGTATTTAGTATCTGCCTCTTTACAGAAAATGTTTTCCTACCCCTGCTTTAGAAAACGAAGGTTTGTCGTCTAATGGAAAGAGGCACCTAGAGACTGCTTAAAGAAAACACCAAGCTGATAGCAAGAAGCTACGCCTCGTAGAAATACACAAAGTAAAAACAACAACATAGTCATCACTGGAAACCCAGGGACCTTACCCGGATCTATTTTCTTTTATCTGCTATTAAGCTTAAAAGAATTACTAATTAGAGTGTATGTGCTTGTAATTTCTCAATAGCTCAAATGGAGTATTTCTGTAACTATGAGATAAACTTTCATTTGGAAACATAAAAGTTAACTTGTGAAAATCAGTTATTCAATATACTGACTAAATTTTATTTCTGATTTTGTAGCAAATTTTGCCTAAGTTTAGATTTACTCTAGTCAAAATTACTGGATGGGTAGAAAGAGTTCTCAAGGCCTCGTCATTAAAACAGATATTCTTTAAAAACAGAAACACCATTATTCTGGCTTACAAATATTTATATAGTCACATTAAACTACAGACAATGTGCTAAATTTTATAAATATACACATTTTGATAAGTAGTTGAAAATCTGAAGCTTGGTATTAATTTTATCTTTATTTTTGAAACAATTTCCTTCTAATTCTTCTATTAATAACTTGTGGCCTAAAAGCATTATCTATGATTATCCAAATACCAAGCATTCTTTGTCGAGCAGACTGACAGTGACTATTTTTGAAAAAAGTGTTGAAAGTTCAAATACTGAAAGTTCTCTAAGTTCTTAAATAAGCTCGATTTCTCCATTCTCCAGATACAAGTCCATCACAGGCATGCAGCTAGGGACAGCCACCCATTTCTGCGTACTAAACAAAGACGACCCTGTTCCAGCATCACGCCAGGCTGGTTTGGCAACAGTTTTTATATTTATTGTGAAATCTGCTATAAAACCAAGTTAGTCCTATACTGTATTT
Organism: Delphinus delphis; assembly: GCF_949987515.2. Taxonomy (NCBI): domain Eukaryota; kingdom Metazoa; phylum Chordata; class Mammalia; order Artiodactyla; family Delphinidae; genus Delphinus; species Delphinus delphis. The sequence continues at coordinate 157,955,511 of NC_082684.1, forward strand.
GTTAATTACTGTCATCCTTCTCCACATATCATAACAAGTAATTTAAGTTACAAAAACTGTAATTAGGTATGAAGTCAGCAGCCTTCAGAGAAGGCTGCAAAGTTACTTTGTACCATTTTATTGACCTTGACACTTAAAACGCATGTTTATCACAGAACCAATCAGAAATTACAAAGAACTAAGACAGCAGAAAGAAATGCGCTTGATCAAGGTGTGACAGGGAGCAACGTCTAAATGCCTAGGCCAGGTGACTTTATTCAATAGCGCAAAAAAACCCAGCAGCAACCTTGGGAGAAGGTGTCTCACTGAAATGAAGCACTGTAACAAAAATCAATGCCTTTGGTGAAATTCAGTGAAGCCTAACATCACACTAAAATCCATTTCTATGCTTCATTATTTTTGTTTGTGCTGCCTGCTTTAGGATTGCACCATGGAGTTAATACAAAATTTAGGGGGGCAGTATGAGGACTGGTTGGGCTTCGTTTTCAAAGACCGGTGAGCTCACCAGTGGGATCACTTCAAACAGATCCCTCTCCTTAGGCACTCTTCTTTCCCCCTTGAATTTTCTTTCTAGGCATTTCGAAGAGCTTCTTCGATGTTTCTCCTATTAAAACTACAGAGGCAATAGAATGCAGAAGGTCAGAACTCAGGCTCTGCCCTGAGGCTGCCACAGTCAGTTCCCCAATCTTACTGCGAGCGCAACCTGGGCAAGTTGCTTGATCTCTTTGTGCTTCAGTTTCATCTAAAAAAAGACAAAAACAGTACCTATCCCAAAGAAGTTTTGAGAGAAATAATCCATGTTAAGAGCTTAGAACAGTGCCTGGCACACAGTAAGCGCTCAATAAATATTAGCTAATATTATTAAGGTAAATCACTGACTGGCTTTTTTTCCCACTAGAGCCAAATGGACCTCAGCACAGAGGTAAAAAGAAACATGGAGTAACTGAGTGTGATTTTTAGACTGTAGACACAGGCTAGGCTCTTGGGCCAGAACCTAGTTGTTTCAAGCAATGAGAAAAGAGAATTTAGCTAATTCCTAGACCCTTCTGGAATGCACTGATTTTTCATACGTATTTTGTCCTGTATTAGACCATTTTATGATAACATCCTTTGTAGTGGTTCACGCCTATCACAAACACTTGGGGAGGTCAAAATCAGCTGAGTTGTATCCTACCTTCTGAATCAGAATCTGGGATACAACCCAGCTATCTATTTAAACAAACAAACAAACATTTTCCAACTAATTCTAATGTGCAGGAGATTTTGGGACCCACTGATCTTGACAGTGCTAAATGCTCGAAGTGTCCTTCCAAACAGCATTCACATACCTCAGATCTGCACATTAACCCACACAAACGTAAAATCATTTCCTGTCACATTTGTGGCCAAGTTTGATTTACTTAAAAAAAAAAAAAAGCCGAAGTGGGGGTTTCCCTTGGGGACAGTATTTTCATCAGAGTTATACACTGCTCTGTTGGTCTGCTGAAATTCAAAGTCTTCTAATTAGAACTAGGCAGCAGAACATTTCGGATATGCTGATATCATTAGGTAGCATAATGACACCTTACGTTTGTCTAGACCTGTATGTAGTATTCTATCATTTTATTTCTTCAAAGCTTCAAGTACCCCTAAGTATGTAGAGCAATTAATGATTTCTGTTTCACAGATAAGGCGTGAAATAGTTAACTGAAACCAGCAAAGCCAGAAGAAGAGCATACATTCTAACTCCCAGAACTGTTTCTGTTTGCTTGCGTCACCCTGAGAAAAACAAGATACAACAAACTACTTTCTAAATGCAAGAAAACTGAACAGAAAGGAAAAAGAAGGTCTGAGTACTATAAAGTTACTGCTATGAACTCCCTAAGAAATTGTATTCCTCCTTCAAAATTTAATCATGTATCATAACATAAAAATCCCTGGCTTCTTCCTCTTTATAATAAATGAGACTGGGAAAGGATAAATGTGAATAAGTAGTAGGTTAATCACTAAATTGTATGGAACCATACAAACTACAAAGATGCAGAAAAGTCTCCAGCCCATGGGAATCTTACTAAACAAAGCCAGAACCAAACAGGCAAATTCACATCATTTCAGGATGTTTTTAAGAGTCAAAATCACTTTAACTACTTTACTTTATAGTGCTCTAGACCTCTCTCGACTCCTTACATAACATACTCAGGATAAATGGAATTAATTTTCAGAAGCAATAACACGAATACATTTCCCACCATAAGGAAGATCAGTGGCATTTCTTTTCATTGCTCATTTTCAGGCTGCACGATACTAAAGTTCTAACTGCTAATTATTTTTAAAATGCATTTACATAAAATAAAATGTTTTATAATTATTTTTGAAATACAAGTTGCTATTGATTTCCACTTAATTCTGCTAAATTATTAATATAACACATTCATTGCACTTAATGTTCTTACTAAAACACAATGAATATTAAAGATTGTATTCTTAACTATAGTTCAATTTCAATCACACAGGTTAAAAATGCCAGGAATTTAATAAAAAAAGCATGTTGCAGGATCAATCCTGGAATCTTATTCAGAGCAATGCTATTAAAAATAAAGAAAATCAACGAAATAGGAGACCATAGAAACATAATTTTAAAAGTTAGCTTTCAAACTATGCAACTTACTGTAAGAAGCCAAATCTATCCGTGACTTTGTAAACAAGGTAATCAGCATCTTCCCAAGGTTCAATCTCTGCACCTTCTCGTCCCTATAATAGGGGACAAAGAAGGGTGTTATTGGGAATATATAAAACTGAATAATTTCTTAAAAAGAGCAAAAAACAAGACTTATTTTTTGCTAAAAATAAGAGCTGGAACTGAGGCATTATCGACCCTAATTAACTTAAAAAAATTTTTCTGGCAATAATCACTATTTCTTTGATACAAACTTTGGAAGACATTAAGCCGTGATCAGACCTGGGTTCCTGTGAGAAACAGACTGGGAAAGAGGGAGCAATGGAGGACAAGAAGCCACTCAAGAATGAACCGCCAGGGCTTCCCTGGTGGTGCAGCGGTTAAGAATCCGCCTACCAATGCAGGAGACATGGGTTCGGGCCCTGGTCCGGGAAGATCCCACATGCTGCATGTGCCACAACTACTGAGCCTGCGCTCTAGAGCCCGCGAGACACAACTGCTAAGCCCACGTGCCACAACTACTTAAGCCCACTCTCCTAGAGCCCGTGCTCCACAGCAAGAAAAGCCACCACAATGAGAAGCCCACGCACCGCAACGAAGAGTAGCCCCCGCTCACCGCAACTAGAGAAAGCCCGCGCGCAGCAATGAAGACCCAACACAGCCAAAAATAAATAAATAAATTTATTTTTTAAAAACAGAATGAACCGCCAAACTTGAAGGTTTTAGAGTGAAAACGTCTTAGAAGAAAGTATGTCTTGCTTTTTCATCCTAACTTCTCAGAAGAGTAGGCTACCTACTTTGCCTCTCTTCCTCTTCGCTCCCAGCTCTACTGGCCCTGATACTATCCTTGCCAAGGTCAAAACCGGCCTCCCACCGTCAGATCCCGTGGACACTACTCTGGCTTCCTCACCGAGTGGACTTTTCCACTGTGCTTGTCAGTGCTGCCCAACCTCATGACACCATCGTCTCTGGTTCTCCTGCCCCTCCCCTACTCTTCTGTGACAGCTTCCTCATGGGCTGCCCCCACCAAGTGTCCGTGTGCCCAGAGCTCCATCCTCAGCCCACTGCCCGTCACACTCCCCTCCTGAGCTGTGAAGCAGCACTGATTAGAGCAGGAGCCCCAGGGCAAGAGTCTGCACTAATCCCTCACGTTTCACACTTAGTACCCGACTGTCTCGTGGATGTTTTATAACTGCCTGTTCATGTGTTTTCTGAGTAGGCCGTGAGCATCTTGCGGGCAGGGACCCCTTGTAACTCACGTTTGTACAGTGAAACCCCACTGCCTAGCATGACACTTGGCCTGGTCACTAAGTGTTAACTGCATGAAAAAAAAAAATGCACGTGAGCATGAACAAACGATGGTTCTATTGGTTTTAAATTAGTTAAGCAGTTAAATAAATTAATTGGGTTTTTCACGGACTACGTTAAAACCTAATCATAATAATGGGAAACGGTGTCTGATGTTCCAAACAACCAACTTAAAAAGAAACCTTGGGAACATGACTGTTCAGTTGAGCTCTGCCTGTATGCCTCCCTGGAAGCAGGGCACAGTCCAGATGGCCTTCTATAATTTCATGTTCCTGTTATTCTCATAAGTAATCAAAAATAACAGATACGAAATTACATCCAAGTGACATAAATATAAAACATGACATTTATAAATCATGGCTACAACTCATTGTAGATCTCAAGAGCTAAGGTAATAATAAGGATATATGTAAATCATCAACAACTGTGATTTTCTAGGGCATCAAAAATGAGATTCCAGGGTTTCCCTGGTGGCACAGTGGTTGAGAGTCCGCCTGCTGATGCAGGGTACACGGGTTCGTGCCCTGGTCCGGGAAGATCCCACATGCCACGGAGCGGCTGGGCCCGTGAGTCATGGCCGCTGAGTCTGGACTTCCAGAGCCTGTGCTCCGCAATGGGAGAGGCCACAACAGTGAGAGGCCCACATATCGCAAAAAAAAAAAAAAAAAAAAAAAAGAGATTCCATAATTAACTTAAGGATAAAATGCTAATGGAGATTATACATCATGTATAAATTCAAATTTTCAGATCCATGTTCAATTTTTAACATCACGTATCCATTATAAATAAAATGGGTATCCAATTCCATATACTAATATATTAAAATATTTATTGAATACCTAGTATGAGCCAGAACTATTGTAGGTATTTAGGATACAAGAGCAAATCAAACAAAAGAAATTCTTACCCTCAGAGAGTTTACATTCTAGGAGGGAGAGCAGACAACAAAGTATAATATAAAGTATGCTGATACTTTAAATGCTATGGTGAAAAGTAAAGAAGAGAAAGGGGACAGAGAGAGCCAGGGGGTGGAGGGGTGTATTTTTTAAACAGTGTGGTCAGAGAAGATTTCACTAAGAGGTAGCATCTGGGCAAAGAAAAAGAGGAGGCAATAGGGCATGAAGGTATCCAGGATACAAGTGTTCCAGGAAGAAGAAATAGCCAGTGCAAAGGCCCTGAGGCAGGAGCAAGCCTGGAAGAAGTGTTGGAAGAATAACAAGTGACCAGAGTGGCTAAAGCACAGGGAAGGAGGAAGAAAAAATACGGAGATGAAGTCAGAGAAATAAGATGACTTCAACAGTCACGGGAAGTAAACAAAATGCTGCTGTAATTTAAGCTCTCCAAAAAGGAACTCCATTTCTATTTATACTTCTGTAAATAAAAATTACTCAAAGAGTAAATATGAATACTTACTCTGTCATATTTAGCAACTATTTCAGCTCGCTCCTGGGCAAGTTTGATTGCTACATCCTGGTTTGAATCTGTGGAGAGATCAAATTTCAATGAACTGTTATTTAAAGATTTATAAAGTTAATTAATTATAAAACTAAGATAAAACAAATGAAAATAAAACAGTAAATCAATGCTGCCTAAAATGACAAACCAGCAAAATCGAATAAAGTATCCGTAATTATAACTTTGAAATATCAACATATCTACCATCTCAATATTACAATACCATACTCAAAAGAAAGCAAATTTGTTAACACAGCATTAACTTAGGGGATATGGTAAATCTTATCCCTCAAGAGTTAATTTTGGATCTAGTTTCATAGAAATAAATATTAAAGTAGAAACTGGAACTGAGAGCTCTAAGTTTTCAGATGAAATCCACTTGGGTAGATGATGAGAAGAGCATTCAAGAAGGCTTTTAAAATTTTAGGTAGTTTGCTCGCAAAATAAGTCAGTGCAAGATAGACTTCAGGAGTTAAAAAAAATATTTCTCTGACATGATGAATATAATCATTTCTTCATTTAGCCTCTCAGGTCTCCCTTATCAACTGCCCCAACGACTATTATAATCTCCAGTTTTTTACCACAATACAACCGCAAATAAAGTTTTCTTTCTTATTACCACCAGGTTATCTTTCAAAATCATTAAGTCTGATAACAAGTAAAGGTCAAAACATGAAATAGTGTGGATATGATTACACACCCCAACTACCATAAATAAAAATAAAAGATCAATGACTGTATAAAAGGCACCTCTGATCAAGAAGAAAGACAAGCATTCCAGTGGAAACTGGGCAAAGGTCATATGCAAGAAATTCACAGGAGTAACAACAGCAGTGACAACTCTGTGTTCTGCACAGAGTGACCTGCAGATAATAAGATACTGTCAGCATCCAGATACTGCGGGAAAGCACTTTACATGCCTTATCACACTTAATTCTCACAACGGCACTTTACTGTATTAATTCTATTACACAGATGGAAAAAAAATGAGGTTTAGAGATTTTAACCAACTTGTCTAAGGTCACAAAGCTAGTAAACAGCAAAGACAGATTCAAATCCAGACAGTATTGACTCCACAGTCCATAATTTTAACCACTACTTTATAAAAAAGATCACTAAAGACACGAAAAAGGATGTCCAGTTAAAGATGGCAGATGGAACACACACTTTTATATCCATTCCTCCTAAAACCCCACTAAAACGACAATATAGGGATTCTTTAAATCCTTGCCCTCGGTGGCCCAGCAAATGGAGGTTCCAGAGAAGAGGTGAGGGTGGGGTTAAAAACAGGGAGTTGATTAAAGAAGTCAAGTCCCGAGAGTTGAAGGGATGCGTGTGTGTATGTAAGAGGTTGAGTGAGTGCAGGGAAGAAAACCAAATCCTCACCCTCCAAAGCAGGAAACCATGAGATAATGACTAAATCTGCAGAACAGGAAGCGGCAATATAGGCATGGTATCTAGCGCTTTGCAAGTAAACGGATAATGAACCAGCTGGGAGTGGAGAGTGATTACTTCTTTGGGGTGGGCAGCCCGGAGGGAGGGGTGTGGAAGTCAGCTTATTTTTCAAAATAAGTTTTACAGGCTGCTGAATCTTTACACCAAGTACAGCTCTGATAAAAATAAAAGCTAATTTTAAAAGCCAAGACATGGGGGGAAAAAACTCAAGTCATCAGAAACTAAGGAAATACAAATTTTAAAATACCACTTTGGAGGGGGATGGACCTAGAGTCTGTCATACAGAGTGAAGTAAGTCAGAAAGAGAAAAACAAATACCATACGTTAACTATGGAATCTAAAAAAAAAAAAAAAAAAGTTTCTCATGAACCTAGAGGCAGGACAGGAATAAAGATGCAGACGTAGAGAATGGACTTGAGGACATGGGGAGGAGGAAGGGTAAGCTGGGACGAAGTGAGAGAGTGGCATGGACACAGATACACTACCAAATGTAAAATAGATAGCTAGTGGGAAGCAGCTGCATAGCACACGGAGATCAGCTCGGTGCTTTGTGACCACCTAGACAGGTGGGATAGGGAGGGTGGGAGGGAGACGCAAGAGAGAGGGTATATGGGGATATATGTATGCATATAGCTGATTCACTTTGTTATACAGCAGAAACTAACAGAACATTGTAAAGCGATTATACTCCAATAAAGATGTAAAAAATAAATAAAATAAAATAAAGGGACTTCCCTGGTGGCACAGTGGTTAAGAATCCACCTGCCAATGCAGGGGACATGGTTTTGATCCCTGGTCCAGGAAGATCCCACATGCTGTGGAGCAACTAAGCCCATGCACCACAACTACTGAGCCCGTGTGCCACAACTAATGAAGCCCGTGTACCTAAAGTCCATGCTCCACAACAAGAGTAGCCACCGCAATGAGAAGCCCACACACCACAACGAAGAGTAGCCCCCTCGCCGCAACTAGAGAAAGCCCGCACGCAGCGACGAAGACCCAACACAGCTAAAAATAAAAATAAATAAATAAAATACCACTTTGCACCTATCTCACACTGACCAAGAAATGCATTGATATTACTCAGTCTTGATATAGTGTGGGGAAATCTGCCATTAACTTATGCTGTGGGTAGACTTACAAATGTATAAAATCTTTCTGGAAAGCAACTTGATAATATGTATCAAAAATCTTAAAAACAGGGCCTTCCCTGGTTGGCACAGTGGTTAAGTCTCTGCACTCCCAATGTAGGGGGCCCAGGTTCAATCTCTGGTCAGGGAACTAGATCCCACATGCATGCCGCAACTAAGGAGCCAGCGAGCTGCGACTAAAGAGCCCACGAGCTGCAACTAAGGAGCCTGCCTGCCGCAACTTAAGACCCGGCACAACCAAATAAATAAATAAATATTAAAAAGAAAAAAACCTTAATAGGTAGAGACTATAGTCCAATAAATACCCACATAATAGCAAAGTGCTGTCTATATGTTAAATAGTATTAAGGACAAAAGACAAGAAAAGTTTTCTAAAGTAAAGAAAACAATAAAAATTTTTTAAAATCTTAAAACAGGCATCTCCTTTACCCAATAATTCCACCTCTAGGAATTTATGATAATGAGATAATCAAATAAGCACAAGGTTGTTTATAATAGTAAAAATAGCAGAATGGAATTTGTGAATTTCTTAAAGCTTATTTGGGAAAAAAATGTTTCTGCCACTGCTTTTCTCAGACTACAAAGTGTCAATATACTATCCTTTGAGGGAAATGTGAATAAATAACAAATGGTTCAATAAAATAACAAAAATACAGGTTAGTTGTTCAGATTTTCACAGTTAACTTATACAATCAGAAGTCTGGGATACTCAACTCAATTATACACATATTTATTATCCTATTTTAGACGTATGAGCCTTCATCAATTCCTTTTTCCCTCTCCTGTTACCCAGCTTTAACACATTACATTTCTACAAAGGGGTAGGGAAAGCAAATTAACAGAAATTAAACTCAAACTAGGAAACTTGGCTACTTAGTAAATTCTATTTCCATTACCAGAACAGCTAAGCATGAATTTCTATGGTGATTAGGCCAAATCCAATAAATGAGTGCTTTCTTTGAAGTATTTTATACTAGTCCTTTATTCCTGCTACTAGTCCTAGGAGTCTCAACTATATTTCCAACTTAACAATGAAAAGTTTAAAAGTGTAAAGGCAAGAACTGGAAACAGTATAGAGTTCGGAAGTGAAGATGCAAAGTATCCCAAGAAAACATCATTGTGGCAAACTGTAAGCTACAACGCTTTACATGGGTCGCCTCCAATCTAGAGATTTCCAGAAAGGAGACCTAGCCAAGTAATAGGGGTTGTACTGGAATTGGATGAAACTGTACCTAATTTTATGGGAATAAAATGATTAACATGATTAGAATAGTTGACTCCAAATCAAGTCAGTACTAATATTTACATTCCTTTAGAAAGTTCTTATCCTTGTATTTCCTGATGCGGAGAAAATTTTGTAATGTTAATGAATGTAAAAGAGAACAGAGTTAAGGTCAAACTAATTTTATAAAATATAGCCAAACCTGCTTCTTTGAAGAGACTAAATAGAAATGCCAATCTTTCCCAACACCAAGTTTAGAGACATTGTTTACTAATCCGCGTTGTGAAGCAAGCATCTTTCCAGTAAGAAGCAGTGTCCTTATGCAGAATTCACTATAGTTAAATTATATTTCATACTGTCTGATCTACAGTTGAGAAGTTTATTAAAAATTATAGTAGAATACTCCCTTTGGTTTTGTTCTGATTGCTTATTTAGAAATTCCGCTGCAGAACAAAGAGTTTGCCCTATAAACACTGACCACAGAAGGTATCGGCAGCTGTCTGTGTCTATGCAAGTGTGCACTGACTTCCAGGCTGTGTTCCTGGGCACTTGTCATTATCAAACACAGTATTCAAATATCACAGTATTCAAGTCAAATTAAATCAAATTATCTTAATTGACTTTACATCTAATGTAACAATGTTTCAAAGTACAAGAGGCACATTTTAAGTAGTAAGGATAGAAAGGCATTTGGATTAAATACTCAAGTATACAGAAAACATCTCTGGGCACAAACGAACGGAAGAAAATGACAACTAGAGCATTTTAAGAAGACCTCTAATTCCATTTAAACACAAAAACTTTAAAGAATCAAGTATCCACCTGGATTGTAACTTAGTATCACTAAGTTAGCCCCAAATTGTAATGAACAATTCACTCAAAGTTACTAAATTTTAAATTCAATGAAACAAAATTGACAGACCATTTTTCCTAGTATACATTTTGACAGATGAATGTAAATAAATATATATTTCAATTTAAAAAGTACTTTACCCTTTGTTAGATAACCAGTCTGGCTTTGGGAATTAACAACAGCTTCAGTCCTCATAGAGTAAACTTATCTCTTCCAAGATTCCATTACTGCTTTATAGTTTGCAAGCACACCAAGAGTGTTAGGTGGTCCCTCACACATTCTGCAACAAACTGAAACAGAAAAGCGGAAGGCAGCTCTACTTTAAACTATTTGTGAAACAGGCACAAGAAAGAAAAGGTCTGAGATATATTCTAAGGGGGAAAAAAAGACCTTGCTGTGGTTACACGCACTACAGATATTCAAACAAAGATGATGTTTGTTGAGGGTAAAAACATGCCTTTCAGGCTAGATCCCAAGTATGAACCACACCAGCCTACACCCAGCATTCCATCTAGTAACAAACAGGGGCTTTGAATATGCCTTAATCTTGCACTTCAAAATTAGCCACAGTCTTATTACTTTTAATAAAACTTGTCTTGGAGCAATAAAGAAAAGTTGTATTTAAAACATTATACTAAAGCTAAGTAGGAATACTCTTCTCGAGTACATTTTATAACTTAATTTTAATGATACTTTTTAATGTGAAAGCTTCAGCCCCTGTTTCAGACACTAAGCAAATGCATACTAAATTCTGGAGGGTTTTGGAAATATTTAACACACCACACATATACAAGTGAAATAAATGTTTCATGAAACAAAACGCATAGCTTACTGCAGGGTGGCACTGTGAAATGTCCTATTTATTCTTTCCTTCTTCCCTTCACTGTTTCCTTCTTTCTTTTTTTTTTTTTTTTAAAGGGTTGGGACCTACAATATGGAAAGTACTTTGCAAAAGTGACAGCCACCTTAGAGGCATGATTATGAACATTAATTACACTTAACTGGACACTAGTGAATTACGTTTACACTCAGCTTAAGCCAGGTATAACATTCAATACAGGTAAAAGATGTCAGAAGCTTAGAGAGAGGGAAAAAGTTCAAATCATAAACCAAGGAATGAGAATCAGACTGGCATCAAATTTCTTATCAACTAGAAGGTAATGAAGCACTTATTTTCAAAGTTCTGAGAAAAAAAAAATTATCATGAGCTTGGAATTCTATACCAAGCTAAACAACTGATTCGGTATGAGGAAAAAGTAAAAATGTTTACAGATATTACAAGGTGGGGTGAGCTGAAGAATGACTCCCCAAAATATGTCCACATCCTAATCTCTGGAACTTGTGGATGTACCTAATATGGCAAAAGGAATTTGCGGATGTAATTAAGTAAGGATCTTGAGGTGGGAAGGTGACCCTGTATCGTGAAGGTGGGCACAACGCAATCACAGGAATCTTATGAAAGGCAGTCAAGAAGGTCAGAGGAGGAAGTAGGTGTGAGGATGAAGGCAAGAGGCTGGAGTGATGTGAGGAAAGAAGGGGCCATGAGCCAAGGAAAGGAGGCAGCCTCCAGAAGCTCAGAAAGGCAAGGATGCCCATTCTCCCCTAGTGGCTCCAGAAGGAATCAGCCCTGCTGACTTCAGCCCAGTGGAACTGATTTCAGACTTCTGGCCTCCAGCACAGTAAGAGAATCAATCTTGTTGTTTTAAGCCACGAAGTTTGTCATAGTTTCTTACAGCAGCAAGAGGAAACTAGTACAATGATTCAGAGTTCACTGCCTAAACAATGTTTCTTTGACAAAGACTCTCTCCTTGTCCAAACTTTTAACCATCTTCTTTACTAGGCCTTGAGTCCTGTTTTGGCCTGCCTAGCCCAGCTGTAGCAAAAATCCTGCTAAGTCAGTTCAGTGAGAGTCCCCCCACCCTTGACATCTCTTTGCTCTTGATATCTGGTCAGATTCCTCATCCCCGACCCTTGATATCTGGTAACACTGGCCTGCCTCTACCAAAAATCCTGTTAAGTTGGTTTAGCAAGAATCCCATCCTTGAAGTCTCCTCTTAGTAATTTTCTATCCACCAAGGCCCTCACTTGACTGACTGACTATAAATCTCTTATTTATAGGGATTTCTTTATTGTTTTAATAAGTGTCAGAAAAATTTTTTAACAGAATCAAAAAAAGGGGTAGACACAGGATCCATGCAATCTCAGGAAGCTAACTGTGTAGTTGCCTAGAGAGTGACCACCCTGCATTAGAATAGGGAATACAAGGTGTCTTCAAGAAGAAAGCGGATTCTAGGCAACATGTAGATCACAGATATTATTAGCGAGACAGTGAAAGCTTACATATGAAAGACACCAAAAAGAGGATAAGAAGACTATTAGAAAATTCAGAACAAAGTAGAGAGTGATAAAAGTCATGGTCAAATATGAAGCAATGTACTAAGGGGCATGGCTATGAATTTGATACATATGGGAAAAGTGAATTCATCTGACCTTGACACTTTCAACATTAGGATTATATTTCCTTCCTACATACTTCATCATAATGTTTGAGATTGAAGTAAATTATATTGACTACTGACACTGTGATTATATAAGGATTTTATTGGCTTTTAATGTTCATAATCAACTATACACAAAGCATCTAAAATTGAACTCTGATCTGCACACTTCCACACACCCCACTCCAAACCTAAGTCTCCCCTTCCTAGAAGCAGCCACCGTTATCTCCCAAAAGTATTCTCCACACTATACAAGAATCTGCATGTATGTATGCACATACACATATATTTAAATGTCCCTTTTCTATTTAAAAACTAGAACCATTCTATAAATAATTCTAGATCTTACTCTTTTTTGCTTAACAGTACATCTTCGAGCTTATGCATATCAACACCAATAAAGCCTTAGCAACCAGTTCCTGCAGGGAAGAAGTTTAGGCTGTGAGCCCTGGTTTGTGGCATCTGCCAATTTCTATGCTGCGAATATTCCCACTGTGGCAGCCACTTACCAAGGTACCAGTGTGATGTCACCAGACGCATAGTTCAGGCTGGGTCCAATATACCAGTGGATCTACCTCAACCTTTTTCACAGCTGTAAAGTTTCCCAATGCACGAACATAATTTATTCAACTAGTCCTTTCTTAGGAATTCAAACTAGGATAAACTAGAGAGTCAATTTGTAATGAGAGTTAAAGGTGAAACATTATGAGGTAAAGAGCTTAATAGGTTACTGTAACCAAAGGCAAGCTGAAAAAAAAGAGGAAGCAGAAACTACCAGTAAGCTGAGAAAAAGATGCTTCAGAGAGGAAAACGGTACCCAATACGCAGAACAAAGCAGAGTCACCATCAGAGAGACCTTTTAGCCTAAAAAAAGAAAGAGAGAGTCTAGCCCGCCTCTGAGCTGCTGCTGCGGTTGCTGGCTCTCCTCTCCTGCTCAATGCATGTACACAAAGCAAATGCCTTCTCCTGAAATGATCTGAGTGAATTACCCACGTCTATAATCTGAGTTCTTTAATTCCATCTCAGCTTTCAACCAAAAGAGGCCCTAAGTATCGATGGTGCCTAAACAATGTTTCAGTTATTTGTGATCGCTTTCGTAGAATACTCTGGACTAAGATACACCAATTATAAAGATTCTTCTAATGATAAAATCTTAAAAGGCACCATTGCTAAAAACGTCAGCATTTATTTTGCCATGCTCTAGATCCAAGGCTGAAGGGAACGCTCAGAGGAGAAATAAGCCGAGTTAAACAGATCAACATCAAAACACAACTAAAAACAAAATAAAGGAAGGCACACCAGTCACAAGAGAACCTGAAATACCACTTATTTTAACTAGTTATTCTGTGAGAGATGAAATTCAATACGGACACTTAAAAGTGACGTATACCTACTCTCCCCACAACAAAGTTTATTACTGGGTAGCATCCTGGGAGAGCTTCACATCCTTAGCCAAAAGCTCCACCTGGTGGTCCTGTGAGCACTGATCCCAAATCTCCTGTCCCTTTTACCCTAATCCATGCTCCTGCGCCCTCCAGCACAGTCCCACCTCCACCTCTCACAGCTCAGCTAACTCCACCTTAAACAAGTGTCGTATCAAAAATGTACAACCTCAAAAACCCATTTCTCTCCTTCTTCCTTCCCCCACTCGAGTAGTAATCTCAGAAAAATCATTTGGCTTCCTTCCCTCTGTCCATGTTAACTTGGAAACAACACAACAACAAGACTCTGATCACAGCTGCAATTATAAAAATAGTGTAACTAATCATGATCAAGGAAGGGACAGCCAAAGGCTGAAAGTTAAATACAGGAAAGAACCAATGCCATAAACCCAAAAGTCCTCAGAAATGCCCCACTTTCCACTTCAAAAGAGCCACACAAGCTTCCACGTACATCTTCATACTCCTCTGGTAATAAGCACTGTCTGATACAATAAAAGTGTTCAAACAATAAGCCTAAGTGCTCTTCAATTTTAGCTTTTAACTGTCAGTGTAAATATGATTTATACCTTTCCATTCAAAATATTTCTATTATCTCACTAGTAGCATGATATCAGCATTTTCTATTATATCATGTTTTCATTTTTAAATTTTTCATTCAGTGTGCACAACACATTTCTTCAAACAAATTCTTATATAGAAGCCCAACTTTCAAGCAAGGAGAGTGATGGGGTTGAGGAGAGATAAAGCAAAGTCCTCGTGTTAGCACGTTTGTCATCTACTGCTCAAACGAGTTCTCTTCCAACAGTTTCCCAACTGCCATCGCCACCTCCCTTTCATAGAGACCTCTCAATTCTCCAGGCCCTTCTCTTGCTTCTACAAATAAAAAGATTAACATTTTATAATTGGTAGGTTGTCTGTATGTTGTTTTGTTTGTAAGCATATATATTTTAAGACCTGTAAGAACAGGACCATCTCCAATATTTTAAACACGGAGCACCCAGCATGAGGTAGATATTTAATATTTCTAAAACTAATAAAATATTTTAAATCATAATTTTAACAACAATTCCAGGGAAGGCTTCTATTACTTGCTTCCTGAATTCTAGAAAGATGAGAAACAAAATAATTTTAAAGTCCTACAATTACTGACAAGGACTCATTATAACAGGATAATTTTTTTCCCTAAAATTTAATCATGACTACAGACCTACTAGAGGATCCACCTTACCAATGCCCATTGCCATAAAGGTAGAATTGGTTACTGGTAGAACTGGCCTTTAGATCTACTGTATTTACCATCTGTTACCCACAACCATTTACTGAATATACTTACTTCCATGTCACTTCTATTAAACTGTAATCTCCATGAACAAAAGACAGTATCTCATTCATCTTGGTATCTCTTATATCCATCACAGTGCCCAGCACACAGTAGTTGCTCACTAAGTATTTCTTTTGAAAAATTACTCAAAATTAGTTACTAATGTGAATTATTCAACCAGGTAAACACAATATATCAACTTATTTTAAAAATTAGATTTATAAGCTGTTTTCCAGATATAGCTTTACTGCAAAAAAAAAAAGAAAGAAAATATATGCTTCTGCTAAAGACTCTTACCTTTTTCATACATTTTATTGTTTTTTTGTAAAGTCTATTTCAAGGTAGCATTTGAAATATTATTAGGACTCAGACATGAGAAGTCACAATCTATTTCTGATGAGCACTTCTGATTATTTGCAAGACCTTCATATTCATTAAGGAATGAATGAATACATTCATGAATAAGTGTATGTAGGTACTATGTGGCTACTGGAAGATGAAAGAAACCAGAGACTTGTTTGTTATGTCTGTGTTCCAACCTCACACTTCCCCTTTTTCCAGCTCCCCAACCTACTCACAGACCATCACTGTCTCACTTCCTTTACTGGAAGCTCCAGCTCACTCAGCTCCGTGTGCCCCCATCATGCTTCAAGCTCACATGGAGGGCCTTCAGCCAGAGAAACACTCCCAACTCCCTCCCACACTTCCTTCACTCCTCTCTCGGGAGCAGAGGAGTTGGGGATGGGCTTGGCTGAGCTCCTCGCTTTCTCACCCAGCCACCCCATCAGAAGGGCACATCCCTTCTGATATCCTCTCTATGCAGGAAAGCACCTGCCCTGATGGGAGGCCTGGGGTTGCTTGGCTGTGCTAGTCACCCGGTGGGTAAATCTAAGTCAAGAGAGGCTAATAAGCCCTTTCCACTTCAGATCTAACGTGCCCTCCAATCAGCCAAAGGATTTTGCTCTCCATCTGTCAATGTCTCCTGTGTTACTTCTCAAAAAGAAAGAGCATTACTACTGGTTCCCTAGAACTCCCAAAATCAGACTAGTAACTCCAACGTTTATGTGTAAGATGATTCACAGAGAAAAAGGATATGAAGTGATGTAACAATGTTTAAATACCATTACTACTAATGAGAAACATAATTATTACTTGTTGAATGTGAGTTTAATTTCCACATTTGGCAGCAGGGTTGAATGACAAAATTGCCAACAACAGATACCTAGAACCAAGACAAGCATATGAGTCATTTTACTCACTTCAACCTGCCTACAATTGCTGGCAAACTCAAGACTACACCTTAGCAGTTTTTCTAGCAGCATGAGAGCATGATTGTAGTAACAGATGACACAAGACTGGTGTGTGACAACTCCTTGCTTGTGGATACTTTATAACCTGCTTAGTGCAGGTTTAATACGTACCAGACATTTACCATGCATTTACTATGCATAAACTCACATAAACCTCACAGCAACCTACTCCGTCAGCTTTATGACCCTCCCTAGTTTACACACAGGGAGCGTGATGTTCGAAGAGGCGAAGTGATTCAGGTCCTACAGGAAGTAAGTGGCAGAGCAGAGTCTGGCTGTCTGACTTCAAAGCCCTGTTTCTAACCGCCACACTATTTGTTAAAGTATAAGTGAGTGATCTTTTTCTATTTCTTCTCACCTCTGCTAGTCCTTACATTTCTTTTCTTAGAAACAAATCTATTTGTGATTCCTATGAATTTTAACAGTTGTTTTCTGGGTTCCAGTAGCCTTCCAATCTTATCACACTAAATTGTCAATTATTTGTGCAAAATGGAGACCAATGGTGTTGTGTAGAATCCAAGAACCATTTATATAAAATATTCTTTGTGATCATAACCTCCTCTATTACATTTTAAGTGGTGTATCAATACTTTAGGATAGTAACAGGAAATGATCAAGAAACAGGCCAAAAAAATTGACAGGATAATCACCAAATTACTGAAGCTAACTTTACTAAAATACTTTATGGTTTTAGTAGATACTAAGTCAAATGTCTTCACGATTAATTTCTATGATTACAGAAAGAATTCTGTTGAATCCACTTCATTTCCTTAACTTTCACAACTCTTTCAGCTCATTCGGAATTGTAAGCATGTAGAATTTTATTAATTACAAAAAAACTTTGTGTTGAATTCAGCCCAATGGGTATTAATAACAAATGATGCAATTACAGCAAATTCTTGTGGACCAGATGTAAGACAAAGAGAATTCACAGACTGCTCACCCTAATAGCAAATAACTAATTCCACAGATAGTTTGGCAAGCCTTATTCTAAACCCAAAGGTAACTTTTCTACTCTTTAAATCAAAAATGCAAATATGCAAAAACCAAATTGTGCCCAAAATGACACATGAAAACAAGAACTAAGTACTACCTATAACAACTGAGTAGTAAACAGGAAGAACTGCATTAATACATAAACAAAAGTATAAGCTATGCAAGTATTTGGTCCCCAAATGGCCCTTAGGTTCAAATTGGAACATAAGGCCATCAAAAGCCAGCAATGTGGGATACAATAAATGTAAGTGCTCATATCACACTGAAGCTGTCATTCATACAATCATTAAAAAGAGAGACAGGGCTTCCCTGGTGGCGCAGTGGTTGAGAATCCACCTGCCAACACAGGGGACACGGGTTCGAGCCTTGATCCAGGAAGATCCCACATGCCTTGGAGCAACTAAGCCCGTGTGCCACAACTATTGAGCCTGTGCTCTAGAGCCCGCGAGCCACAGCTACTGAAGCCCGCATACCACAACTACTGAAGCCCACACGCCTAGAGCCTGTGCTCCACAAGAGAAACCACCGCAATGAGAAGCCCTCGCACTGCAACAAAGAGCAGCCCCCGCTCGCCGCAACCAGAGAAAGCCGCACACAGCAACGAAGACCCAACACAGCCAATAAATAAATAAATCTATTTTTTTAAAAAAAAGAGACAGAGCTCTAAACTCTGACATAACACCACGTAACTCTCACAACATACAACACACTTCACCTAACAAATCCTAGCAACGTGATCTATACATATTACACAACAAACATCAAAACTGCTATACATACAGGGGTAGTCATTGATCAGGAGTCTAGATGCATTAAGTACCAACAAAGAGCCAGGCTCATAAGTAATAGCTAGCACTTATTCTGCACAATCTAAAAGTCTTATGTATATTATTTCATTTAATGTCTTCACATCTAAACTACGAGGTAGGTATCATGATCATTCATTTAAGAGACAAGAAAATTGTTAGGTTAATGAACTTGCAAGGATCACACAGCTTTGAAGTTGGAGAATTGGCATTCAGACCAAGACAATAAGGCTTCAGAGCGCTCTTAATCACTCCACATGGTCTTTGAATAAATAAAATAGCAAGCAAATGAACAAAGGTTTATCAAGAGGATTTGTCAACAGGTATCATCAAAATAGCATTAAACAAGGGCAAGAGGCCAAGGAAATACCCTACAGTCAATAGGAAGCCAATGTGTTTCTGAAGAGAAAAGAGGCCAGAAAAGCTGTGGAGAAAATGAAGATCACTCAGGAAGGAAGAACAGTTTATCCTGCCTGTTACCAATGCACACTTGTTTGCTGAGCTTTTAATACCTATTAAACCTGTGCTAGGTGTACAGAAAACCTCATTTAATATTCAAACAACCCTATTATCATTTACATTTTGCAGATGACAAAAATGAAACGTAGAGGTCAAGCAACTTGTCCAAGGCTAAATTATCATCAGAGCTCAACTCAAACCCACATCTGAAAGGCTCCAAAGTCTGTGTCCACCTGCCCATTATGCCAGAGAGAGAGAGAGAGAGAGAGAGAGAGAGAAAATGTGTGTGTGTGTGTGTGTGTGTGTGGTGTGTCTAAACTAATAAGGTCTACACTACCTAGAAACTGGTGCACAGTCACCAGGAAGTGGGTTAGTTGACTCCAGTGTGCTCGAAACTACTGTTCTTGTGTTTCCACAGTGAATATCCTACTCCAATAAAAAGAAAAGTCTTCCTAGATCTGAAAATGATTACTTTCCAAAGTTACTTATTCCTGTACACTTTTAGATACCCAAGCTTCCAAGGTTTCACTTCACTGATTCCATAAAGCTGCCATAGAGTTTTAAGGATATAAAATGCATTGTCACAGTATCTGATTATTATAAACAAGGAAGCAAGTTTTTCTAAAGTTTAAATTGAGGCAGCTAACTATTGTTTTCATATACAACTAGATACAATTATACAATTAAGCTTTTTTTTTTTTTTTTTTTTTTTTTTTAATGCTTTACTAGTTACCAACTGCCAGACCCTGGGCAGGAAACAAGGAAGCAGGGGCTCCACACCAGTCGCATCTTACATGGTTTTTCGTTCATACCGTCTACTCACTATAATCCAGTCCTACACTTTTTTTCTTTTTTACAAACCCTTTCAACCACGTCTTTATTTTTTTCTATATACAACACATGATGTTCTTCAGAGTAAAGATTCATTAGCTCTAAAGTATACCAAACTTTAAAAAATAATATTCCCAACACATCTCCTACTGGCATTTGGTAGTATATAAACATTGTACAAAGATTTCAGTATTTCCCTGACAAAGACACCTTAATAAAACAAAATAGACATTGTTCACCAAAGCTAAAGGAATGGGCAGTGAAGTTCTCACATCATTGTTTCAATGGTGGCACAGATGCTTCACAAAACATCCACTTACTAAAAGCATTCTATCAATCCAATCTGAATATCATCTTGGAACATAAATGTGCATAATTTAAAGAAAGATCAAACACCTTCACAAATTCTTAACTCTTGACTTATACAAGTACCAAAATATAAGTAAAAGCATTTTCAAGCTGAGTTAGAGAAACATCAGCACAGTAGTACACTAATATTACCCTATCTTCAATAAATAACCATCTAGGACCAAGAAACAAATCTTCTTCATTTTTGGCATTTTGTTGGCTACCAGCAGAGTAGGTAATAAAGTTTCCTTAGCTTTACCCTTGGACAAAATTTGAAAAATTGGGAAAGTAGGCACAGTGTATGTAGCCATGTGTTTATTCAGCAGCGTTGATGGAGGGCCAGCCAGGTGCCCAGGACCATGGCGCAGAGCGAGCCGCTCGGGGAGCCTGGCAAGCAGCGGGGGACTCATGCCACATGGCGACAAAGGCTGCAGGAGAAGGACACGCCATGCGCTGTGAGAGCAAAACAGAGAGAGCAATCGAGGCTGGCTGAGTGAGTCGAGGAAGGCCTGAAAGAGGAGGGGATCGTTCCTGTGACAGCTCAGCTGGACTGAACAATGCAAAATATTTCCCTGGTCTTGAAACTCTGCCTACATTGTACACCTTGCCCTCGGTGCTTCTTCTTCCTCCCTTGCTACTTTTTCTCAGTATTTTGTGTTAATTCCTTCCCTTCTGTCTACTCTTCGAAGACAAGGTTCCTCAGGATTTGCTGTCTAGGATTTGCCCCAGCTCATCCTTGGCATTCGTCAGTTTTTAACATTTCAGTTTCAATACTGGAGCAAGTTATCCTAAAGGCCACGGCATATAACTACCAGCAGGTCCCTGAGGTGTGAGTGTGAACCAGCCCGTGTGTGAGTGAGAGAGCTGGTCACCTGCCGCAGAGGGAGCCCCACTGCCTGGCCGGCGCCTGTCCCTATGCACTGTCACCAACGCACCAAATCAAATGGGGCGGGGGGAGGGGGGTGAAGAAAAACTGAGCAAAACAAAAAATTGAATGGCTTCAAAAAGAAAACAACCTGGCAATATTTTGGAAGTACTTCTGAATTGAGGGGTCTGCTACAGTAACACAGCATGAGCCCCTCTAGAGGTGACCCACAGAGGTCTTAACTGATGGATCTCACCAGAAGTGTGCCAGCGGAAGCCTACAGTTATCCCAACACCAAGCACCAAATCATCAACAAACAAACAAACAAAAACACCATGAACAGAAAAAAAGACTGAAATGAAATGCACCAAAATGGTAACATTTTAACCTCTGAAAGGAAGAAATATGAGTAATTTTATTTTTTTCTTTGCACTTTTGTATTTTTTGAATGGTCAATAATAGGCATATACTACTTTTATTATAAAATATGCTTTTATAAAAAATATAATATTTATATATGTTAGAAAAATTTTTTTTTTAATTTTCCAAACACATTTTAAGTTTTTTAATAAAAGAGTATGCTGACTAGAAAAGACTTGCTCCTCAGTCTTTTTTATGAGGTTTTAGATGAAAAGCTATGAAACAGTTTTTGAAGAGAGTCATCTACAGTCATCAAAATGACTCTGCTGTATCTCTATGGATACCTAAAAATTCCATTTGAAATATCTAATAATCAGTCATGTAAGTGAATGAAGGTCAGATTAAGAATATAAATACCAGCTTTCCCTTGGAAAAATGAGGTGGATTAAGTCTTCCAATATGTATTAATTCAAAAATTACTGAGCATAATTTATTGCCATTGCACTGTGAATACATATGGATAAAACATAATTCTTCAAAAAGATCACAGTTTTCAGGACTTCCCTGGTGGCGCAGTGATTAAGAATCCGCCTGCCAATGCAGGGGACACAGGTTCAAGCCCTGGTCCGGGAAGATCCCACATGCCGCGGAGCAACTAAGCCCGTGTGCCACAGCTACTTAGCCTGCGTTCTAGAGCCCGCGAGCCACAACTACTGAGCCCATGTGCCACAACTACTGAAGCCCGTGCACCTAGAGCCCGTGCTCTGCAACAAAAGAGGCCACCGCAATGAGAAGCCTGCGCACCACAACAAAGAGTAGCCCCCGCTCACCGCAACTAGAGAAAGCCCACGTGCAGCAACAAAGACCCAACGCAGCCATAAATAAATAAATTTATTTTTAAAAATCAGTTTTCTGAGTCAGAAAAATAATCAACTGTAAATAATGTGATAAATGCCCCTCAATAGATATCTTTTTTAAATGCTACAGAGAAGCCAACAGGAAAAAAGCAAAGTCAGAAAAAGACTTTACCTACAAGGCAACATGTGACCCAGGTCTTACAAGAATGGTGGAAACTCACCATTTGGACAAGTGGAGAAAGCCGTGACGTTCTAATAAAAAGCTGGAGTCCATGGTGACAGTACAGCTATTTCAATAGCACCTATGGCAACAGTCATGTTGGGCAGGGAAGACAGGTCTTTTAACTTTTATCGTTTTTCCTTCCCCTTCTCTTTTCATAATATCCCACCCATCCACTGGAACAGAAGGTAATCTCTTGGTGCAAAAGTTAAGCATACACAGGAAAATAAGCAAAGGAAAAGATTTGGGGATTAAAAATTAGTTTGAGGCCATAAATAAAATGAAATAAACTTACCAACAACTCATCTTTTGATACATTAACATATCATTATTACCGAGGTAGTCATTCATTACTACCTGGGTCATTCAGAATTGAATGACTAAGAGAATGGTAATTGTAAGTCTTTTATTAATGATGTAAAATTCTGCTCAAAACACAAATTTTAAAAACAAGTCTAATCACATCCAAATATATTTTCCTTTAATATTATGAAGTGCCTATATAATGTATTCATTAATTTCCTAATAATGAATATAACATATTTGAGAAAAATAGCAGTAGTAGCGGATAGATTTCCAAAAGAAACTTGCACCATTACATTCAAGATTTAAAGACAAAAACAAAACAAGTCTTAAATGCAACTGACTGATGAGAGAAAAGGGGAAAGGGCTGCCATTAGGCTCCAGTTAACACCTTGTCTGGAGATCCTGAAAATTTACATTTAAGGTTTCTTGACAGTAACCTATAAATCCCATTCCCACTCCAATGCCTCACCCTCAATTTACCTCAAAAACTTATATACAGGTTCAAAGTCATTTTTTTTACACAGCAGCCAAAGAATAAAACTCTTTTAAGAGTCATTAAATGGGACAAAGCCTCTTCCAGAATACTGTACTTGATGAGTTATGCCAATTTCCACATACTCCAGGAGACTGACTATAAAAATACATTTTACATAAAAGACCTGCCATCCTTCTCATTGTGGAAAGTATTTCTTAGAAAGCACTATTACCTACTCATTGAGTAAACTATCTGAAATTACAGAATGCATTTAGAACAGTAAACCAAATTCCTCTTTTATGAGTAAATAAGCATGACCAACTTCACAATGCAGCAAAAAAGATTGGAAACGACATAAATGTTCATCAATTCAGCTGTTAAAAATCATGAAGCAATATTCTGTACTGATTTGATTTGGATTCATCTCCAAGGTATACTAGAGGGGAGAAAAAAGGCAAGGCTCAGAACAGTGTGTATAACACACTACTGGGGTCAGGGATGTACATAAATACACAAAGTTAACGGCGGTTGTCCTGGGGGAGATGAGTGGAAAGGACACTTATCTCTCACTGGATAACCTTCAGTACACCTTGAATTGTTTACCATGTACATGTGCCACCTTATCAAAACATAACACATAAAAGTTTTAAGAACTGTAAAGATAATTAATAGGAGAAAAATCCTTTCTCAGGAAAAGGTTGAAGATTTACTACTGCTCCAACATAGCTGCTTCTGCACAAGCAGATGGTCCCTTATTTTAGTCTCCAGAGACCTCTCAAGTGCAAGGCCACCTCAGCTTTTCCTGATGGAATGGATTCACCTTCCAGTTGTCTTTACTGCTCTAAAGGAAGGAAAGGAAGAACAGAAATTCAAAGAGATAGAAACTATTGTCAAATGCAAAACTTCTTCTTTCCTGTGACCAAATGAAAACCAATGAATACTTTCACCTCCAGCAGCCCATGCAGGCAGGGGGTCTGTGTCAGCGCAGGAAGAGGAGATTAAGGGTCTATATTCTATTTTCTCGGTATATGGCTAGAAGACTAGGCCCTCTACCACAATAATCTGTAAAAGGATCAGCGCTTTACTGAGAACTGCAAAAATTAAACAAAGGATAATACATTATATTTTATGCTATTTAGGGCTGGTTCACATACTTTAAAAATAAGCACAAGCCAAACAACAAAACTGACAGGAGAATCTGCCTCAGCAACTCACACTACAACTTTCCTATCAGTTACTTACCAGAGGGGATTTTTATTGCTGACAAATCTGGGTGGTTTTTTAATGGATGTCTTACACCAGGGGGTCCCCAACCCGCCCCGCCCCCGTGGACTGTCTGCGGCCAGTTAGGAGCCGGGCCGCTCAGCAGGAGGTGAGCAGCCGGCAAGCAAGGGAAGCTTCACCTGCTGCCCCCGTGGCTCGCATTACTGCCTGAACCATCCCCCTCCCCCCTCCACCCTGCCGGGAAAAATTCTCTTCCACAAAACATTATAAACTTGTGTTTATAATGTTTTTGAAATGCCCTTAAAGCCCTTTAGAGGGTATTTTTTTCATTTAAACTCATATCTTCCTTATGACACTGATCTTGCCAACTGCTTTTTTTGCCAACTGCAGTCCTTTTCAAGAACATAACTTTAATAAACTTGCTGACAAATAGATTACATTTATAATCTGTTGTGAATGGCAACAGATCACTGTGAATGGCAAGTTACTTTAACTGACCATTTTTAATACAACCAATTTAATGGGTTCTTTGGTTTCCAATAAAGCCATCAATGCTTTGACAACTTCACAGACTCACTACGTGCAAAGCTCTTTGCAAGTACTGAGGAGCATAGAATACTGAAACACAGTATCTGCCCTCAAGATGTTTACAACCCTGTAAATGAATAAAAGTATCCTTACCCTAAGAGATGTGTTACTACACAACTTAAACTGTTTCTAACTAGACCAGAAAACTACATAGCATTTAATGAACTAATTCTAAGAGGTGATTATCTAAAGATAGAACAGAGTTTTGGTGAGATCATTCTTCTGTTTACTTCAATATTATAAATGAGAGCCGATGTGGATTTTTCTTCTAGGAGATGCCTTCAGTTTGACTTATGTTCCTCGAGAAATCTAAGCACATCTAGAAATCAGAAGCTCAAGCTGCTTGGCACTAGGAAAGCCAATAGAAACCAAAGTTAATTGCCTACTTCCCTTCAAACCCTATCAAGCACCATAAATCTTGTGGGAAATGTGGTTATCTTTATTTATAATATGCTTTAGAAAAGGCCTTCCTACTGAATTATGTCTGGAATGTGTGTATATACGTAAACACCCACAAAAACCCTAGCTTTCCTAAAATCTACGGTCAATAATTTCACAAAAGTCTTAATAAATTAAAGTGAAATCAATATTGTTTCACAAATTTGTCCATATACCAGTAATTTTACCCCATTTTTTAAATCCAATTCAACAGAATTCTTAATAACTTCTCTACCACTTATTATTGATGTAAACTTGGGCCACAACCTGTGTGAGCTTCAGTCTCCTTACCTGTACAAGAGATACACGGTGATAAGAACAAGCGCTTAGCTAACATTTACTAAACGTCTACAACGTGTCAGGTACTGCTCTAAGCTAAGCATAATGTTCTAGGCGTATATTCTCAAGCAATGATCATATGTAAACTCAAACAACCCTACGGTGTAGTCACTATTATTATCACCAAATTACAGATGAGGAAAACAAAGGCATTCAGAAATTTCCAAAGGTCTCGCAGCCAGGTGCCAGGTGCCAGAGCCCAGACTGTCGAGAACCCAGAAGCCATATTCTAAATTAAGATACAGCTGCCTAAAAATTGTAAAAATCTCCTGTCCAACCTGTAGAATTCTTGCAAACATCCCATTTAATCAGGCTCATAAAAGTATTCCAGAACTTTTAAGTGCCATATAAACATAAGACACTAATTATGAATAAAGTCTTTAAGATTGATAAAATTGATTGTGTAGGTACCTAAGTAAAAATCAAAATTAAAAAGAAAAGTTAAAAGGAACCTCAAAATGTATCCAGCTCAACCTCCCCAAATGATGACCTTCCCTCTATAACATTCTTAATAAGTGGTCACTCTAAATGCAGTGACCTTCAATGCTTCCAGAGATGAACTCTCACAAGCTCACAAGTCATCCCCTTCCATCTTAAAACGTTCTAATTATTATTAGAAATGTTTTCCTTTTAGTTCTAAACAAAATTGGGCTTTTGCACATGACAACCCATAAATACAAATCACTGATATATTCACACTGCACACATGACATTTTATTAAAGTCCCCTTTGAAATGTGACACCTAAATCCAACATGACAGCCCAGAAAAAGTCTGAGGTGAGGAGAACAACAGCTCTATTACCGCCCTTGATCTGCAACCAAACCAGGCTGGCAAGTCAACGTAATGCGCTCCAATTTAGCATATATGTAACATCTCTCAACCTCCTCTTAGGAGCTGTCTCAATTGCTATGTAGAGGTTGACATTTTATCTTTTTTAGTCAAGCTTTTTTTTCATTTTGGTCCACTATTCTAGCCTGTAAGATCTTTGTAAATCTCCATTTCATAATCTTATAAGCTTTGTCAACTCTGTACCCTCCTCCTTCCATCATAAATCCAATGATTATAACTGAGTTTTTATTCTAGCCACCGAAAAGCTGTTGAATAAGCTAAGAACCTAGGACACACTGGCAAAGACCTTCACTCTGATATAAATAAATTACTTTAAACATGATCCATCAATCATTATAAAATCCTTACATGACCAATTACTTCTAGTCTATGGTGGCATCTTAGAAGACTTTATCACATACCTTTCTAACACCCAAATAAAACCTATCTCTAACATTTCTTTAGGTGGTCTATTCAGTGACAACAACAAAGAAGGAGGTTGCATTAGTTTATTCTTATTATACCCAGAAAAGCTCCTAAAGATCGCTTCCTTTTAAATGCATTCATAAGCCATTATTTAATAAAATCAAGCTAGAATTCTGATTCAAATTATCATGAAACTCAATCATTTCTAATTACCAGAGTCTCCCCTTTCTCCTCTCTGAGTCCATTCTTCAGGTACTTTCTCCATGTTTTATTACCCTTACAAGACTATTCACAATTACTACAAAACCGTCCAAGACTATATTACTCGACTTAACCTAAAGTCCTGACTTAAAGGGTATTACCACCTTCTAACCTACACTGGGCTTCAACTACGTTTCATTTCTGTCCATTCCCTTATCTGTTTGAAGATAACTTTGCTTTGACAAAACAGAAAAGCAGTTGGATGCAAAAGAGTCTGGGACTCAGATGCTCTCTCTCTCTCTCTCTCTCTCTCTCTCTCTCTCTCTCTCTCACTCTCACGTTTACACAACATGACCTGCCCTGAACAGCAGGCCTATCTGGTCATTAGTGACCTTCAGGTACCAAATTGTGCTTCTTAAGATGTTTTTGACATGCTCCACACTATTCACAGATGTCAATTCATCTGCGCTTGATCCTTCCTGACACTGGTTTTGTAAGTACCTACTACTCTTTTCATTCACTGGTTACAAATCTTTTCTTCTACCTTTCATTCAAGCCCTTGAACTCAAAGAGCACCTTTAAGCAGCTACTTCATTTTGTGTAAATTCCTTTATCTTTTCTTTCTCATTAAAATCAGTAGCCATTGTAGATTTTTCTTTTATTGATTCAGGTCTCCTTTTAGAGTCTGTGAATATAAGCAAGCCCACCTTCACACTAATATTTTTCTAAATCACTTTCCTATATATCATAACTGGTTACTGAACTTTCTTCCTTAGAACTTGACAGATTCTAAGAAGTTACCATCACTTCTACATTACCAACAAACACCCCCTCATTAGTTTGAATTAGCCCTGAAAAGCAGTTCCCTTCATTGTTCTTATAACATCCTAAAATATATACTTACCAGTAAGAATACAAGATGGATTTATTTATATTTGAATAAGCACTGTTGTCAAGCTTAAATTCTTGGTGAAAGAAGATGGTTACAAATGATAGCAAAGTCTCATAGTCTAAATGATTCAATGGGGAAAAGACAGTCTTTTCAATAAATGGTGCTGGAATAACTAGGTATCTATATGGGGAGAAATTAATAAACTTTGGCCCTTACCTCGAACAGTACACAAAAATTAACTTGAAATAAATCACAGATCTATACGTACAGCAAAAACTATGGGACTTCTAGAAGAAAACACAGGAGAAAATCTTTGTGACACTGGGTTAGACAAGATTTCTTTTAACTAAAATAAGCACAAACTATAAAAGAAATATTTATAAAATAGATCTTATTAAAATTAAAATAGAGCATCAAAGCTAAAATCTCAACTTCAAAAAATATAGTTAAGAAAACGAAATGCAAGCCACAGATAGTGAAAATACTTGTAAAGTATCTGCCAAAGAGCTTGTGCCCAGAATATAAAAAGAATTCTTACAACTAAATAAGAAGATAAACAGCACGTTTTTTAAATGGGCAAAAGATTTAACAGACTCTTAAAATACCAAGCAGATATCTTAACAAAAAAGATATTCGAAGGGCCAATAAGCATATAAAAAGATGCTCAACATCACTAGTTATCAGAGAAATGCAAATTAAAATCACACTGAGATCCACCACAGCTAAAGCTAAAAAGATGAACAATATCAAGCTCGCAGAGGGTGTGGAGCACCTAGAACCCTCACACAGGGCTGTGAGAATACAGAATGGTACAGCCCCATTAGGAAAGAGTAGAAGCAGCTTCTAAAAGTTAAACATTAACTTTACCATATGACCCAGTAATCCAATTCCTGGTTATTTACCCAAAAGGTATTTACCCAAAACAAAAGCATACAGTCATAAAAACTTTTATGTGAATGTTCATACAAGTGTTATTCATAATAGCCAATAATGAGAAACAACCCAAATGTCCATAAGTTGGTGAATGGATAAACAAATTGTGGTTAATCTCTACTTTGGAATACTACTAAACTGTCAGCAAAGAATGTCCTGATTTATCAGTAAATGAAGGATGTTGCGGCCATCAAGCCATCAGCCACTGCAGCAGCCCCCAACTGTGTACCCTGAGGGAATTCAGGATGGAGAAAAACAGGACACTGGCCCTAGCTAGTTAAGGTGCATATCAAAGGAATGACTTCAAGAAGCCCAGACTGGCTAAATTCATTAACTTGAGGTGCTTGTTTTTTCTTTAATTAGCTGAAAGCTTTTGATGTCCAAATACCTGGTTTGCTTCAAAACTCCTACATATCCTGGCTCCTCACTTACCTCTTCGGAAGAGTCCCTCAGAGCGACCTGAGAGCCTGTCTTCCAGGCTGAAGTCCTCAGTATGTCCACTGAATAAAACATAGTTCTCCACTTTTAGGTTGTGCAATTTTTCTTCAGTCGACAAAATGATACAAAGGAACACATTGCTAATACATGCAATAACATGAACAAAAGGAAGTCAAACCAAAAGACTTCATAGTGTACAACTCCATTTACACGAAATTCTAGAAAACACAAAACTATAGTGACAGAAAGCAGATCAGTGGCTGCTTGAGGCTGGTGGCCACGGCAGAGAAACACAAGAAAATAAGAATTTTTAGGATTCTTGATGGAACTTTTCTATAGCAGGATATGGTTGGCTATGTGACTATATATAATTATGAAAATTCATCAAGCTATGCTGCAAGTGGATTCATTACACTGTATGGAAACAATACCTCAATAAATCTGAAAAAAAGATTTCATCATCTCACATTTTTAACCATCACTAATCACTTTAAATTTTATTTTTATTACACTGTAACTGCTTTCTGTCTTTTGGAGAACCTCTAAATTCATGCCCCAATTTGTTACTTCTAGGCTGTTATAAAACTCAAGTAACTAAATTTATGTGAACAGTATGAAAAATCATCACCAACAAGCTCTGAGTGAGGGCCTGAGCCCTCTCTAAACAGCATACACGAGTTTAATGCACTGACTTCACGGCATCTACTTGGGAAGTTATTAGCTTCCTTCAAGGCTTTAACTGACAGCCCATAACGTAACCTCTACATAAAGTAAAGGATCATTATAGTAAGAACAATGATAGCAGCTGACACTAATCACGCCCCCTGGGCCAGGCACCACACAGGTCAGCCACAGCTATCCCACTCTTCACCATCTGCAAGCAATACTCCAACCCACGCAGGCCTTCTTTCAGTTCCTAGTAACACCGCCACCACCCCACCTCTGTTTTTTGCGTCAGGACCATGGAATATTCTGTTCGCTCCAGCCGGAGCTCTCCCCTCTATGCTGACTGGCTGGCTGACTCCTGCCACTCTTCCCTTGTCAATCTAGAAGCTGCCCCTTCAGTGGTCCTCTTACGGTGCCTTGATATCTTCCTGACAGAAATACCGCAACTGTAAATTATCTGTTTGTTTGCTTGCTTTCTGTCTTCTCCACTGGACCCAGAGGTCAGTCCATGTCATTTTATTTTCCACTGTAAACCAGTGGCGATACAGTGCCTGACACCAAACTGATGCTCACTAAACTTACTGAATGACTAAATGAACGAACGAGAACTTCCTAATTTAATCCTAATCAAAACCCTAGTGACATAGGAACCACTGCAGACTTAGCGAGGGTGGCACTGGCCATTACACAGCCATAAGGTGGTGGTGCCACAAATCACACCCAGGCCTCTCAGTCTCCAAATCTTGGGCATCTAACTGTATGTTAACATCTGTAAGTAGTTCTATAATGGATTGTTTAGGTCTATTCATCTAGTCTTAAGCTACTGGTCAGCTCCTATCACAAACTCAAGGACTATTTACTTCCCTGGAATTTTGTTTGATCAAATATTCTTTGAAATAAATGGGCCAGCTCAATTGTTGAGCAGAAATATTTATGAGACTTGATGGTACTTCCTGGAACAGGCTTTAATTGGGTACAACTAAAGTTATAGTACATTCCCAAACAATAGGTGCATATTTTCACTGAAGTAAATGATACAGTATTTACACATTCACCCTATTAACCACAGACCTTGCTGTCTCACGGCTCTTACACACTACCAACTCTCACCCTACCGTACTTCCTGCCGAGACTAAACAACAAAATGCCAGCCATCATAAGCAAAAGACTTGACTATGCCTAGAGGCGTGGCATATACACACCAATTAAGAGAAAACAAAGGTTATATTCAGCAATGTGAGACTTACTACAATAATTCTATTCATTAGGAAAAAAATAAAAGCCAGAAAAAGAACAGCAGAATAAAAGGGCTTCTGAATGACAGTGAACTTGAACAAGTGAGTCAGGATAGTGAGTCATTCTTAAGTGTATACCTCAGAACTGTCAACAGATACTACCGTAAGTCCTAAAATGCTAATTATAATCTCTGTCAAAATAAGGAAATAATGCTACTTTATGTTGAATTCCTGTTTTCAATGGGGTTAGAGTTTTGCCACCTACATTAGAATTGTACATGGTTTTAAGACTAGTTCCTGAAATACCATCTATGGAGAGGGGCAGGCAGGGAGTATAAAATGGAATATATGAGGATACAATAGCAACCATAGGTTTGGTAAAGTTTGGTAATATCCTTTAGGGTGGGAATACGATAAAGAAATTCTTTTATGTTGGTGTAATACAATTCACATTATGCAGAGAATTCATTCACACCAAGAGGAAGCATGCCGATTAAACATATTCTTAACCTTAAAGTAATGAAACATTTTTTTTCTTTCAAGAAACGCTTCCTAATTTACCTATTTCCACCAATAGCATCACCATGCCAGACCCTAAGTTCAAAAGCTTAGAGTCATTTTTCACATTTCTTTTTCTTTCACCCCTCTACATGTAATTTCTCACTAATTTCTGAATATTGTTTTTCAATCATTCCTTGCTTTTTTCATTTCCCCCGCTACCACATTAGTCTACAACCATATTTTGTTCGTGGAATTATATTTGTTGAATGGAAAGAATATGCTGTTACAAGACAATGTCCAGTAATTCCTGAGTATGGTCTATTGGGATCATCTGGTAGGTATGTCATAAGTAACTTGCCAAGCATAACAACACCTGAATTCAAATCTCTCCCTGTAGTAACATTCCTCTGGCTAACTTGGATTTCCATGTTTCCTTGTGCCGGAAATAAAGTGATGGCATTTGGGCAACTATGTCAGATATAACCAATAACCTGTCCACAAGACTACTCACTCAGGTGAATGTCTCTTATTATATATGTTACAATTATATAAAAGACTGAAAAACAACAACAAGTTGATCATATTCAATATTTTTGAGCAAACTAATCTGGCTCTCAGTTTCATAGGTATAACCAACTGAAGACCTAGATTTTTTATAATCCTTGCATGAAAGAAGGTGGCCTTGAGGGATCATAATTAGAGAATTTTAAAAGAATTCTAGTGCAACTCCATATCCTCAGAAGAACTTTTAACAGACAACCAAAGCTAAAGCATATAACTCATTATCAATTATGGATATCATTAATTATACACCACATTAACTTTGCTGAATAGTTTATTGTCCTTCTACATTAAACTTCCTGCATGCTAACTGTCTTCATGCTCACTCAGCTCAGTTATTCATTCACAACTTCATTCAACATATTAGAGAGAAACTTGAAACCATCTGCTTGGTCAAAACTAGACAACTTCTTAGTAGTAGGAAAGATTAAGGAACAGTCACCAAAAAAGACATATGGAGCCCAACAGTACAAAGCCAGCAAGTATGGTACCCAATATGATACAGCAGCAATTAAAATTTGTTACCATTTTAATACCTCTTTATGATATAACCATAGCAACTATGGATGGATGGTAAATCTACACATTTCTCTAAATATATTATACTTAGCAAAGGAAATTAAAGTGCTGTGAATAACACTCCGCTTCAAATAAAACTTATGATTTTAAAAGCAAATTTTAAATTGACTTTCTGCCAATGTTAAATTGAAGTCATGGGGCTGAAAGTCTGACTACAGTGAATTTAAAAGAAAAGTGGAAGAGGAGAAATTGAAGACAGTGAGTACAGACAACTCCTTGGAGGAGATTTACTGCAAAAGGGAAGAGAGAAATGGAACAGCTGCCGACAAGAGGAGCAGAGTCAAATGAAGTATTGTTTCATCTGATGAGAGAAATAACAGCACATGGTATAATGATGGGAATGATGCATTAGAGGAAGAAAACTGAGGACAAGGGAAAGAACAGAGAGCTGAGTGAGCAATGTTTATGAGCGTATGAGGAGAGAGAGCTTAGTGCACAAGGAGGGGGCTAGCTTTACATGGGAGCAGATAGCTCACGTGTGGCAGGAACAGGCAGAGGTCATGCGTTCAGCTGATGTGATGGAGGAACTGACAGTGAGTCTGTTAGTCCGTGGAAGCAATATGCTTCAAGTTTCTCAGTTAAAAAAGGAGATGGTAATCAGCTGAGAACTGATATGGTAAACAGATGCTGAAGGTTTGAGAAAGGCAGGGGAACTGAGAGAGTCACCGATATGAAGGAAGTAGGAATAATATGGTATGACTGCCAGGCAGCATTAAAAGCCCACCTAAAGTTCATGATCAGGAATTTAAAGTACAACTATTCAGAGGTGGTGTACTCTCCAGCCACATCCAGCTGCCCGGGTATAAGCAAAGTGGGTGTAAAGCTGGCTAGAGCCTATTGGGAAGAGGTCAGATCAGCCACCAAAAACACTCTGAAGCCCTGGACTCTTCTTCCCCTCTTCCCCTGCCACCCCCTCACCCACCCCCCCGCCCCTGCCTAAATTCCTCTTCTACAGGGATAAGCACTAGAGCCCCTGTACAGAGGAACACCACCATCTCAGGGTCTCCTTTACCAACAGGGTTCCCTTGGGTCTCTCTCCTTGTCTTCGCTCCCTCTGTCATCAAGTTCTCCCATGAGTGATCACATCCTTTCCCAAAATGATGAATCCTCTGTCTATGTCGCTCTCCCCGGTACCACCTAGATGCTAAACTCCTATCCTGATGCTTTCCGGATGTCTACACTGGATACCTACAGGATAAATCCCAATGTATCTAAAACAACCCTTGACAGTCTGGTCCTCATCTGTGATTGTGGAATTCCAAACACATCTCCTTAAACCACTGCCCATCCACGGACTCCATAATCAAGGCACACTGTATTTCTTCTCCAAACACATCCAGCTCTTTAACAACTCCACACCTCTAAGATTATCACATCTAATTCACCTCATTAACTTTATATAAACTATAGCCACTTAATCCTAAACAAGTTGAAAGTTACAGCATACTGAAGTTATATATAAACACCTAAAGAACTCAAAAAGATCTACGCCCCTCAGCTACAAATACAGAGCAAATACAGTGAATTTCTTCTGGAATTCTTTTTTAACAATGTCTAAATTCAAACAATGTCTAAATTCAAATTCTTTTTTAACAATGTCTAAATTCAAACAATATTTTGCTTAATATTGGTACATGTTTTGTAACTGTCTAGATGATATATTCAGGTCAACTACTAACATTATTTTTTTTAACCTACTTCGGAAAAAATCATGAAAAAGCAAAACAAAAAAACATGAAGTCAAGCTTCATTACATACTTATAATCATGACAGTACAATTTTCAAAATATCTGAAATAACAGGCTGCCAAATCCCCTAAGCTAAAGGTCCAAGTATGACAGTGTAACAAAGGATAAAGTCCCCCGCAGAAATAGATTTATGTGTGTGTGTACCTACAGGTACTGTATAGGCAGTATATATAGTACAATATACAAACTAGTTTTTCAGGGAGTTTCTAAAGATTATAAATAAATCTGTAAATGCTTTAGGATTTTTTTTAATTAATTAATTTTTGGGGGCCATGTTGGGTCTTCATTGCTGCACATGGGCTTTCTCTACTTGCGGCGAGCAGGGGCTACTCTTGATTGCAGTGCGCGGGCTTCTCATTGCGGTGGCTTCTCTTGTTGCGAAGCGCAGGTTCTAGGCACACGGGCTTCAGTAGTTGCAGCGCGTGGGCTCAGTAGTTGTAGCTCGCGGGCTCCAGAGTGTAGGCTCAGTAGTTGTGGCGCATGGGCTTAGTTGCTCCGCAGCATGTGGGATCTTCCCGGACCAGGGCTCGAACCCGTGTCCCCTGCATTAGCAGGCGGATTCTTAACCATTGCACCATCAGGGAAGCTCCAGGATGTTTAAATTAAAGGCACCATTTACTGACCCAAATAATAACTTCTTATCTTAAAAACACATGATCGGAAATTACAATTTCAAAAATATCATAAAAATAAGGATATGGCTGATTTAGTCCTTTTCTGAGTACAATAAAACAGCAACTTTAAGATCATTTTCCACACCACTCAGGAATCCAACATCCAAAGTGAACACATAGTGTATTCCAAGCACCACAGTCAGATTTTCTACAGCTTAGAGAGTTAGGCTCACGCTGGAGAAATACAAAGTCTCATTTTGACCTCAAGTATTAGAGTTTAATGTTTACGGAGCTACAAACATGCATATCACCTAAGTAACGTTATACTACAATAATACACGGAAATACCATGCATTAAGCCCAAATCTACTTTGCAATCTTAATCAAACATCTTATAATCACAGATTATTGCAAACTGATTATGAAGAGAGATGACTGCTTCCAACTGGGTGGGGAGGGGAGCCCCTTCTCACTCCCGATCATGAACACCGGCTCCACCACTGACCAGCAATTCGATCTTAACCTCTCTCAGCCTCATTTCCAGTAAGGGAAGACTGAGACACCACCATGCCTGTAAGGTTGTTTGAAGGATTTAATATTGAGTCTATTGATATAAAGCAAGTAGTATTTGAACATGGCAAAAAGACTGAATGACAGACCTATAAAATATTAATAGAGACCTTTCCTGAGTAAGGAAATTATAGAGGATTTTTAAAAAAAATTTTCCCCTTGTGTGTTCTTGAAGTTTTCCTCATTAAGGATAATAATTCTATAAAAATAAAAGGAAAAAATAAAATGTTTTGTTATAAAAAAGTATAATACATTATACAAATCTCAAATTTCACATTATCCTCCATAATAAGTCACTATTTGAATACTGTGGGCCAGATACATTACACAAATTTTCTCCACTTAATCTATGAATGTGTCAACTAGGCATTTATATAAAATATGTACTAATATTAAGCAAAATAAGCCTTTAAATGTAAGAAAACTGAGGATCAGGAAGGTCACTTAGCTAAGTACATGACAGAGCCAGGATTCAAACCCCAGCCTGATGTGTATGCACTGCACACTATGTTACATGGGGTTAATTATTAACTTGTCAACAAAGACAAGAATCATCTTACCATTAAGGAACAGAAAGAAAATGCAGATGCTCAGGGGCTTTTTTCCTATATAACCCTGTCCTAAAACACCCTATCTCCTTTCCTTACTGCTGTAATAAGTTTCTCTAAAAGAGCGACACTGACGGGTTATCTGCTTTTTAAACATCCCTAGGTTTGGCAAACTTCATGTATCAAGCCATCTCAAACAACTAAAACACAGCTGAAAACAAAGGTAAACAAAGAAGAAAAAAAGAGCTCTAAACAGTAAAAAAAAAAAAAAGATGTTCAAATAGCAGTAAGCTAAAGTTCATGTACTTTACCCACAAAGTCTCTCAAAACCTTCATTCGGAACTAATTTATCTTGTTTTTATTCAGAACTATTTTTAGACACAATTAAACCAGGTTGCTGGTTGCTTCATTCCCAAGTCAAAGAAGATTACAGCAGAAATTAGAAATAGGAAGAACTGTTAGAGGCAGATACATTGATATACACAAAAAGTACGGCCTGCCTAAGAAGTCAAAGTTTAAACATTTATAAGGAAGCGTTAAAACTCATTTAATCTAAATCTATTTTGAGTATATTTAAGCAGCCCTGACTATCTCATTAGGCCTTGAGTGACTAAGAAAAAATATTTAGTATACTATATGCATAAAATGGCAAAACAAGATGTTATGCAGTTTCATCCAGAATGGTTAAAATATAAAAGTATGTGCTTCAAGCATCCAAAAAAAATCACATTATACAATACTTCATTTCCTAATTGAACAGTTATTACAGGCTTGTAAACTATTCAAGCAATACAGATGTATATAAAGAAAAGTGAAACCTCCTCCTACATTCTCCCTTCCCAAACCCACTTCCCACTGTTAACTGTTTTCAGTGTTTTTCAATAAAGTCTTTCTCTTCTGCATAGGCCAAAACAGATATAATCACACCACACACATACACACATGCACAAGAACACATACAAAAACACATACATATGTATTGGAGGGCGGGCAGTAGAACCATATTATGCATAATGTTCTGCAGTTTTATATTTCATGGCTGTTTTCCAGGTCTGTTTACATAAATCAAGCTTATTATTTTTACTGGCTGCCTGTACTGTACTCCACTGTATGGATATATCATGATGTATGAGCCTTTCTCCCACTGACAGACAGATAATTTCTAGTGGTTTGATATTATGTAAACAACGCTACAGCGAAGATCTTTCTGCACATATGCAGGGACAGCATTTCTACAGAATAGAGTCATAGATTTGTACTGATGGGCCAGATAAAACACAACCTTTAATTTTGATAAAGAATATCACATTGCCCATCAAAAAAAGTATACCAATTTGTTCTCTTACAAACAATGTGTTAGTACCTTTTACATAACACAGGGCATTATTCATATTTTTTAATTTCAGGGTCTTAGGCACACATGACACTTCATATCTGCACTCTCCAACAAATTTTGCTAGTTGCCTATGCAATATTTCCACATCTTCCTTACTAAGAGAACCCCGTATCTTTTCAGCAAGAATGTTTCAAGTAAAAAACTACTTGCTTCCCAGGCCCCTTTGCGGCTGCTGGTAGCACGTGACATAATTCTAGCTGACGGTTTAAGGAAAAGTTTTTGCTTCCCTTCTGCAAGTGACACTCATTCTGGATTTCCCCCTTTCCTTTTTCTTCTGGCCTGGCTCTTGCACCCAAATATGGAGAAGCAGCAGTTATCTTGCCAATATGAGGACAAAGATTGTGTGTGACTGAGGAGAAAAATGAAAAGATCTGGGTTGCTCAAGGCATTTCTTGCCCACTGTACCTGCCATATAGCCACCCTGGACTGTTCCAGCCATTCTGCCTGCTTTTAAATTACTTGCATCTAAACATAATTCTAACAATAGTTGTCTGATTATCAGTGACATTCAAAATCCTTTCATATGTTAATAGCCATTTGTACTTCTTCCATAACTTGTCTGTTATATCTACTAAATGTCCATTTGGTTGTCTCTTGATCTGTAGACACAGAATTTTATAGAACACAACCATATGGGAACTAATTTCTCAGTGTCTCAGTTTTATTAGGCATTAGTAAGTAAGTTTTGGAGAAATAAAAGTATTGGTCTTTTGGTAGTTCCCTGAAAAACTAGACATCTAGTTATCATTCAATCCACCAATCATATTCTGGATATTTACCTCAGAGAAATGAAAACTTATGTCCACACAAAAAAAAACTGTATATGAATGCCCATAGCCGCTTTACTTGTGTTGGTCAAAATCTTGAAAAAATCCAAATATCCTTCAATGGATAAATGGTTAAACAAACTCTGGTACATCCATACTATGGGATACTACTCAGCAATAAAAAGAAACAAATAATTGATATGAAACAGTTTACATGGATACTGGGAGGGGGTGGGGAGCCAATCCCCAAAAGTAACATAATATATTATTACATTTATATAATATTCTCAAAATGACCAAATTATAGAGACAAGAAACAAATTAGTGGTTGCAAGGGGTTAGAGAAGGGCAGGGAAGGTGAAGGGAGTAGGACTGACTATAAAGGGGTAGCTTTGTAAGTGACGGAACAATTCTGTATCTTAATGGTGATGGTGGTTACAAGGATCCTATATATGTGGTAAAACTGCACAAACTATACACCACACACACACACACACACACACACACAAGTGCATATAAAACTTGTGAAATCGGAATAAAGTCTGTGGGTTGCATCAATGTCAGTATTTTGGTTTTGATATTCGACTATCATTCTGTAACGTTTTACCATTGGAGGAAACTGGGTGAAAGGTACACGGGACCTCTCAGTACTCTGTTTTGCAACTTCCTGGGAATCTGTAGTTATTTCAATTTTAGTATACATGCTGCTGAAGCAAGCACTGTAATTGTTTCAAAACTTTAAAAGTATTTGGTCCTATTTTTGAAAACCCCATAATCAATAAACCCTTTCTCACTTTTCAATGTTCTCCCAGCAGAGTCTGGGTAACCTTTTTCCTTCCTTTCAATTCCACTCCAAGCCCCTCATTTTCAGTCAAGGTTTCACATGACAGTCAGAAGGCACGAGAAAGTCACTGCTTCTCCCACCCAATTCTGTACACAGACAACTCCTAGATGCTGAGAATTCAGCCCATGGGACTCCAGGACTATCCAGTACAACCATTCCGAAAGTCTGTCCTTGATACTTTTTATTGCTCACTTTACAGAAAGATAAGGGCTTTCTCACAATTATTTAAAATGTAAAGGAATATTTAAATGTTCTAAAGTAGTAATTTATTAGATTAGCCTAAGTCACATTTTCAAAGTACAGCTTCTATATTGTATCAGATGTTTTCTGGGTAACTGCAGTGATGAAAACAGCAGATGTTCAGGTAATAGTCATTAAAAGCTCTCCATAACTAAGCAACATAATGACCTTTATTAATCACTGCATCTGGTGTCTGCCAAATGGGAGAGAAACAATACTTAAGCAGCCAATTTTTAAAGGGTAACAAGTTATCTGAATGAAGATATTGCAGCACTTCTAAATTACATCTAAATTATATCAAGACAGTGTTACAAACAGTTAATTCCAAGTAGCATTCTAAGCATAATAAGTCACTGTAAACCTAATTGTTCTCTAGAGAATGTTTATAATATTTACTGGGGGCTTCCCTGGTGGCGCAGTGGTTGGGAATCCGCCTGCCAACACAGGGGACATGGGTTCAAGCCCTGGTACAGGAAGATCTCACAAGCCACGGAGCAACTAAGCCCATGTGCCACAACTGCTGAAGCCCGCGCTCTGCAACAAGAGAAGCCACCGCAGTGAGAAGCCCGCGCACTGCAACGAAGAGTGGTCCCCGCTCACTGCAACTAAAGAAAGCCTGCGCGCAGCAATGAGGACCCAACGCAGCCAAAAATAAATAAATACATAAGTTTATTTTTTAAAAAATCTACTGGGCAGTCTGTTTCAGTAATAAAATAATATAAAGCGAGAATTGAGTCCTCTCAATAATTAGGTAACTGATTAAGTATACCAATTACCTATTACCCATAGGTGTATTCATCACTTTGATGGTAAGCTACAGAGAAACAAATACCAGACAAGCTCACAAACCACTGCATTCTTCAGAACTCACTTTTCTCCAAAATGATAAATGAACTGTGGTCCTTGTCCTCAAGAAGCTCACAGTGTAATGAAGCCACAGCACTTTGAAAAGTAACCAGAAGTACCATGTTATAGGGTAACAAGTAGTGATATATGCAGAGGGAGACTCTAAATCATTCCCAAGTAGAACCTGGGGCCTCTGTCCTACAGTTCCCAACTATCCCCCAGGCCCCCTCCAAAAAACCCAAGACCACAACACAGGATAATAAATCAAAGTCTCAAAGATGTCTGAGTTATCTCCAGTTATAATGCAAGACCATTTATGTATGAATTTTATTCACATTACTGGCTTTACAATATCCACTCTTTTCTCCATCAACATAATACAAGGCAACTTGCACAACATAAATGCAATATATGCAATACCGTACATGCAGTCCAAAATGCAGCTATCCATAGATAATTATGGATTTGCCGCTGATGTTATATATTAAGCAACTTGTAGTAACAAATGGGAATTCTGTATGACCTTAGACCACAAGCACACACCACTCTATGGTAAGAGGTTTAGAGTTTTTACACTTTTTTCCTCATATGGAGAAAATAACCTGTTTAAAGTGAAAAAATACCTAATTGTACCTAAATGTCATTATTATAGAAACATAAAAACTAAGTTTTGCTTTTTATAATACATGGTACTTTTTTTCCTTTTGAGTGACTTTTTTTCCCATTGTTACATTCATGTGATAAGCATTTGCGTATAATCAGGAAAAACACAGAAAGAAGCAACGAACAGCAGACCAAAGAATATGGGAGATAACCCAAAGAAATGAGTAAACCAAGGTAAAATCAGCATCCTTTTAGAAAACGTCATCCAGAAAATCACCAAATTCGTCACCAAATGGTGCTTTACACGGCACCACCATGCTGCAGGGTAGTGACTACCATGGTGAGAACCACTGTCCAGACCCCTCCCCACTGAGACAAGTACAGCCCAGTAGCAGAGTCTTAAGAGATGGAGCACCTTTCTGATGCTGACATCACAGATGGTGGAATGGGTTTTGAAGTCCCTTCACTTCAGAGATGACTTGAATAACTAAGTTTTGATATTAAAAGAAATACTGATTGCATTTCAAAAACAAGATTCTTTTACTCAACCTGAACATATCCTGAGCATTTACTAAATGCACGGATAATACTGCTACACGTTCTGGGAGGGCTTATATACCATTTGAAGAGATGAAACCACCACCATTAAATATTTTTAACAACAAAGGCAGTGATTAACTGAAAAATGGAACAAAGGGCTAGAATTGGATGGCAGTGAAAATGAGTTGGGAAGGGCAGGCTGGAATTCCCAAAATGCCTGACAAAGGAAACCGTGCTTCACCCTGAAAGCAGTGAGCAGCACTCCCAATGAATTTTTAAGCCAGAGTGCATGACAGAGACATTACTGTAAATTGCGGCTAAATATAAAAACTCAAATACAAAAACTTATCCAAGCAGGTTGGTATATATAAATTTTTTCTCAAAAGGGCAATAAAACATACATAAAAGACAAAAAGATAATCACTACACATTAATAAGCTATGAAGCGTAATAAATCTGAACACGATGAACATTTGTTTATTTGACAAACACATACTACGTGCCTGGTGCTGTTCTCAGCACTTTACAAATGTTGACTCACTTAATCCACATTAACAAGTCTACATATGAGGAAACTGAGGCACAGGAAAATGAACTAACTTGCCCAAGGTCGCATGGCTATTGAGGAAATGAACCCAGCAGCCTGGCTCTACAATCTCTCCAGCGCTGTCTAACAGGACTTTCTGTGATGTGGCTGTCGAGCACTCAGGATGCGGCTAGCGTGACTGAGGTACCGAATGTCTTATTTTACTTAATTTTAATTATTTAAGTTTAAAGAACCACATATTAGTGGCTAGTGTAGCACACTGGACGGAGTTCAGACTCTGCGCTTCATTACAGCAGAGCACTGCATTACTGACAAGCAAGAGAGGAATGCTAGTCAGGGAGTCCACTGCATTCAATTTTTAAAGTTTAAACAATTCAAAGAAAACCTTTCCAATAATTTAGTTTCAAGCAACAAGTGATTGCAAAATTCACTCTTTACTTTTTAAATTCTTCGCCAAAGTTAAGACAAAGATACACGGGGTCTATGAGCTAAATAAAATGGACCCATTTTTCTTTAAAATAATATTTAAAACAAGGTTATTAAGATCTGTACATACAAGTATATTTCCCTAAAACAAAGTTCTGATAAAACTTTTCTCAATTAACTTTGCCCACAAGACACGTACAACTTTGACGTCCAATATTACAGAGCTAAATGTAAAGAATAAATTCACTGCTTAAAGTTTTCCAAGTACAAATGAACCAACACTACAATAAATATTAATAAACATCAGTATATTGAATCTGACCATTGTCCACAGAACCCTGTACACTGTCTCAGACATAAACACCTACAAACAAGCTATCAGCCATCTAAGTGATCAGGACTGCAGCATCAACAATAATAACAATAATAAAGATAACAAA
The DNA here is from genome assembly GCF_949987515.2 of Delphinus delphis. NCBI lineage: Eukaryota > Metazoa > Chordata > Mammalia > Artiodactyla > Delphinidae > Delphinus > Delphinus delphis. The sequence goes on from NC_082684.1 coordinate 157,998,685, forward strand.
ACCAACAAAAATATTAACAGCAGCTTACATTTAGCCCTTACTAGGTGCCAGCCACTGTGCAGGGTCCTTCCTATGCCTTATCTCAATCCTCACAACACTCCTGTGAAGTACATACTATTATTATCCCTACTTTTCAGATAAAGAATCTGTTGCACAGGGAGGTTAAGTAACTTGCCAAAGGTCACACAGCTAATAAGTAAGTGAGTAGCAAATCCAGGGCTGAGACCCAATCAGCCCGACTGGGTATCCATGTTCTCAATCAGGCTCCCCGTGCTGCAGCTACTCACAGAGCAGTAAATTGTGGGAAATCTCTAAAAGCTCTTCACAATTCAGCCAATTACACAACCCAATTTACTCTGTGTATGTGTTTGTTCAGAAAGAGTAGATGTAGGCAGGCAGGCATTATGAATTTGATATTTTAATCTAAGAGGCTACCACGGAAAAACAAAAATGGCTTTAAGAAAACCAGTAGAATATGAATGTCAGGGCTATATGAGGTCTTAGGGAACAACTCATCATATAATAGATGGAAAACCCTGTGACACAAAGACACTCACTGACCTGCCCAAAGTTGCACGGTGGTATGACCAGATCACAGGTTTTCTGGCTCCCAAATCATCAATGTCCTGCCCACCATATTATTGTAATGGCCACATGTCTGTTTTAACTTGGGATATAGGCTGCTCCTCATTAAGACTGCCCAACCCCAGCACCGAACAAAGTACACTGTAATGGTGTCTGAGGTGCCTTTAAAAGACACTTTTTTTTTAACCACATTGGATACCATACTACTGAGGATTGCTTTGACCGTGAGTAATAAACCAAGAAGTCTAGCAGTAAGTCAAACAACTAAATAAAGTACACTAGATGCTACGACTTCAGTTTCTCAAGCTTAAACAGTCAACATGAAGCAAAATATGGGTATAGTTTAAACATAAGCTGAACACCATTTTCTATCAAACCATTACAAAATATCTTAAAGGGGAATCACACATTTCTCTGTCCATTGTTAGGTTATTAGCTATAATATTTCACTTATCTAACAATCAGTTTATGACAATCTCAACTATCTAAAACACAGCTAAAAAACAGAATGGAAACAAAAATGTTCAGTAAGCCAAAACATTATTTCAATTAACATTTACTGGTTAATTTAATAAATATAATCATAAGGTACAGTAGAATTTTAAACGTGTAGTAATAGAGGCAAAAGCAAAATACTAAGAGAATAAAAAGAAAGGAATGATTAATTCTGACCTAAAAGGGCAAGAGGAGAAAAAGATCAGGGAATGCTTTTTGGTGGGGGTGGCTTTTGAGCCTTGGAGGCTGATCTGTAAGGACTATAGTCACTGGAGAAGGAAGGGAAGGACTTGCCGTCCTGATGGAGCAGCACATCTGGGAAACAGCAAGCATTCTGGTGTCGCTGGCATAGAGGGTGCATGGGGAGATCTAGTTAGTGATCATCACAGCTAGAAATATAGGTGAAGTCCCAATTCCAGGTTTTATGGCAAATTATTTCACAAAATGATCTCAGACAGCAATGGAAGGATGGAATAGAGAGTTAAAGGACCACATACCACTGACCAGTCTTCTCATCTTCTCCCACTATCACCTTAAGAATATTTCCAAACTTCTTCACATGTTTGGCACCTGAGCTCTCCTCCACTATTTATTTTGCTTGAGATGCTTATACACTCTCTTCTTTTCCCCCTAGCTTTTATGCATCCTTTGATACTTAGCTCAAATGAGGGCATCTGTCAGTTCACCAAAGAGTTTAATCCCTTCACCCTCCTAATTACCAAATCAGGGCCAGTTCCCCCTTTGGGTTCCCACGACACCTCGTCTACTACAACACCTCTCATACTATTGTAATCATTGACTTTTGTCTCTTACCACCCCCATATGAGTTCCTTGAGGATACATCTCTGTACCCTTTCATCTAAGATGCAGTAAGTGTTCAATGCATGTTTATCAAATAAAATAAATGAGGCTATTTTAATAATCTAGAGGAGAGGTGCTAAGGCATGAAAGTGGGAATGAAAAGGTTAGGACAGATGCCAAAGCTCATATGTTTTACTAACAGGACAGACTTTCAGGGCTTCATTCTTAATCTACTCTTATTTTTAAAATAATTTTGATAAACATGGTCATCAGGTTTTGTAACCTACAAAAAAATTGTTTCAATAAAGAACCTGAATCATTAAGAAACGATTAATTTATATTTAGCATACTTCTATTTAGCCAGATAGAAGAACATGTCATATTTTCAAAACATTTTTGTCCAAATAAACACGAGGCCTTTAAAGGAGAAAACCAGGCTTCGTACTAATACAAAGTTACGATGATTACATTTGTGCCTTATGTACATCTGAATAGACGGTAGGGTTTTACCTCTGTGTCTACTCAGTGAGGTGGTTCCTTCCCAATCTAGTCAAACTTGGCCCTGGAGATGCAGGCTAACCAGGTCATTCAAGACGAAAACTGTTACAGTTTATTTTTCCATTTAGCACAGAATCACTTATCCCATTCCTTTCCCTAGTCCACAAGACTAAGTTGCTTTAACTCTGCACATGATGACCTCACGGCAAAACAAACAACTCACTATACTGCCCTGACTATACAAACACCTCTTAGACTAGACTGTATTAACAAATGTATATTCTTCCATTCATTCCTTCACTCAGTAAATAGCTGGGATCTACTATATCCCAGGTATGGGCAGAGATCATATTTTATTTTGTATCCCCAGTGATTAGCAAAGTGTCTTCCAAATAGTGGACACCTGATAAAGGTGAACAAATGAGAATGATGAATGAACAAATGAATGAATACGTATACATGCATATTTGACCCTCCATCCCATAACTTTTCCAAAGACCAGTTATCCTTTGCCTAGTCTTCCAAGGCTGTACTACAAAATATCTCTTCCTATCCACTTCAACTACTCACAAACATCAATCACTTCCAGCAGTTACCACAACATCAGCAGAATAGAGTGTGGATCCACAAAAATTATCCTTCAAATAGTGTTACTAGTTCTCTCCCTTTCTTATAGTGCTAACTGTTGCAAAATTCTAAGTTCTTTAAAGAGCATTAGCATGAACTCTTAGCACTGTATTTCACTAAGTTCTGGAAGGTTGGGATACTTGATTAATGTTTCTACTAAGTGACAAAGCAATGATTTGGCAAATATTTTGAAAATTTTGGAGAAAATATTCATGAGTATTCCATAATTTCTCTCTTTCCCCAAAATAATTCTTAGTCATACCCTTGCATCTTACTTAAAATATATTAAGTTTGTTTACTATCTCATACCAAGGAAAACTGATGAAAACTTCTCAAACTATTTATCATAATTATTTCATCCTCAATTTTGATACTTCCCCTCACAAATCAATTTTTCCATACTATTTACTAATACTAATGTGAATACAATACTTTGAAATGTTGCTCTCTCTGCAGCCATCCAAATTCATACTATATTTTAAATAATTGAGTTAAAAACTCTCTTCCTATGGGCCATTGTTTTATACTTGTCTGTAGGACTTTACCTTTCTCAAGCAGTTTATCGATGTTAAAAATTGGTAAAATATAACATTATTTTGCAAGAAGACAAAACTAACAGTAAATATGTTTTTGCTAAATGATTAAAAACACCATGAGAATGGGTTTGAAAAAAACAAGCTTCTAAGAAAAATGTCTATGTATAAGCTGCCTCTGTTTTCCCTGGTCATGGAAAATTCTGTCTGAAATATAGGGGAAAAAACCTAAGAGCAAAAACCATTCTACTACGTTAGTTAGTATCTTTTAGTACTATTTTTCCTATATTCATAAGGCATTTCCTGTCAATATGATTACATTATTTACTTGTGTGTGTGTGTGTAAGCATTATGAAAGGCAAGAAGAATATTATTATTCTTTCCCCAGGTATATTCCAAGTAACTATGATTATGACTGAAAACATACAAACTAGAAGAAACATTCCAATAAAAAAAAAATTCTGACTGTCTGTAAAGGTCAAACTGTATGAATCTGACATTTTCAAACAGATTGGGATTAAATTAACTGATTTATATTCTCTTGAAATAGTAAAAGTGAAAAGCTTTTTTAAAAATGCCTAATTGTTAGAATCCTGCTATTCAGAGATAGAAACAATCTTTTGCTTCAGAAGAAAGTGAAGGAGAAAACAGGAGGTAAATAATTGTAAAATATCCTAAATAAGACTAACACATTTTCAAAGGTAAATGACAAGTTTCTTTGCTTTGTGAGATGCATTTTTGTCCATTTAAATACCATGTTCTTCCATAAAATCAGAACAGACAAGAAGATTTCTAAGGTTTCTTTCAGCTGTAATGTTCCGTATACATGTTACAATATTATTTAATACCATTACCCTAAATCATTTTACATAGGACTTGAGGAATCTCATAAGCTTCACCTTAAACACAGATCATATCAAGTTTTTAAAAAAATCCAAAGTACTCTATATTTTATATCATCTGAGGTAATCATATTACGCTATCATATTACGCTAATCATATAAAGACAGAAAGCTATATCTTTCATATGAAAAAGCTGGTATATAAATTTATCAACTGACTGATTTTAAACCCTAGATTAAATTAGTGAAATTGCCAGTATTATAAACTTAGCTGATGGCCTACATTTCTTAAATTAATTCCTGTTATTTTGGAGATTTACTATTTCAAATGCTTAAAAAGAAAATATACAAGTATTTCTTCAAAGATGTATCTGCATTAGTTCGTTTTAAGATCTGTAAGTCAGGCATGCAATTAAAAAGATTTTGAAAATGTATTCCAGCATATCCCAAACTGTCACAGGCTATAAATATAGGACTATTTTAAATATAAACAGTGCTGATTAAGCATATATCATGGACAGAAAAAAGCAATTATTCACTGAAAAAGGCAATAAAATCTACCTTCTTTGACTAAATTCATATTTATTACTATTATTTATCACTTATTCACATAAATAAGAACCATCTAATTCTTTTGCTCTGCTATAGGCAGAATTCTAGCTTGTTCTCTTCTGATTTCTGCCATGAAAATTTATATTTTAAAGTTAAAAGAGAAGAGGATTATACAGATTATTCTTCTACCTCCAAAATAAATAATGCGAGAGGATCCTTACAGCATGAAAAGTACTGCCGCAGCAGATATGTCATAACCTCTCCTCACTCTTCGTACCTTGTAATAAAATGAAATGCTTCTAATTTGTGGTTTAAAAACAGTAATAATGAGGCATGTTCACAATTATGTCATTACCTGATCCTCCTCTGATACCGTAATATATCAGAAGAGCAAAAGCACACAGGATAACTCTAAACTCTATAACTCAAACCAGCTATAGCTGCTCTTTAGGTCGATATTCGTAAAAATCTCTAAGTGCCTTAAAGTGCTCTGATTGTTCATCCTGATGCTGTTCCTACCTTCCTTCACTCTGGCTGCTTTTTGCCTGGATGGTGTCACCAGCTCCTTTACAATCTGCAAGACGTGAATCATTGCTAGTTAACAAGCCAAAGGCTCCAGCTGCTTCCTCCAGGAATCCAACAGGTTTCATCACCGCGAGCTCACTGCATCTCTGCTTTCAGGAAGCTCAGGCACAAGCACGGTTCAACTCCAGAGAAGTACATGCTCTGCTTAGCTCTCCCTGAAGGCTCTGAAGCAGTTAATAAGAAACAACAAAAGGATGGCCTGCATCTTCTTGAAATGATGGATTCAAAGTGATTTTTGCACATGTGAAAACCACCGTCCTCAAAGTCCAAAATGTATGACTTTGCAGAGCATTAACAAGTTATAAACAAAGCAAAACAAAACATGAGTAATCGTCTGTTAAAGCACTAAGCACAGCGAAAACATTTTCTGACAAAAGTCACGACAGGAAAAATAAAGTGCTACGCTATAAATTCTCATATAGTGGGTTGCAGATGCTGTGTGCAAGTTTTTAAAAACACACTCGGAAGCAGTCAACCAAAATACCCTGCACTGTCAAAGCCCTGATACTTTTTTCCAATTTCTCAAAAATCTCATATTTGAAATACAGAAAATAAAATGTGGATAAAAATACAACTTAATCTTGCTAACTCCAAGCTCCCAGATCTGCACAGAAGAAATGGTCCCTCAAAAAATATCCTAAGGATTCCCTGCCCTCCTCCTCGCACATGCCCCTGAGGTTCTAGCCCCTGAAGAGAGGTCTCGGTCCTGCCGCACACTGGAAATCCCCAGAAGGGCTGTAAATGCATTGCTCTCACCATCAGAGGCGTGGGCCAGAGACTTTCAAATCAAGTATAACCATATGATTTTTAACAGCCAAGCTGCAACCATGCTCAATTAATATTTAATACTTTTGTCATGTGTTCTAGTTAGCACATAGCAGCCCTTTTCAAAGTAAACCTACAGAGTTAATTAAAAGAGAAAAATGAGCTTCAGGTTCACATTGTCAAATGTTACATTTACTAAAGTGATTTCTTCACCAGCAAACTGTTCCTCTTACTGTACTGCTGACTTTCCTAGTTTTCTTTCCTTCCCATTTACTGATATTCTTAATGTATCATAAAATAATAGATCCCAGAGCAAATCAAAGGCAGTTCCTTTGCCTCCACACAGTTAAAGGCTTGCTTGTTATTTTCCCATTTTTCAGTTGGACAACTGAGGTACATGGTGAATCAACTATGGTTGGAAGCAAAACACAGGATCCAAAACCCAAAGGCTTCTGCCTTCTATGACACCAAGTCTCTTCTGTAAAAATGTACAGTTTTGAAATTCAGGGTAAAGTTGTCAGCTCTTCAAAGAAGAGGTGCTGTAACATGCGCATATGTATCTGCCCATAATGTATTCTCCATACGGGTGTTAATTGAAGACATAAGTGCTACAAATCCATGATGGTGAGAAAATATTTGCAAATGAAGACAAAACACGGCAATTATCCTAACTACCTATTATCTTTAAAGAGTTTGTACTTGCAAACCAAATCAAGAGTTCAGGTGGGTCAAAGACCAAGTTTTAAACCTCAAATCAAAACTGTTTTTCAATGAATCCCTTTGAAGACCTGAAATAGACAAATCAACATTTAAGTCAAACCCTTCAAATCAAGTTCCCCTAATTCTTTCTAGCCCTTGCCCCATTTCCTAGGGCAGTTCTGAACATGAAACAGGTATTAAGTATCTACTGGCTTTATTTTCCAGTCCTTTGCATGTCCAGCTCCTGAGAAATTACTTCCACTTTTCTGGGAAAGAAATGATGTTTGTGAAAAGTACTTTCTGGTAGCTTTGCTTTCTCTCATAATTTTTCTCTTTCCATGCAAGGAAGGGGATATACAGGACACCATCCTCTCAGTCAACTCTATCTTCCATATCTGATCAGTGAAGAGAGGAATATCTGTATTCGTGTTTCCATAAATTTCAAGTATCATAACTCCCTAGTCTCACTGATATCAGTATTGGTTTTGAAAATGAAAATCATATAATGATCAGTTTGAACACACTGGTTCACCACTTTTAGCCCTTAACTTCTGCTAACCTACCAATAGTTTCTTCTTGTTTCTCTCATTCGCTTCTCATGTTTTTATCACACATTACATCAGTAAAAATATGAGCATATATTCTAATATATGGAACTGAGCTGTACTCTAAAATGTCAAGATCACGAAATACAAAGACAGACTGAGGAACAGTTACAGACTAGAGGAGAGTAAAGAGTCGGGATAACTAAATGGAACACACAATTCCAGATTAGATACTGGACCAGAAAGGGATAAAGGAAAAAATATGACATTTTGAGACAACTGGCAAAATTTGAATACAATCTATAGATCATCAGTATTCATTTCCTGACTATGACCGTTCCATGGCAGTTATGTAACAGAATATCCTGGATGTTAGGAAATACACCCTGAAGTACTTAAGGGTAAATATCAATACATTAATTTACTCTCTGATGGGGCAAAAATAATATTTATTAGAATGAGAAAGCAAATGTGGTAAAATGTTAACATTTGGGAAATCCAGGTAAGAGAAGATGAGAACTGTTTATGTTACTCTTGCAACATTTTCCTAAGTCTGAAACTATTTCAAAGTAAGTTAAATTCTGACTACATATCCCAATATATGCATTATTTTATTGTTTAAAAAAGATATGTATGTGTTCATATTTATATATGTTTAAATCATACAAAACAGTAATTTAAAATGATGAGGAGATAAGTAATATAAGAATTACACATTTGTATATAGGCTGTGTTTCAGTTAACTCTATGTATGTATGTACACATTTACCTAACTTGCACGTGCATTTTCATACTTGCTTCCTTCACCCCAGAGATCATTCTGAACCCTCCTGTAAGGCAAGTTTGGGCTTACTCTGGCATGGTTAGGCTTAAAAGAATTAACTTTGCCACTAAAACTGATCTGCTGGAGGAGATGCCTGAAGCAGTGGTCCTCCACTCCTACCCCTTTACACAATCTCCCTTCTCCCATTTTACGAGAAAAAGGCCAACCCTCACCCATCTTACTATGGTGCAGAGCTCCAAAGGGTAAAAACATGGCAGGTGGGGGACACAGAAAATTCAGCAGCTCCTTTGATCAAGGCACAAGAAGTAACATCAGCCCATGCAACTGATTAAGATACATGAGTTTCTAATAAAGTATTTGTTTATAGTGAATATCAAATTTTATCACGTTTGTTGTTTTTGACCAACTGCATTAGGATGAAACTCTGGGAGGAAAGTGGAATTAATGTATACTTTCAGAAAAAAAGGAAAGTATGTAAAATCTCTAGCTACTAAGGAATAGCCTGTTCGTTTTTATAGATGGATGACACTGGGTATCAAACCACTGAGATATTTAAACCCTACTGTATACACTTACAAGAGGGATGTAACAGTTTTCATCTACTTAATATTTTTCCTCATTAGGCCTCTGGCACAAAGAATTGGTTTAATCATAGTCCTTAGCGCTTATCATTGGTCCATGCATGGCCCAGTTTTACTTATCCACTTAATTATTTAATCATTTTCAATAATTTAATAAATGCCACAAAGCAACCACCCAGACAAAAACTAGGATGTTAACAATAATCTACATTTAACCTATGGTGCCCCCAAACACCAACTCAGCTCCCTGCTTTCACCCCAAAGTAAGAATCATCCTGAATCCAGTAGTTATCATTCCATTGATTTCCTTTATGTCTATCTATATTTTATTAAACACACACACACACAATCCTTGTGTTGCTGTTTGGTTGTTCTGAACTTTATAAAAAGGGCATCATATTTTATGTGATGTTTGGGGAATTATATTTTTTCTTAAAAGTAATTCTATTACATTCTAGACCAGTGGTTCTCAATCTTCAATACACACTGAAATTACCTGGGAAATATTTTAAAGTATGATGCCTGGGTCCATCCACAGAGATTTTGACTTCCCTGTCCTACGGTGCAGCCTGAACACCATAAATTTTAAAAGCTCCCCCAAATGATCCTAACATTCAGCCAAGGTTAAGAACCACTATTCTAGAAGAATGACACAGGAAAAGCTAACTATATGTGGATAAGTAAACAAGAAAAGTACAAAATGTTAATGAATGCCCTATTGCCATTTATTTATACATACATGAGGGGAAAGGGAGAGATGGGTGTATGAAGGAAACTATCAAAATGTTACCAATGATTTTTCCTCTGAATGGTGGCATTATAAATATTTACTGTCTCCTTTTGCTATACTTTTCTAAGAGAACACATTATACTATCAGTACTTTTTTTTTTAAAGGGAATTGCATTTTGGTTCTTTTAAAAGTCTATATCACATCACCAAAAAAGATATATATAGAAAACAAGTATACGAACAGAGGCTCAATATCCTATGTCATTAGGGAATTTCAAACTAAGACAATCAGATACCACTGCACATCTCTCTGAATGGCTAAAATCCAATACACTGACAACATCAAATGCTGGCAAGGATGTGCAGCAACAGGAACTCTCATCTACTGCTGACGGGAATGCAAAATGGTGCAGCCACTTTGGAACACAATTTGCTGGTTTCTTACAAAACTAAATATACTAATATAATATACTAATATGATCTACCAATTGTGCTCCCTGGTATTTACCCAAATGAGCTGAAAACTTATGTCCACACAAAAACCTTTATAATTGCCAAAACTTGGAAGCAACCAAGACGTTCTTCAGTAGGTGAATTCTGGATAAACAAACTGTGCTACATCCAGGCAATGGAATACTATTCAGCAATAAAAGGAAATGAGCTATCAAACACAAAAATACATGGAGGAATCTTAAATGCATATTGCTAAGTGAAAGAAGTCAATCTGAAATAAGCTGCATAGTATATGATTCCAACCACATGACATTCTGGAAAAGGCAAAACTATGGAGACAATAAAATGATCAGTAGTTGTCAGGAATTTGGGAAGAAGGAGAGAAGAATGAATATGTGGATTTTTTAGGGCAGTGAAAACTACTCTGTATGGTATCGTAATGACAGATACATGTCATTATACATTTGGCAAAACTCATATAACATATGACTCAATGAGTAAACCCTAATGTAAACTATGGACTTTAGTTAACAATAATGCTTCAATATTGGCTCATCAATTGCAGTAAATGTACCACACTGGTGTAAGATGTTAATAACAGGGCTATGAGGGAACTCTTGGTACTTTCCGCTCAATTTTTCTGTAAACCTAAAACTGTTCTGAAAATAATAGTCTTTATAAAAAATTACGAAGGAAATCTATATTTAACACATATTTAATCCACATCCCACTCTTCAGACTTTAATACAAAGATAAATCCAAAGAGTACAGAGTTTAACAAGAGAGAGCGTGCTTAAAACAAAAATCCTAATTGCCTACATACATGAGAGATCCATGTGGCCTGGAGGACAAGGAATATTATTATAGTTGCCCTTGCAATGGGCTGTCTGCAAACAGTTGTGAGCTACTTCTTTTTTTAACAGAAAAATTCTTACCTCAATCTTGTTTCCTACATTTGTATTTCTGTTATACATAGCCACCCCCAAAACCACTAACTTTTGGCTAAGCCCCAAAACCGCTGATTTACTTTTCCTTCCCATCACTTCCAAATCCAGCATTCCCAGAGCAGACACAAGGGAGAAAACCCGTGAGAGAACAAGAAAGACATGACAAAGAGAGAAATACAGCACTCTCTACTCCTATTTGGATATTTCAATTTGTGCCATTTTCCTTTCTCCAGAGGAGAATACAAGGCAAAAATCAACTTGTTTCAGATGAAAAGGGATCAAGAACAGGAACTGTATGACAAATGATATAAAGATAAAACAGCTCAGCAGAGGAAAGAAATCTTTTCCCACCATTCCTCACTCACCGAAAAAAAAAAAAGAAAAGAAAAGAAACAGGAAGAGAGAAAGAACAAGATTGAATTTGATCTCATTTGTATTCTTTCCCTCATTCATTTAATAAAACCATGAACAAGTTCACTGGAGCATCTTTCTTGGCCCTAAGTGAAAACAAGTACAAGAGAATCCATATATTCTAAAGCAGAATTATATTACTATCCATAAAAATAGTGTTATAGATACTTCAAAGCAACTCCTTAGAATCTTAAAGAACTGCAAATTAATTTAACAAGGCTTCTGCTTGCTTCTTTTTTTCAATTTACATCTTTAATAGTTTTTCTCTTTACAAAAAGAATGCATGTTCACTGTAGAAAAAAATATCCAAAAATAAGCCAAAAGAAAATAAAAATCTCTCTTAGGCCCATTATACAGAGATAAGCACTCCCAACAACCTTTCAGACTTTTCATGTACTTTTTGCTTGCTGATTTTACAAAAATGAGATAACAGTACGCATACTCTTTTAGAATTGATATGTTTTCACACTTCTGAATATTTCATCATCTCTTTCATAAAATAAACACAGACCAGGATATTTGCACTGTGCTCTGTCCACAAAATTTTTGGATCAAATGAATAACAACCCAGCATCTTTTCATTCTTGCCAATGATTTAGATTTTTTCTACCCAATTTTCAGAAAACTTCTTTGGTTTTCCTGGAAATATATTTCAGAATTAAACTACTGTCATTCTTTTTTCAGAACATGGAGATAAGTGAGAAGAAAAAATGTGAGAGGCCACACTTCTTGTGACAAAAATAATCTGTAAATATTCAAGATGTCAGTCGGCCTGCAGATAGAAAAACACTATTGAATATTAAGCTATAAACCACTTCCAACTGGTTTCCTCTTGGTTTAATATACCAGTTAATACACTTCACTTCTCTGTCATTCTACTTTAACTGTAAGGCTGAAATATAGTCACTTTGTTCTAGAATTCTGAAAATCAATCTCTACAAACTCGTCAATAGAAAATACAACATATACTGTTTATAAAAAATAAAAGTTTTACATTTTTTCTATACCTAAAAATCTATACTGTTTTCTGTCCAAATAGTGTTCCTAATAATTCACACTGGGTATTTAAAAATTAACATTATCAAAAGCTCATCAACTATCTTCACAGATTTTCATAGAAAAAAAGTAAAACAAAACAAAGAAGATATGAAGGTAAATGTCCTGAAATTGTAGGATGTGGAAAGAGCCACAGAATATGTTTATGGATGTTGATATTATCCTTCTTTTACATAATCTCCAAGTATATTAGATACAGTAACTGTTTATGAACAAAGTATCTGTATTAATGTAATTAAGTTAGCAATTCTTTCAAAACCAGTTTTGTTTTGTTTTGTTTTGTTTTTTGCGGTACGCGGGCCTCTCACTGCTGCGGCCTCTCCCGTTGCGGAGCACAGGCTCTGGACGCGCAGGCTCAGCGGTCATGGCTCACAGGCCTAGCCTCTCCGCGGCATGTGGGATCTTCCCGGACCGGGGCACGAACCTGTGTCCCCTGCATCGGCAGGCGGACTCTCAACCACTGCGTCACCAGGGAAGCCCTAAAACCAGTTTTTAAAAATATTTTACCAAAGGGCAATTCATTTTACTTATAAAAAGCAACCAAGAAACTGCTCAACTGTGTAGCTCAGTGGAAACTGTCATAAATGTGTACAAAATATGCTTTACAAGCAAGGGAAATACAAACATGTTATCCCAATACATCTTCACAAATTCTTAATGTACTGATTGTACACCGAAGTGCATGTTAAAGGCAATAAAATCCTGTTCATCCATACAAAATATATTACGCATCTAATATGTATGTACAATACCTAGCAGGTACCTAGTAGATACAATGCCAGTGCTGGTTATTACAGGTGTGTGATCAACCTCCTTTCATTCTTCCAAGAGAAACTGGCATTAAACACATAATTACACAATTCATTACTGAATTACAACTGAGATGACTACTGCAAGTAAGTACTGGATGACTGGAGCATGTGCCGTTAGGTGGAAAAACGGTGTGAATTAAAGGCCATACATAGTACATTATAACTGAACATATTCCAATTTCTGAATTACCACATTTTTAATTTTTAAAGTAAGCTTTCCTTTGTGCAGAAATGACCTCTCTTTTGACTTTCCCAAGCTACATGCAGATGAATGCACAGATATGGAAGGAAAAGAGACTTTCTAGTCATAATAAGGAAATTTAAATATGACTTTATTTTCAAAATCAAGAATTCAAAGAAAACACAGTATCCAGGCAATCTGACCTACTCCAGATTTTAACAAAGCTATGAAATAACATAATTAGTTTTAAAAAATTCATTACCATTAAAAAACACATATTAAAAATATGTGGTCATGAAGAACCTAGGGGCAAGACGGGAATAAAGACACAGACCTACTAGAGAATGGACTTGAGGATATGGGGAGGGGGAAGGGTAAGCTGTGACAAAGCGAGAGAGAGGCATGGACATATATACACTACCAAACATAAGGTAGATAGCTAGTGGGAAGCAGCTGCATAGCACAGGGAGATCAGCTGTTGCTTTGTGACTGCCTGGAGGGGTGGGATAGGGAGGGTGGGAGGGAGGGAGACGCAAGAGGGAAGAGATATGGGAACATATGCATATGTATAACTGATGCACTTTGTTATAAAGGAGAAACCAACACACCATTATAAAGTAATTATACTCTAATAAAGATGTTTAAAAAAAAAGAAAAAAAAAGAACATCAGGATACAACTGAAATAAATTTAATGCTCTATTAAAAAAAACACACATATTAAAAATCATTTAAGTATATGTTTATCTCAAAATAAATCATAACTCAATTTGGAATAAATCATAATTCATTATAACATCACATTTAAGATCAAATAGTCCTATGTGGGGAGATATATATACACACACACATAACATACAAACATAAAGACATAGGGATTCTATAGAGTTCATAAAAGTGCTTGTGTACATAAACACAGCAGTCTCTTCAACATTCAGAAAGGTCTTTCCAGCGTTTCCTCAATATAAAATCTGTAATCACCATAACACATTAACCACAACAGGGAAGGAAGACCATTAAGAGAGTCCTTGACAGAACAATACATTGAGCAAAACTGATCCATGGTACCTATCATTCTCTGCTCTTCCTCCCTTTCTGAAACCTTTTTCCATCTCTGCCTTTTCTGTATACTGCGCATTCTCTCTCCTCCGACCATCACAAAATTACCTATGTTCCAATAAACATATAAAAACTATATTGTTGGGCTTCCCTAGTGGCGCAGTGGTTGAGAGTCCGCCTGCCAATGCAGGGGACACGGGTTCGTGCCCCGGTCTGGGAAGATCCCACATGCCGCGGAGCAGCTGGGCCCGTGAGCCATGGCCGCTGAGCCTGCGCGTCCGGAGCCTGTGCTCCGCAACGGGAGAGGCCACAACAGTGAGAGGCCCGTGTACTGCAAAAAAAAAAAAAAAAAACTATATTGTTTCATAATAAATTTTTGGAGAGACAAAAAAGCATCATCCAAGGTTAAAAATCTGTGATTTTTCAATAAGCATTTTGGAAGAAAAGACTATTTTAGAAGGATATGATGCAACAGAAAATGTAAATAGTGAGCACATGAAAAAGATATCCTAACAATGCTATACCTCCTGAACACCCATTAGGATGGCTGCTATCCAAAAATAGAAAATAACAAGTGTTGACAAGGATGTGGAGAAATTGGAACTCTAGTACAATGCAAAATGGTGTGGCCACTGTGAAAAGCAGTATGGCAGTTCCTCAAAAAATTAAACATAGAATTGCCATATGATCCAGCAGTTCCATTTCTGAGTATATACTCAAAAGAACAGAAAGCAGAATCTCAAAGAGATATTTGTACACCTAGGTTCATAGCAGCATTATTCACAATAGCCAAAAGGTGGACGCAAACCAAGTGTCCATCAACAGATGAATACACAAAATGTAATCCATATAGTAGAATATCATTCAGCCTTAAAAGGTAAGGAAATTCTGATATATGCTACAACATGTCTAAACTTTGAGGACATTATGCTAAATGAAATAAGCCAGTCACAAAAAGACAAATACTGTATGCTCCCCCTTACATGAGGTATCCAGAGTAGTCATATTCACAGAGACAGAAAGTAGAATGGTGGTTGCCAAAGGATGTGGGGAGGGGAATATGAAGTTGTTTAATGAATACGGAGTTTCAGTTTTGCAAGGTAAAAAGAGTTCCGGAGATTGGCTGCACAACAATGTGAATATACTTAATGCTACTGAACTGTACACTTAAAAGTGGTTAAGATGGCAAATTTTACATTATGGATATTTACCACAAATTTTCTGGAAAGTTATCCTGTCTAAAAATCAAATATGCAACTGAAAGCAACAGTATAATGTCATTTTGAGCCTACTGAGCTAGTCATGGTGAAACTGGTATCCTTGTACACCAATTACCAGAGTCACTGTAAATTGATGTAGTCTTTTAAGAAAGACAGGAAGAACATTTCAATACTACAAATCTACAAAAACATTTCAATACTATAAATCTAGCCTAAAGAATTATAGTTGTTTTTTTTAAGAAACAGGGCAAAGTCATCAATGATATTCATTTTACAAACATTTTTTAAAAAATGAACCATCATAAATAAAAAAAATAATAGGGACGTAGTTAAATAAGTTACTATGCATCATTACCTTTAAGGAATATAATTATGAATTCTAAGTATAAAAACAATTATGGAAATATGATAACTATCTAAACACAATTCAATGTTAGAAATCCAAATATAAAATTGCATATACACCAAGAACCCAATTACATCAAAATATATACTATCTGGACAATACCAGAGGACCATATGCAAAAAAGCAAACAAGTGGGGTTACCAATGACTTTCCCCCCATTCCCAAATGTATTTATTTTAATGTTACAGTTATACTTTAAAACAACAAAAGGGGATTAGAGAAAATGAAGAGAACAGATTAGTTTAGATGAGATTAGGTAAAATTAAGTATAAAATGGAGGCAACAGTAGGGTGTTTATCTAAACTGAAGTTACCAACTTAATCCCCTCCAAACACCTACTTCTACCAATGCTAAATTTTCCTTAATTTCTTAATCTTAATCTCAACCTCTTAACTCCAGATCTTCACACATGTTCCTTCTGTTTAGAACCCTCTCCCTCTTCCTCTTCACTTAGCCAGGCCTCATCTGGAATATGATTTCCTAAGGGTAGTCTTCCTGCCCTCCCAGAAGGAGGTTCCCTGGCTCCTGCAGACACCAGCTTCCCTTTTTGCATTAACAGCGCTGCGGTATCTGTCCTCCCCACTAGTTCTGTGCTCCATGAGGCCCAGGGCCATGTTAGTCTTGTCCTTGTCTATATCCCCAAAGACCAACATAGCAGCAGTGCACGGGGAGGTGCTCACTAAATATGTTAGTACTAAAAAGAAAACATTATTAATATTTATTCTAAATCATACATTCTCTTCCTTAAAATTTGTTTTAAAATCAGACTCATACACCACAACTCTTAAAACATTTTAAGAAATTAATTTATAGCATCACCTGTCTCAATGTTGTCTAAAAACAAGTTTTGAATCTCTCATACTTTGCAATATTCTGTCAATTTTCTAGCTTCCAATATACCTTTCAATTATTAAACTTTTAAGAATTATAACTACAGATAGTAAGTATCCTGACCATTTCACATTAAATTTAATATAACCCATAAAAACCCAATGAGAATCAAAGTCTTGATACGTTCACCTATTCTATTTTTAGCTAAAGAAAATTTATTAGGACAAAGACAAAGAAGCACCAAGTTATGGGAAGGGCTAACCTTTAGTGAAGCAAATTCAATTTATATATGAAGAGCTGCAGCTGCTTTATTGTTATTAAAAAAAAACTAAATTCAATAGCGCTATACCTTACACCTTCATAGTACTTATTCAACAGCATCTTGAGATTTTCGTCAATGTAATTCAAAACAGGAATCATACGGAAAGGAATTTCTCTTGATAAAAGCCAAATGTCTCCATTCAAGGTCATCTCACATTCTAGAAAATATTTCATTACCATTTTTCTCAAGGCTTTGCAATAAAAGCAAAACAGAAACCAGTAGAATAATAAATCCTGTTCTTATATAAGAGATTTGAATCCTATTTCAATTAAAGAAGAAATGGGAAATTTTTCTGTGAAAGAACCAAATCGGAAGGAAATGGAGAGATCACCACGCAGTCCTCCTGTCCCTTCCAGACAGCTTCCTGAAGGAATGCCCCCAGACCAGTCACACATGCCAGGACGGATCCCGGGAGAGGAGCCTCAGACAGTCCTAACCTCAGGGACACTCGTGAAAGAACTGGTCTGTATTCTTCTAAAATACCACATCATGTGAGATAAAGAACATCTTAGGAGAGGGCTTCCCTGGTGGCGCAGTGGTTGAGAGTCTGCCTGCCGATGCAGGGGACACGGGTTTGTGCCCCGGTCCGGGAGGATCCCACATGCCGCGGAGCGGCTGGGCCCGTGAGCCATGGCCGCTGAGCCTGCGCGTCCGGAGCCTGTGCTCCGCAACGGGAGAGGCCACAACAGTGAGAGGCCCACGGACCGCAAAAGAAAAAAAAAAAAAAGAACATCTGAGGAACCTTCCAGATTAGAGGAGACTAAAGAGACTTCACACTAAACGCAAGGCGTGAATGATACTCAGCTGGACCCGGCACTGGAAGGACAGAATTGTCATAAAGGACATTACTGGGGAAACTCAGCAATGAAATAAGGATTGTAGACCAGATAAACATAATTTATCTTTTTGATAGTTTTACTGCAGTCATGTAAGAGAGTATCCTTATTCTTCAGAACTACACACCGAAATACACGATATATGCAACCTATTCTCAAATGGTTCCAAAAATAAATAATGTGTATTTTTTAAATACACATTCAGATATTTAAAAATAAAATAAAGAATTGATCCCATGGAAAAAATTAAGTTGGACTGGGTGGGAAGGAAGGATAGAATTTCACGATATCAGAGGTAGAATTTCACCTGCTGAGAACAGATATGCACTAAACAGAAAAAAATAACTTAAGAAGGAAAATTCTGCAGACCTACAAGTTATTATTGTCCATCAGAATGCAGCTCAGCGCTGAGCTAGGAAAGCATAGCTTTAAGGTTAGACTAAAACCTGATAGCTAAAAATTTTTTACATCACATTTTAGGGGAAAAGAGAATAATGACTCCACTTTTAAAACACAAGTCAACATTTTTAAGTATACCTTTCTTAAGTGGAGAGTTACTTCTACTAAGTAATCATTTGAGATCCAAGTTCCTTTTAACAAAGTCAGTTTGGGTACCTAAAAAGTTGGGGCGGGGTTTTTCTCCGGTCCTGGGCAAAGTTCCCTGTACATATAGGTACATATACCCATAGGTACATATAGGTACAAAGTTCTATGAAAGGTCTAAGGCTGATTTTTTTTTTTTAATCACAATGGCCCTATGGCCTCCATGTGTGGTAATATGGATCAAGACCATGTGCATTCTTCATGGCAACAGAGAAGGATCTTTCCTAATCCAAAAGAGGGTACAAAAAAGAAGCTTTCTCTTTAGTTAGCAGTAAGGAAATCCCCTTTCATATAGCTTCTAGGTTACTTCTACCACCAGAAACAACATTTTTTATAATAAAGCATGCCAATGAAATATTAATATATCTTGGCAATCATATTCTAACAGTCTGAATCAATCATTTGGCATATAACCTTGTATTACTGCAGTTAAAACAATAAATTCAAGCAGGTTGAAAAATCAAATTCAAATTTTGTTGTGCCATAATTGTCACAAGGAAACAAGTTTGTAATATTCTTCCAACACTGGTAATACCTAGTTCCTCCTTTCCTGGTACATACACTTACTTGATCTATATCTACGTATCACAGAAGGAAAGAACAGAAAGTTATTACCTAAGGAAAATACAAAAGACCAACTACTGTAGGTTTACATAAAAACTTAATACATGTTTGCTTTTCAAATTTCTTTTAAGTTACAGTCAAGCAAACATATTTTGCCTTACTTTGCATTTATTAGAATATAACAAGGTTAACCAGTGAGGAGATCACAGTACTTTACTATATAGTGTCGAAAGCTTTTATCAGTGCATCCAATAAATTCCAGTTCTGTTCCATTCTTCTAGAATCTGAAACAGGCCACTGTACTTTTAAAAAGACATTGCAATTCCAAATGCCCCACAATTTAATATAAGATGTATATGAGTGTATGTTAGTATCTGACCATAATCTTTTTACATCCCACTGTTTAAAGTTTAACACCTGAATGCTCCAAAGGTGTAAGCAGAAAGAAAACTGTTGCAATTCCAGGGGTACCTAGGTAATGCCAGCAGAAGTCAGCTTCTGAATTTAGGGGGGAAAATAGCACTCCACTACCATCTGCCTATACAATGACCACCATCTTTGAAGCTAAATAAGAGATAACTCATATAAAAAGTTTTCAGTTCCAGTTGCCCTCCTAACTTCTGGACCACAATCATGATAGAAACCTATACAACATTTCCTTTTTTAAAAAAAAAATAACTATGGCTCAGTGCTGGAAGTGGGAGTGGGAGACTGGGGTAAGGGAAACTGGGAAGACGTTCTCGCTATATTCTTCATCCTTTCAGCCCAAGGATTTAAAGAGAGGCTAGAAAGAACTATTACATAATCACTTGTCTATCTCCAAAAAAGAAAAAAAAAGTAACACCAAAATATCATTTTAGATCAGTTTTAAGGGAGAAAGATCGAGGCTAGGAAATTTTTAACATCAATCTCACATATCTGGGAAATGAGAAGACAACTATACAATGAT